>NC_090707.1:1006250-1340000 GCF_040954835.1 Lepisosteus oculatus
GTGGGCCTTTGCACAGCCCGTGACAGCCCCCTTCCTGCTTTCTCTACAGGTGTACCCTCATCTTGTTCAGCCTTAGCGCTCAGACATATGTTCTCCTCATGCAGCTGCCTGCCTCAGAACTGGATATTAATGACTTTATTGCAGAAACCACAGTCATCGCACCAGAAATAAAGCAATTTAAATGATTGAAAATGTATCCACAGATAACAGCAATTCATTTATTACTTTAATGGCTGTGTTCTTATGTCACAATGGATTTGCATGTCTTTGTTGAACAGCACAAAGAACAGACCCTTCAAGTCAATCTTGATCTATACAACCACAAGAACATAAGCAGGGTTGCAAATGAGTGGAAGGATCTTTCCTGTTTGGTTGCAATGAGATATTTTTTACAATATTGGTTACAAAATGTTGTGATGTTAGGAGTTGCATAGAAAAATAGTTATAGAGAAAAGTTCTTCATCAGTGTTTTTTTAATTTGGAATTTGAATGTCTAGATTAACGAGAGTGAGATCCATTACCAGTGTATTCTACAAAGCTGAGGAGACCTCTTACTATCCATTTTGAGGAACTAACAGTATGACTGGATAAACATCTTTGTAAAAGATCATCTTTAAAAATATAGATTAGTGAAATATAAAATTATTTTAATTTATTGCACAGGAAAATTCCAAGAAATATGTGACTGTTTTTAAAAACTGAGACAAAACCAAACTACAGTATATGAATAAACCACATTGAAAAACCACTGTAGTTCCACACAAAAACAAATGGAGGCTAATACTGTACGCTGGAAAGTAGAAAAAAAAAGAAGAAATAATGTTTCAGCTGCTAAGCCTTCTACCAGTATAAGCTGAACACAAGATGAAGTGAGAACTCTCAACAACTAAAATGTTATTTGTTCTTTCTGTTTTTGAGCATAGAATTAGCCTCTACTTGTTCCATTTCTGTGCACACACTGGTGCAGCTCCCAGACTCAAAGTTCAGAAGATCGTGTATTAAGAAACTACAATGAAAATCAATGTCAAACTCCCACTTTAGCAAAGTGTAGAACAAGTACTGTACCTTTGTGAAATGTGCTGGTATTACTTCTTGAAATAAAATGATAAAATGTATACAACACATTTTTACGCCTGAGAGCACGTTATTTAGCCCATCTAGCTCATTAGGAAGTTAGTAAGATCACATCCAGCAGTTTCTTGAAAGAAGCCAGGGGATTGACTTCAACAACACAGTGGGCTAGCTTGTTCCACACTCCCACTAATATAAAATCATTAATGTTTCTGGAAAATATTAAAAGCACTTTAGTCGTTGTAGAAATAGCAGCTGTTAAACATCTGTCAAATTACAATGTAGTTAATATGAATTCACAGAGCCGTAGATCACGTCAGCTCAGCTCAGTGAAGCATACGGTATTTCAGCTGAAGCCAGTCCTCTCCTCACATGCCCCTGTCTCAGCACAGAGGTTCTGGACTTGGTCTTCTCCTCTGTCAACTACAGCTTTACAAATTCGACTCATTTCCAGATTTAAATCTAAAAATTTAAATTGTATAACTTTAATACAATTTATAACAGAATTTGAAGCTTATTTTCCCTCTGAGAGATAGAACATTTGTTATAGAAACCAAAGCCTCTCATGAAGCTTTTCACTTTCAGTTTTGCAGAGTTGTCTCCTGTCTGTTGTGTTGATTTGTTCATGCTAGACACTATCCTGCAAACCTAGTGGAGATGCGATTAGGTACTGTATGTTGTGACAAGATGAAGAGTAAAATCAGAGCATCCTTCATGTCATACTGTAGGTGGGTTTTACCATTAATACCCTACCTGCATTAAAGCTACAGCACAGCTTATGGCTGATAGATGTGTTTTCTTAATGTATGAAACTGGGAATTTTTAGAATATTTTTTACACCAACAAATTTATTTATTTTTTAATATTTTATATACACACACAAGATATACAATCCATTATAAATATGATTCTTGATTGGAAATCAGACACTTCACATAGGGTCTGTTACAAACCCAGGTATCTAGAGGTAAAGGTTAGTTAGGAACAAGAACACGACACAAGTGAACCAATTGCACGATTATGGGACAATGGGTAATACCAAAGAAAATACGCAAGCATGGAATAAAGTAACAAAATGAGCACAAGCAAGGTAAAAAGGAAAATGAACAAGGGCGGGCAAGGTAAGAACAAAACACAGTTAATCAAAACAAACAAACAAACGCAGCCGAAGCTAACAACGAACAAACACGAACACTAGTGAACAAATGCGAACACGAGCCGAAAAGCTAACTGGAGTTGAGCCAAAAGATGACCGAAGCTGAAAAGCTAAGCTTAGACTCCAAGCTTCTTCAGGTATTTGAACTGTAGATCTAGCTGCTGATTGTCGGGAGTAGAGATAAAGACGTCACAACTGCTGCAGTGGTGTAATGATGGACCAATGGGGGGGGTATCTGAACACAGGAATTAAAAAAAAAACAAAACATGGGGACATAACACCCCTACCCATAAGAACAAACATCTTATGTTTGTAAACAAAAGACAAGGAAAACAAAACACACAAGTGACACAACCCACCCAGAGAGAAAGGGGTCCGCTTGCCGAATGGCAATTAGTGGTTATCTAGAGATCTCCAAATTCATATCCATAGTCGTTGCACTCTTCCCGATATCTAACCTTTTAACTAAGGGGTGTTTTATGTAAGAGCGAGTGGCAGAATCTAATAATTGGTCTATAAGTTCTGGTGCAAGAAAAGTTTCTGATAAATCAACTAAGTCACCCAGTCTCCGTGACTACACACAAGTGACAACACAGGCCTCGGGAAACGTCTCGGGAAAGCTTTTTGCTAGCTCATCCCGAGAGAGAGCTTCTGGCTGATTCAACACTGCTAACAAAGGCTTTACTTTGCCACCTGCTAGATCATTTCCTAAAATAAGACTAATGCCTTTAACACATAATGAAGGTTGTACAGCAACTTTAACAAACCCTGTAACTAGGGCACAAACCAAATGTATCTTCTTTAGAGGTACTTTCACGTTTCCCATTTCAATCCCTTGGGGCCAAGATACTAGAATTACATAAGGAGTGATCAGAAAAGGGTAAAGTATCCACTAAAATAAAGATTGGGTTGCCCCAGTATCCCTTAGTATTCGAATGGGCTTCTGATCCCCTGGTTCACCCGTTAATGAAACTGACCCTTTCATGATAAACAGTTCATAACTAGGATCAGGAGTATTATTTTCAATAGTTGGAGGAACTGCAACATGGGAAAATGCCTTGCCAACAACCTTAGGTGGTTGTTTCTGTTGCTTTTGTTTTAGCGTCATACAGTACAATCAGCAATTATATGACCCTTCTTGTGACAATAGAAACATTCACATTCCTCCTTAGGACGTGGTGTACTAGTTAATAGGTTAAGTAGCGATTGTGTACTAGGCGTAAGCGGAGCCTTTTCCATGCATGCAAACGTAAAAACATTATTGTGGGTAATCACAAATTCGTCTGCTAATACTGCTGCTTGAGACAAAGACAATACTTTTTGTTCACTTAAATAGACAACAACGCATTCAGGAAAACAGGTTTTAAACTGCTCCAATAAGACTAACTCACGTAATAGCAAAACAGGTAATCAGAACACGAACACGAACACGAACACGAACACGAACACGAACACGAACACGAACACGAACACGAACACGAACACGAACACGAACACGAACACGAACACGAACACGAACAGCTAACCGGAGTTGAGCCGAAAAGCTGATCGAAGCTGAAAGCTAATGGAGTCGAACCTTCATCAGGTATTTGAACGGTAGATCTAGTTGCTGATTGGTCGTTGATTGATGATGTCACAACTGCCGCAATGGTGTAATGATGGACCAACGGGGGGGGGGGGAACCTTAATACAGGAAGTGAGGAAAAAAAACAAATCATACGGACACACACAGGGACGTAAATGGGTTATTTGATTTACATTTCAAGTTTAAAGTTTCTGAGTCCTGTATTATTTATCTTCTTCAGAGAAATTAATAAATAGTCATCACAAGCCAAGCATTGATCTATGGCTGTTACCTTTCTTACTACTGTATGACATTGGCAAAATACCCTCAAAATGTACTCACAATGCTGATTTGAGTCTTTCGGATTTTTTAAATTGAAATAATATTTCTTCTTGGAACAAACACACCCCATCTTCTACAGGTGGTTTTCGCAGTATTATTCTTTCTTTTGGCATTTGCAGGTGTCAGAAGCTATACAGATCACTTGACAGCACCGTTCGACTGCCTGTCTGGAGTGATTCATCTTACTGCTGGGATCGTTAGCTCTGTGGTAGAAGGGCTGACAGGGAGAAAGTCAAAGTAAGCTTTGAAAGAGTTTATGTGTGCTGTCAATGCCTCCATATTAATTAGATTGATATTCTGTGAAACTTTTTCCTATTCCTTTTTTTTGTTCTGCTTTCCAGATTTTTGTGATTGAAATAGATAAGATTCTCATCTTGTGTATTGGTTTTTGACAAAACATATTGTGATGGCAAGGTTACAACTGTGGCTTTAAATGGAAAATTAAACCACCAGTTGTGAACTGTATGATATTCTTTTAATACTTATTGAATCCAGCTGAAAGAAAAAAACATACAGAAATATTTAAGGCTGAAATGCGCACTTCTCCCAAACCTGAAACTAATGGAATGAAGTGATAGACAGCATGTGCTGACTTACAGTAACATCATAACTCTTTAATTGATCATTAGTGTAAAAAAGGAAATGAAAGGATATATTTTTGGCTGAAGAAACCGACACTTAAAAATAATTCAGCACTGCATTTAAGATCCCTGTTTCTCTAGCTACTGTACACTCATTGTGTTTGAAGTCAAACAGTGCATTTCCTTTTGAGGTGTCGCGAGATTAGAAAACAGTGCATGTTAATAAATCTGTAACTGTCATTAAAGTCAGGGTAGGAGGCTGTAGAAAGTAAAATAAACAAGTCAGGACAAGCAAGGGGAAAGAGCATCTCATCTGTTGTAGACCTGGATGCTTTTCTGCCTCAAATGGAGTAGATTCACAGATGAAGTTTCAGGTTTTACTGTACTTCAGTACCTTGGTCATTGCTGGATAAAATACAGCTTTTAAAAATAATTGTTAATTATGTAGTTAGGGGAATACACTGTACAGTATATGACCTACTTCTGGGCAGTTTTTTCCTGGATTTGTTTTGGAATGTATGTGTGCAGGTAACATAAATTGATAATATAAAAAATAATGAAAATTAAAATCTAGAAAATTTTAGCCTTTACAAAAATCATTGTTATTTTGGGGGTTATTACTCCCCTGTGGATAAAATTATTAGTTTCATGAAAGGAGGAGGAGTCCTACATCTAATTAATTACAATTACCCTCAGGATTTATTTAATTTTGCCTACAACGTATTACTGTTGTATGCAAACAGTAAGGTCAGCAAGGTCCTATTTGGAATTTAATCTTGCTTATTAAGCAGCACAAATCACCTTCTTCATAAATATAGCAAATATCCAAATAAGCAATTTCAGGCATGTGGCATTTTCAGAATGAATGGAAAATGTAAATTAAAACATAGCTTTCAAAATATGTTTACATTAAGACTAAACATTATTACCACAGTAATTATATATACATATTATATTTGATCCGTGCTACCTGGATTTATGCTGTTTATTGTATTTCCGTTTTTTAATAAAGAAAGTTAAATCAACGCTACATCGTTAATTCACTAGAGTCTAGTCCTTTGGAGTCTTCATATTTCGGAGTCTTACTGCTTAGAGTTTGATTATTTCTTATACGAACAACTATGGTATGTTTGTCCCTTAACCTCTCAGCTATTATGGGCATCTTTTTGTTGCTAGGTAACATATTATTATAAAATCCCAGCCTTTAATGCTGTAATTTAAGAAAAAAGCAAACTGTATAGAGATGTTGTGAGAAAGGCACTGAAAGAGTAAAATATATGGTGAAGCCCTGTGTTTCCTCACCCCAAACTGAATGACTTCAACCCTTCTTTAATTGTTTTTTATTTCTTTTAAATTCCAATTCTGAAAGCCTTATGAATTTACAGCTACAGCTTCAACCAAAATGAGATTAAAAGTGTGCCTAATTTGATAGACATTCAGGGTCGCTCACACCAGTGCCTTTAGTGTATCTGTTATAAAAGTTGTGAGACCTGGGGATAATTTGCCTTTTTGACACAGGCTGTTGAAAGTGGTATTTTGAACAATTTCTTCCCCATCAGATTTCTTCTGTATCAGATGCGCTTGAAACTGTAATCAACTGAGGTGGAGACAAGTGGTCTGGAAGCCCTTCTAAAAATGTTCAGTTATTTAGTGGTAATTTATTTTGTTGTGATCACTTTCATAACAAAATCTGTTGGACGATTGATTCTGTTACATTACTAGAAACACTTTTTCCTTGTTTTATATGGTTACAGAGTACCCAGAGCAATACATACAAAGATATAATACAGGAGGAGCCTCGGCTCTGTCTCCCCACTTGATTAGTTTAACAGCACTTTTGGTCTTTTCCTGTGATTGAATTGTTTAACTGAAACATGAAGCACATTTAGAAAGCAGGAGAGCGAGTACAGCACCTTCTGCGACCAAATGCCTACAAGGCACAACATCTTAATGTCAGGAGAAAATTAAAAACGTTTCCCATTACCGTTGGGCGGACTTTTAATTCATTGCTTCACAAACTATACAAAGTGGGAGATTGCTTTCAGCTGACAGGGTCACTAAAAGCTTATTAAACAAGAGGTGCACAGTGACTTCTGAGCCCAAGTAAAGAGCACTAATTTTTATTTAAAGGTATATTATTCCTTTTGCTGATCAGAATTCGCTATTGAGATTATTGGTATTTTCACATATTTTCATTATATCATGTTAGTGTGACTCATGTAGGCACCTCCCCTGATTTCTTAGCTAATAATAGGTATTGTATTATATTATTACATTTAAATATGTTTTAAAGAAGAAGAATTCAATGCAAGTTTATTGAAGAAATACATCAATAAAAATGGGTATGTATAATGAACAACTTTTTACAGCACCATAGTTACTTTTCTTTCTCACCTTCTGCAGAAGGACTTCAAAAGCCAACAATGCTGTGAAACAAATGATTTGTTAATTTATGTGTGTACTAGAGTTCAAACTACTCTAAATATATGTATATGTATAGATTCCGTTTGTATTTGAGATGGGAAGAAGAATTTTACATGTGAAGAGAAATGACCTGATGCCACCTCTGTTTCAGATCATCACCATTTCACATCTGGTATTTTTTCTGTGGAGAATCGACTTTTGAAAAGATTTTAGTCACAGAACACTCATAAGCTAGAGTTATCTCCAAGACACAGTTCACAACACAAAGCAATTTTGTACCAGTAGCGTTATGTCAATATCTCTTGACAGAAGACAAATGTTGTTATTATTTTGCCATTTCAACATTTGCACAAGTTTTGGAATCTACAGAAATTCCCTTCTTGTGCTAGGAAGTCAGACAATTTGGGACATTTGGGAAAGCGCAGCATATTTGTTCTCACTGACAGACGGTGATGATGGATTCTTGTGCACATCTCCAAACAATACAGTTTAGGAAAATGGTTTGAGTTATCTTGGTGGTACAGTTGTTTCTGAAATTGATGTTTTTTAAATTGTTTTTGTGTTTGGTTTAACTGCAACTAATTTTCCATGCTTAAAGTTATTTCCATGTAAAGATGAATGCAATTAATTTTCTTAAGCAGTATAGAGATTATTCACTATAATAACATTATAATATATAACATCAACTTACAATATCAACTTGAATACTGAAGAAACCAATACAATTGTGTGTTTTGGAGATACTGTATCTTCACTCTTTGATATCCGCACCCGATATCCACCGCTCATCGAGAAAAGAAGTGCTTCCTATTCTCTGCCTTAAATTAATTTCCCTTAAGTTTCCAGTTGTGACCCTTTTTGGGTTGATGTCTCTGGGAGTGAAAGTATATAAATACCTCAGGTTTTGGATACTAGTAGATAAAATATACTAGATAATTTATCTCCCTCAACCTGTCTGTATATGACAGTCTTCTGAGACCAGAAATCACCTTTATGCTCTTCTTTGAACTTTCTAAGTCTATAATATTTCTGTGATATGGTGACCCATCATGAATGCAATATTCTAGATGAGGGCTTATTTGCTTATTTGTAGAACATAAGCATAACTTCTCTGAATTTATATTCCATACTTTTTGCTTCAGTATATACCCAAACAGTGTTTACTTCTTGACTGCCTCCCCACATTGGTTTAATGAAGACATATTGTAAATGAACCGATATAAACACACACATCCCTTCACATGACATTGTGCTCATCAGTGTTGAATTTCATTAGCCAAATGTCAGTCCAGTCCATGATTTTATCTGAGAAGTTCTGTTATCTCATTTGACGCTGTTTCTGATCGCCACTCTCCCTAGTTTAGTATCATCAGCAAATTTGACAAATTTGACGAGTCTAAAGCACTGATGTAGATCAGGAAGAGAAAAGGAACTAAAATAAATACCTGCAGCACCCCTGCTCTCATCAGCCCGGTTAGAGGTTATACACTTTAAGACCTCTAACCGGCTGATGAGTTTCCTGTTCATTAACCACTTCTCTATCCATGTAGAGTTCATATAGTACATACTGTAGGTTTCCTATAGATTTCATTTGAGAATCAGTATTTTACAAGTAACCTTATCAAATGCCTTCTGGATATCTAATCTCTACCAGTTCTAAAACAAGAACTTCTTCTTCTAAACCCATGTTGTCTGTTTCTTGAAATGCCTTTGTTTTCTAATTTAGCACTAACTTTAATTTCAACAAAATTACAGGTATCACAAAAAAGAATGGTGTGTCTGTATGTCATTGCTTTAGTTCTTTCCTCCTTTTTATTTTAGTCAGGTGATGTTGCTGTACACTGTGCTTTTTCAGTACTACTCTTGCTTCAAGGAAGGGGGTTGAAATACCTAAGGGTATAACATCCCTTATTTCCTAAAGTATGACTGAGAGAAAATACTATCGGACCTTGGTGATTTAATTGTTTTGTAACCTCCCTGGCCTCTGTAGAAGCTCAGGATCAGTTGTTTAAACATTACCCGATACTGTTGGAGCGTGATCTATGATGTGGGGCATGTTACTGACACTGTCTATTGTAAACGCTTGTGGATAATATTCAATTAGAATGTTCGCTATATTTTTATTGTCTTCTATTTCAAAATACCTTTTTGGAAACTATTCATTCTCAATTCTACTGTTCTTTTACTGTACTAGAAAAATGCTTCACATTATTTTTGCCTATACTGCCTTAATCTTTTGCATCTTCCTCTTGGCAAGTCTAATATATTTTTTCAGCCTCAGCTGTTCCTCTATATTTTATTCTTCTGTTACTGAGTTATGGGATACTTTTCCACATTCTGCACATGTTTCTTTCCTTCTGATTTTTTCTTAATTATTTACATTTAACCATTAAGGCCATTTTTTGTTCCTGGACTTAGACTTCACGATTCCCTTTGAACCTTGAACATTATGTTTGTGAAGTATTACTATACATTATCTCTAGACTCTGTAGCTATCTCTTATCAGTTCATTGCTTGTAACCTCTGCCTCATTTCACCGTAGTCTGTTTTTCTAAAATTATAAACCTTAATCTTAGACTCATATTTCTGAGATTTGTATGAGTATACATCAAATGATATCATATTGTGGTAACAATGTTGAGTGGCTCTATCATGTCTATTTCCTTTATTCATATCCAGGTTGATTAGGTCAATAGAAGCTTGTTGGTGCTTTTGGAAACTAGGTTAAGAAAAAATCATTAAACATTTCAACCATTTCAGCCCCATTACACACAATTTATGTGTGTGAGTTTTAATCTACTACTAATATGATATAACCTTTAGTACAGACCTGGTGGATGAAAACCCACACAGACATAATGGACTAGCCATCATTTGAATAGCAAATCCCGAAACTGAAGTGAAGACCCCATTCTTCACCAAGCATGGTTTAATTCTCCTTATGTTTCACCTGTTTTGTAAACTACAGTTTACATATTCTTTACCATTACGCAATACTGTATATATCCTACAGTACTTATAGAAATGTTCCGATCTATATAGTATTGGATTGTTAGTATTGTGTTGCTATAATAATTCATACTGTACAATTTTTGTATGTTTAAGACCCATGTAACTGTGTTGCTTATCACAGTGTTTGGCAGTAAAATATTGAAATTGTATGAAGGAAGTTTTCTGGCCACATTGTACTGAAGGTGATTTAATTCCAGGACAATTCCACTGCAGCTTCTGAGCTTCTGAGGATTCCATGCAAGGAACCTGCTTAGTGTTAATTCAGCGGTCAGTGTCACTGCAACTCTGTTGAGTAAATCAGCTCTCGGTTAACAGTTTGTGTAATTAATTCAATAAAGTTTGTAAGAATGACTGAGTTAGAGAGTGGCATTCAGTTAAGGTACAAACTGAAGAGTAAGGAAAGGAGAGCAGGGGCTTGCTGAAGAAAACACTGCAACCTTGTTTTGGTTTGTGTCCACTAACATCATTTTATTTTACTTTAATTTGCCTGCTGACTGAAAAAATCAACATCCAATTAAGACAATATATTTAGAAAGGACCCACTGCCTGACAGTAAGATGAAGAAGTTAAGACCCCCACCAAAATGAAACTAAGATGGACCCCAGATGAACTGAAAACTGGGGATTCAAATGTAATGAATTGTGACCACCTTTCATGAAGCAGTTCCCCTCTCACTGTTTTTAGAAATGAGAGGGAATTGGCAAGGTGAGTGCGTAACCAGCAATATGAGCAACATGAGTTAGTAATTGGTTGCAGACATCGATAAGGCATCTCAGAAGGCTCATAATGTTCATAATGAAGGTTTGGAGCCTCCTTATTTGTAACGTGAATGAGGACCACATCATCATTGTAACATTGTTCCACTCAGAGTCCAACAAAAACCTCCAAATGCTGCAAAGGAATCAGAAAAGGAAGTGTGAGAGAAAAATGCAAGAAGGAGACAGGAGCTTATGATGTTATTTCTCATTTTTTAGGAAGTGCCGTCAAGGAGAATTATAGGTTAGACTAGCAGAGGTGAGGGAGACCTTGGTCATCCATCCTGAACTTTAGTTAAAAACTTCATTGGCTTTAGGATTTGAACAGTACAATATATCTGAGTCACTGAAGATATTTCACAAGTGTCCAGAGTTTACATTTTACATTTTTTCTGCTGTTTTATTTAAAAAAAAGAACCGTAGAGCTGGGAACCAGGTGTGTACATCACAATAAAATAAGTTCTTCATCGTGTTCATTGCAACTCTCAATTTCTCTGCAATATTAAGAATAAATTTAAGAACTATTTGAACTTTTCTCAGTATCTTGTGACCTGTAAAGTACAGAAGAAATGAGTCTTTGGTGGCTCACATTGAAAATCAAATCAATTCAATTACGTTTCCCTTAAAGTGACTTTTCCCAGTCAACTATCCAGGGAATTCCACTGCAGTCAATTAGAATTGTCGCTTCTAATCTCTGCCTGTACTCAGACAGTGGTCATTTCCCATTAGAGTCATTTTAAACGGGATCTTGTGGTCAGATAGATATCTTTGCAGTTCAGTTGAGGAGATGGGAAAGAGACAATAATTAAAGACCTGGCATTTACTAGCAGGCAGCACTCCCAGAGATCTGAATCTGCAATTACTTTCCAGAAAATAGCAATGTCAGGAAAATAGCCTTGTTAATAATGGTTTTCAGAACAATTCAGGTTACAGAAAGCACAGATTTCGATTTAAACTATACAATTGTTTCGCACTTTCTCTAGGTCTTTTCTGCAGTGTTTTGTAAACATAAAAATGGCCTCTATAGTTTAAAAAAGTAAAGTGGTTTATCTGTACTGTTTTCATTATATGCAATATATAATTTTGGATTAGAATTCATTATTCCCCTCTGTTCCCTTACAGTTGTTTGTCTTTGGTCATACAGTAGCTGTATATATCTTGTAGCTGTATATTTGAGAATCTGTTGTTTTTTTAGGTTGACTGATCTATTATTATTGTTAGTGTCTCTTGTCATGTATCTTACATTTCTTAAATACTGGATCAATGTCTTAATATTTGTTTTGTATAGTGTTGGGGCTCAACCTTTTCAATAAGCTAAATACAAATGGAAAAAAGTAAAAATGCATTTTCCTAAGTCTCTTCTGGCACATTTTGTCTTCTCCTAGACCTCATCTAGTGAGAAGGAAATATTAGCACAGAAGGCAATTAAAAGCTTTAGTGGTTCTTGCAGTCAGAACAGTAGTTTCAGTGCCTCAGGCCACCACATGGTGCCAATACCTTATTGAAGAGGACTCCATGGTGCAAAAAATGACATCAGTAATTTACCCAAAACAGACTCCAGGTAGCATTTGAAAGCCAGGAGCACATCTGCATTAATTAACATAAAATTATCTCAAATAAAATCTGTAGAGACTTTGCCATACACCTTCCCTGGAAATGAGATGTCCTTTTGAAGAAATTCTGTGCATGCTGGCAAACTGATCTGCATTAACAAAGATCTATTAAAGGAACTCCAGTTGTTCTGGGGTAAAACATAGGCACTATGTGGTGGCCTGAGGCATTGAAACTACTGTTCAGATTGTAACAGGGTTTTTTAAAGAGTGATGCAAATATGTACATTGTTTGTTGTGAAAACAACACATTATTTGGCAGATCAATCAGTAAAGGTAAAGGTATTATCCCAAAGTGCAGTTTTAGTTATATATAAGATATACAAGTGCTCCAGAATTACAGTAGGTGGTTTGAGGTTGGGATGTAACATTAGCCAAATGGGGCTGGGCCACTAAGAGACGTGTGCTTGAATTGGTCTGGGTTTCCTGACCCAACAGTCACCCTATTTGGCACGCACCAGTGAGTTTCAGGTTCCATCAGCAAGAGCCACACCATTCCTCCAGGTAATGATAAATTTGCATGGGCACTGACTGTCTAAAAGTGAAAAATAGCGTATGGCTCTGATCATGTACATTTTGGAGTAGAGTGTGCATGCTTTCACCTCTCCTCTGATGGGAGCAGAACTGCAATTCCAGTAACCCTGTGGTACAGTATGTAACAACTGACAACTCCAAATTTGTCGGTAAAAAATTATTTACACAGTATATTTAAACATTTTATTATCTGTTAGCAAAGACGACTACAAAAACAATTGTTTTCCTGCAACATGGAATTAACCTGTTTGTTAGAAATGTACTCTAGGTACAATTTTGACATGATTTTTCACTGGAACCTGGTGGCTTATAATACAGTACCATTATGCTCACCTTATTTTGGCATATTAAGTACATTGCTTCACAGAGGGACATATCACTAATAGATAACTACATTAAAAAGTGTACTTTTTCTTACTAAATAATTTCAACAAAGCTGTTATCGTTCATAGTACTTGAAATCTGTAGATTATCCAAGCTCTCTGAACATTTGAGGGGTAGGGGGCATAACAGCCAGTGTGTTCTCAGCTTTCAATACAGAGACCTGCCAGCTTGAAGTGACGTCAGTGAGAGAGAGGAGACGTGCTGCTCTCTCCCCTGTAGCTCGCCATGGAGATGGAGCTTGCAGTGTCTCCAAACAACCACTCTGGCAGCTGGGGTGTTGAAGGAGTTTATTATATCACTATATCAGAAGAGACCTTTTACTTTCTTTCTTTTGAATGCAAGCAAAACTATTAAGAATTCCAACTTTGCTGCAATCTGATATCTTGCTTTCATTTTTTAATATCAAAGTCAAATCTTGAAGCTTTACAGGTCTTGCAGATCTCAGACTTCATATCCTGAAACAGTGCTCTGATACGTTCAGATTCTACCACTGCATTGTATTTTAAAATAAGATTTATCTGTGTTTGTGGTTAATAGTGAACTAAGCTCCAAGTTTAAACCAAAACCTGTGAAGAATTTTGTTGAGCTGGGACCAGGAGGTCTTTACTTATGTGATAAAAAACAGAATTATTTGAAAACAGCTATTTGGTAACATTTATTCTTCTTAGTAATTCAGTCCCAAAACAGAATTTTAACAACACAAACATTATTTGTTTAAATAGTACATAAATGGGACATTTACTCATTAGATAGGACCAATTTGGGAATAAAGACAATTATCATATAGAAACTCAATGTGACACACACTCATTGTACATTAAATTCACTCTGAATTACCCTGTAAAAGTGTCTGTTGATGGACCGCAACACAAAGTGGCACATTGAAAGTTGAGTTTTAATTGGATTACTTCCTTTAGAGTCCAAATGTTGGCTTTAATCAAAACAATTATGAATGTGTAATTACCTAAAGCTTTGCGATTTAGAATATGAGGCATGTGATTAGTAGGTCAAAACTTGCCATAAAACTAAACTTAGAGCAAGAGCAATGACAGTTAAAAGCATAAATGATGCAGGGAAGAATGAATCCATGTCCATTTAGTCCATGGTCTGAAATAGTAATATTGTTGTCTTTATTACACTGAGCGGGCAGCATGGTGGTGCAGTGTTCAGCAATGCTACCTTACAGTGCTGAGACCCTTGTTTCAAATTTCAGGCTGCTTTCTGAGTGAAGTTTGTATGTTCTCTCCGTGTTCGTGTGTGTTTTTGCCAGGTGCTCAGATTTCCTCCTGCAGTCCAAAGACATACTGGTGGGTTAATTGGCTTCTGATAAAATTGGCTGTGGTGTGAGTATGTGTGTCTGTGTATCCCTTTGCTTGCTGGGATAGGCTCCACTTCCCCAGCAAACTTTAATTTATGAAGCAGTTTAAAAAGGGATGGATGGATAAATTATACTCATAAGCTATTATGTTGTAAAAGTAAGATTGAGTATCTCAGGTCTAAACCACAAGATGCCTCATGGGTAATGTAAATAAAGAAAATACGTTTTTTTTAAGAATTGATTTTGAATCTGTTTTAAAAAAAAACATTTAAAATAACATAATTACTGGTTCGCTTTGGGATAGTTATGCTTTTAAATTAGAGGTAATTAAATATTTCGTTTTGGAAGCCTTCTGCTTTAATTTAATCTCAGCTGGCTTGTCTGAAGAGTAGTAAGATAACATCATTTGCCCTTGTTCTGTCCTGGAGGAGTTTGCCAGTAAGTCACACAATGACACCATAGTAAATTACTGCAGACACTTCATACTGATGTATGAACAGAAGGAAATAACACACAAATACTGTACATACAAAAAATGAAAAGCAGCACACATCCAGTCATTAACCCCCCTAAAATACCCTAATCCAATGCTAAACCCCTTGTGTGCATATGCAAATGAAAAGAAAGCCTCATTAAGTTTAAGTACATCCTACAGCTATATATTTAATTTTAGAAATGAGATGCTTAGGAAGACTGGAATCAAGTGAAGGAGGCTGGACGTCTGCCACAGAGTTGCCTGTTTGTGTGTATGTTGTATACAGAGAAAGACCTTTGGTTATTTCATCACAAAATAATATAAAATTAAACAGTATATCCCAAATTTCCTGAAGTTTTCTTATCTTTCCCTTGTGGCTTAAATATTTTTATATTTTATATTTTATATAGACCAGAGTTCGCATGTGCAGGAGCTGGCCTCTTTGATGCAGCTTCTGTGCAGCTGACAGAAGAGAGGCAGGGAAGTGGAGATGGGAAGAGAGATGGTACTGAGTTAGGACAGGGAATGGGAAGGGTCCTTTCCTATTCAACAGATGGAAAAGACGCCCTGGCCGGAGAGAGTAGGGGGTTACAAGGGCATTCAAGTCATCAGGCATGCAGAAGCATTTCATTGAATGAAACAGTGGGGAAGTGTTTCTAGAACACGCAAAGAATGAACAGGGACAGGAATTTAATAGAACAGATTAAATAAAGACATTTATAAATAAATGTTTATAAAAACAAATTCAAGGCACCCCTATCATTTATATAGGCCACTGCATAAGGAAGCAGAGGCAGATAGAGTGCATGGAGTGAACAGTAGTAAGTGCAGCCAAACACAGAAAGCACAAACTATTGAATACTGTACTGTGTATAGTCCCTTTCAAAGGACTTTTTCCACAGGTTGACAGAGCTTACTGTAATAGTTCTCATTAAGACAGTAACATTGTGTGCTCCTTCTTTGCATAGTAACTGGTTCTTCTCAGCAGGAGGTGGCCCTTGCAACTTCTCCTCAGATAGTACAGTATCCTTTTCTTTAGCCGCATTTTCAGCTGTTCTTAATGTTACCCCATTCATCTCTTCCAGGGTCAGAGGTCACTTGCTTGGCAGTTACATATTAGTGTACAGATAATCAGCACATTTTGCTGCTTTATTATATGGTCAGAACACAATGGATGAAGAGCACATTTAAGCCATTCCCATGTTTTTTATTTTATTTTATCGCAGTTCTTAAAACACCAGTTCTGGTGTAAATTTGGCTAGCAGGGGACTCCTGGGAAAAACTAAAGATGCTGCTGGAACAGGTGTAAGTGGGGCCAGTAGGGGGCGCTCACCCTATGGTGAGCGTGGGTCCTAAAACCCCAGTATAGTGACGGGGACACTATACTGTAAAAAGGTGCCATCCTTTGGATAAGACTTAAAACCAAGGTCCTGGTCATTAAAAATCCCAGACCGTTTCTCGAAAAGAGTAGGGATGTTCCCCCTCACCTTTACCAATCCTAATAATCTCCATCTTTGAACTGCCTTCACCACTCTGCTCTCCTCCCCACTGAGAGCTGCTGTGTGTTGAGCATTCTGGTGCACTATGGCTGCACACTTGTGGTGGTGGAGGGGATCCCCATTACCTGTAAAACGCTTTGAGTGGAGTGTCCAGAAAAGTGCTATAGAAATGTAAGCAATTATTAATTATTATTAAAAACTGTGAAAAACTCTTGTCTAATTCAAATATTTTTTTATTTTATTTATAAAATCATTAATAGTTCTTCTGTCTTTGAACCCATACACAGTAAAAATATAATAGTATGAATCACTGTACATGCTAAATTATTAAAATCCTTAACCCTTTAATATCCAAACCGATAACTAAAACATTCATTTAATGACTGAATCCCTGAAACCTGTTCTGAAAACCTGAGTACATTGATTTATTTCTTCATGCTTTTAAAACACAAAAATCTCCCCCAAAATCTATTCACGGTCATTTTGACACACCTAAATGTGAGCTCATATCAGAATACCCTTTGTTAATTTTATTGTGTGAAATGTGTGACTTTCCAAGTACAAAAATATTGTCCAAAGAGGCATGGTGTGATTGTCTAAATACTGATAACCCATTACACATAGTTTAAAATAGAGAAAGAAAACAGTAACTTAACAAAAACTTCTGCTATTTTTATTTTTGGTAATTTATTTTTATGATTTTTCAAGTTTCTGCTTGCAGTTTTCAAGCTCTTGACAGCACACTGGGGAGAAAGAGGGAACGCCTCTCTCTTACTAGCCTTTGAGCCCCTTGTTTCCTCACACATCACAAGCAGCACTGTCACGTACTGGAGGTCCGGCGCAAACTGGGGGAGATGCGCACCCCTCACTAACTGCTTCGCATGAGCGCAGGTGCCTGAGAGGCCACAGCAGTGAAATATTTTCATCTGTCATGGTATTCATCAGGGAAGAACAAACGATAGAGCAGAATTTCCTAGCAAGAAAATGTTTCTTAATGATCCTGAATTATCTCGGTGTATGATACATTTTCAAAGATGAATAAATGATAGATCTAATAAATTAGATCAGAGTACTACGATCAAAATCGAGTTTTACCAGTGCTCCAGTGGGCTACTGAAATTTTAATTGTTATTAAATTGTTATTAAAGAAAGAAGTTGGATGTTGGCTGAATGAACTTATTTACATAAATGTTTAAATTGTTAAATTAGTATCCAGCCATAGAGCATTCCAAATTATTCTGTCACATTTCATCTCCTCAGGTGTGTTTTACCTCTAGTAAAATATGAAGGATTGGACAAGGATTTTATTAATGGCAATGCTGTCCATTTCTTTGAACAAGCACGTATCAAATTAAACCGACTTATGCCTGGTGCCAAGTTTTAAAGCAATTGGATTTAATTGTAAATTACTTCTTGGTCAAATTCTTTAAATTCCTCAGATCCCAAGACTCAGCTGGTGTCTCACAAAATAAGTTTCAGTCCAATATGCAAATTTACCATAGGAACAACACATCAGACTGACCTTTTTGTAGGAAAATGCTTTGCTCAGGCTCGTGTATTTACTGGAACCCTTCAGTCTTTTATCTGTCATGTGGCTCGATTCATTTTAACTAATGTTTATCTAAACTGACTATGAAATATGTCATCTCATATATAGGGTCAATGACATGCCTTTTATATTCTGGACGTGCACTCATTATTGTATATTGCGTTATAAGCATAGACACTAAACCTATTTTCTTTCATACTTTAAGGAAATAATAAATACAAATAATATGATCTTAGATTTAAGAAGTATTCAGTCAAACCATCACCCAACCTATTCCAAATTCCAGATTTGTCACTTTGTCATAGTCATTTATTTCTAGATACCTCTGGCATCATCTTAAAATGAAAGTAATCATCAAGCCCTGGGTTTGACCTGTGGAATATTAGTTTAATCTAGGCAGTGATATAGTAGCCATTTCAGCAGAAACAGTTTCTCCATAATTATGCCATCTTCCTTCTGCTTTAAAATTAAATTAATTAATTAGGTTGAAGTGGACTGAAGAGTATAGCTCATTTTGCAGATCAAGTCCAGTCTGTCGCAGTGGTGCTGCAAATTGGCGTCACTTCTTGTTTCACCAAGTGTTCTTCATGTATCATTTCTTTTGTTTGTCTGGTCACCAAGTGGTGAGGAGTCATGTGAGTTTGAGCATGAAATCCTGGCCTGTTTCAGTAACTGAATCAGACAGGTACCAGACACAGGAGAAGAAAAGGTCACAGAAAGGCAAATTGTTTACACTGAAAGAGAAATGAGTCACCATTGCTTAATTAATCATGAGCTATAAATATTCGGAGAAGGCAACACTGTCAGATTGTGCTGAGGCGTCAGTCACAGGCTCTTTAAAATAGCAGCTCCCAAAGTACTACAGTATGACAGCTCCTTGTATTTCATATTTATATTCATCATTAGAAAATTGCATTTTATTTAATTAAGATCACAGATTGTACTATATATTTTTTTAAATGTTTGTATTGCTTAATAGGAAAATTTGACTTTGTACATGCACTCTCTGTGTTACAGTCAAAAACACTTAACAAGTGAAAGAACAAGTGAATAAAGTAAATAATAATAATTTTGTTTGGATAGAATAAATATAATGACTTAAGTACTCAACATTTAATATAGGCACTTATTGTTTTGAGTTCTGTTTAACGAAAGGATTCACGCTTCTCTGTTCTCTCGCTCCCACATCAAGAAGAGGTCAATCAGTCACTACAGTCTAGACAGAAACCTCATTCAGCTTGGAGGTTCTTTTGTGTTGGAGTAGGTAGCTAACATGGCCAAAATCAATCTACCTAGAAATAGCAAGATAAAGAATCCTACAAAACAAATGTGCTGAACTTAGTACCAAATAAGTAAACAAAATAAGAGACACAGTAACTGCAGAGAACAAAGACCAGTTCACTTTTGGTGTTAGAGGAGAGCAGAAGATTGGAAATGAGTACTGTAGAACAGGACATTTTTCACGTATCTTGGCATATTTGTCACCAATCTTTGCTAAATTACAGCAACTATATCACCCTGCAGCTCTCAATTGGCTACCCACTGAAGCTCAGCAGGGATGAGCCTGGTCAGTACCTTGATGAAAGACCGCCTGGGAAACTATGGTTACTACTGGAAGTGGTATTACTGGGACCAGCGGGGGGCATCCACTCTGGGGGCTGTGTGGGTTCTACTGTCCCAGTATAGTGGTGGGGACACTATACTGTAGTGGGAGCAGTCTTTTGGATGAGATCCTGACTCTCAGTGGTCAATAAAGATTCCCAGGCATTTCTCAATAAGAATAGAGAGTTATCCTGGTGTCTGGGCCAAATTTCTCCCCTTGGCCTTTACTGTGTTCTCTAAATTGCCCCCATTTATGATTGGCTTGCACTTGCCCTGCGATGGACTGGTGCCCCCCCAGGGTGTACCCTGCCTTGCGCTCGTTGCTTGCTGGGAAGGCTCCGGCTTCCGGCGACACCGTATGGTATTGTCACAGATATGGGAAAGGACAAGCTGTGGAGAGGCAGGAGAGCGGAATAAGACTCATGTGCGTAGCGGTGGAACTGGGGATTAGCCCAGGCTCAGCAGTTCAGGAGTCGTATAGAAACCAATGGACTCAGGCAGTGGATGTGGGGCGACCTGGATGCTAAGCGGGTTTCAGGACATCCGTACGTCAATGCTGAGCGAAGAGGAATGAGTGACCTGGAAATATATAGCCCCAGAGTGAGACACCGGAAGGAGAGCGAAGCACAGGAAACTAGGGACAGGACAGAGTAGGAGCGCCCTCTGGCTGCAGAGGGCGTGATAGGTATAAAGCGGTTTGGTAAATGACATGACATGACATTTGCTAAATTAATTCTTTTAAGATATATTAGGTCTCTCAAACTATTTGTGTAGTTAAACCTGAAAGTTTTTTGCTGTCTTCTTCTGCAAAAATACAAATTTAGACATAAATAAAATACTACTTCTAAACCCTTCTGTCAAAAATTGAGATTAAAAAGAAAAAAAAACCCACAAGGGACTGTCAGGCACAGCAAACCCAGCTGTGAGCGTCTGTGAGTCATAGCAGAAAAAAGGCATGTTATCTCAAGCTCCCTTCTGAAGAACTGAAATGTATACCAGCCACATTTCAGAATTACTGCCTTTTATTTCTCTTCCCTTGGTGCTGCTCTTACATCAAGGTCTTCTTTTTATTCTGACAAGTGTAGGGATGTGTTACGGTTTCTAAAATGGTTTGGTAAAAGTGGTAAAAGGTAACTTTTAAAGCCCCCAAAAATATTATTAAAATGCTAATCTGCTGTATTTCTTGTCAATGTTTATGATACTATTATATGTAAAATGCTTTCGGCACAAAATATAAACAATAATTATTCAAAAGAGCTGGTAAATATTTGTTGTCATCCTGAAAGCTTTATCAGATCATGTTGATACCTTGTGTAAAACAGTCCGTGCAAGAAAGATGCTATGAGCCAGTTGCTACTTTTCAATCAGACACTTGATAGGCTGTGCGACAATCAAAAAAGAGCATCTTTAGTAAATCTTATGGTTTGCCCACTGTTACACATTCTTTAGATGAGGGAGATTTAAAAACAGCGTATAGCTGCAATTAGCTTCTAATGTTGCTCTTTATCTATAATGAATTGATTGCAAAGACTGTAAGTTGTAGTGCCTACACAGAAAGTCAGTAAGAGATAAATATCTTTATTGCAGGTAAGGGTGCACCATGTGGCCAAACACAGTGTCATATAATATACTGTAAATAAAACAGAGAGTTTAAGAGATTAATTAAAAATAAAAATCACTTACACTTCCTGTATATAGCGCTTTTCTGGACTCTCCACTCAAAGCACTTTACAGGTAATGGGAACTCTCCTCCACCACCACCAGTGTTAAGCATCCACCTGGATTCACACAACTCACAACAGCTCACACTGTTACAGAACTTGCATATTCAAAATTGAGTTGTATTTATTTTATACAGTAACAATTAGAATATATGAAAGGTTACAGATGAAAAGAGGACATTTGGCCCACCTAGGTCGTCTGGCAGTTGGTTGTTCATTGATTCTACTACCAAATTGATCCTACTAGAGCTTCTAATTTTGCTTTTTATTCCATAAAAATATGGGTTGATCTCAGATTGAAGGTAAACTGAATTCTAACTGACCAATTTCTCGGTGAATTGGTCCACAATATGTTCATCACTGATGATGAACCCCCCAGTAGTATTATAGTTCTCTGGGGACTTTGGGAACAATTTAACCTCTTGGCTATTCTCCAGTATTGAAGATATGTCTTTCTGAAATGACTGGGATCTTCTGAAAATATCATGGTTTTTGACATTGCTAGTCTTTCCACTCTCCAGTCTTCTTCGGTGCACAATCAAAGCAAATGAGTTCCATTCAAAAAAGATATTAAGCCTTTATGAATACTACATACAGTCGATTTTTTTAGATAAATGTAGCTCTGTAAAAAATATCAAATTTCCAGATGCATTATTTATGTAGTACTATATTCTCTATTATGCATTTATATGTTTTCCCTTGTAATACTCACCACTATGAAATGGCTCTTAATATTAATAGTAATCTGGGAATATCTATTTCCTCTTTAAAGTAACGAATATTTTCGTTTTTTCCTGTCATTTCTGTGCAATACATTTTTGTTCCATTTTCTTCTTCTCAATTTTAAGACCCCAGAATACACTGCTTGACTACCAGCAACACAAAAACCAGAATAATAACCAATTTTCAAATCGATATTGCAGGGGTTTCTTACCATCCAGCCTCAAATTCCATTAATATGGAAAAATATCTGGTAGCTCTACATTTTAATCTGGAAAATAAACTCAAACACTCTACCCTTCAGCTGAAAATGATCTAGAATAAAAATTGTGCATTCTGGTAAAATTAGTATCTCATTTCCATATGAAATGCTTCTATTAATATCAGTGAGCTTGTGTGCAATTTCTTCCTTCATTCTATGTGAAATGAGCTATGAAAAATGATAGTAATTGTCAATGGACATTTCAGTAATATAACATCTGCTCTAATATTTCACGCTACATAATCACAAGTGTAATAATCCCAAAAAAGGCAGAGATTGTTTAAAAAAACAGCAGATACTTAATTAAGTTTGTAAGAAGACTAGTAATGAAATTTCACCTTGTTAGCAATTTCATTTCATTTACTCTTGAGATTGAACACAATTTTTCAAGATTTTTCTTCATAAAGGTTTAGAATACGTTTTAAATAACTAAACTAAATAGGCATTTTCTATATATTTTGACATGTTGAATTTAAAAACGTAAACAATACGTTTAATAGCTAGAACACATATTTCTGTATGAGAAGCCTGTACTGTAACTCTCTACCATGTTTTTCTAATGCAACAGGAATGAACATTCAAAAATGTGATCTTACAAGAATGGGTTAGAGCGCACTAAATCAATGTTGTTTTAGTCCAATTGCAATAAATCAGAAAAAGCACCGTGATCCATCCATCCATTTTCTCATAGTTTTATCTAACACAGTGCTGCACGGGAGCCAGAGTCTATCCTAGCAAGCAATGAGGGCAATACAGTATTCATCCTGGATGGGACGCCAGTCTGTTGCAGAGTACATACTGTAGACACAGACATGCACACACTCACACCATGGCCAATTTTCCCAGACTCCAATTAACCTACCAGTATGTCTATGGACTGTGGGAGGAAGCCGGAGCACAGTGATTCATAGAATGAGAAATATCATGTATATCAAAAAGGGTATTCTTGAAGTTAATAATTATGTGTCTTCCACATTGAGTTTTGTGGAAGCTCGAGCACATGGACAGTTATTTAAGTCAATTATATTTGGGTTTCACATAACCCTTGCCACAAATGATGAGCCTGAGACTGATATTTTCATGGCACGTCTGTAACTCAGTAGTCCATCATCAAGTACACTGCTGTGGGGAAGTCTGCAGCTGAGTTATTATTGATGTACTGCCTTCACCTTCCATGTCATGTCCTGAGCCTGGTAGGAGGTAGTGAAGAAGAGCATTCATGTTGTCTGCAAAATTCCCTTTTTACAACTGGGAACTTGCTTTAAGAATCTAAGAGCGCTGTTCTTGCGTTACTTCATGAGGTTGGTATAACATGCAGAGGGCTTTAATTACTATTCACCTGAGGAGCGAGAAAATGCAGGAATAAGTGAGATGGGCTAAAAATCACTGACCTGGGCCAGTGATTGGACGGCTCCAGTTCCTATCATATTTAAACTGGCAAGGGACTGTGGAGATTGCAGTCCAAAGAGCACTTACTGACTCATATTGCAGACAAGACCTAACACAACTGTTCCTCTTTTCAGAATTGAGTCATCAAAAGATGAGGTGATGAACCAGCCAGTTAAAATCCTAAAAAGCATTAGCGAAGTCAGTCCAGGGGGATTGTATAAGATCAACAATGATGTAGAGTAATTAGGACGAAAGTCAAAAACTTAAAATTAAGAGCATTTAGGACAGGAAACGTTAGACGTGTCTTCACACAGAAGGTTGTTATTGATGCACACACTGGGATACAAGAGACAGCTTGCTGGAAGAATATAAACAAACATTTATTCACAAAAACCTCTTGGATCAGCTGGACAGGCAAAATGGGTTGGTGATTTGTTTTAATTGCTTGGGAACTGTCAGAGTGAAAGATCTAGACGTTATTTCATGGCTTCAAAAATGACGTGAAGAAAAGGTTGTGTACCAGTACACTTGTGATTTCATTGTTTAAATTTAAAAGCATCATTTTGTATGCAGATAGATGTTGGTTGCAAATATAGTCACTTAAGAACCAGTGAATTAAACAGCACCTAGCTAATTAATGCAAGAGTGGAACTTATTTTAAAAACAGTATTATAGCAATATCAGAGGTGTAGATTTACCTCAGGTACTTAATCATACCTTTTGTGTGTGTTGAATAAGTGAAACACTTCTTGCAGGCTTCTGGTTAACAGCACCACAAGGTACTGTCTAAAGTCATTTTGTTTCTTTGAAGTGTAAGAATTAAAGGATACTTGATTACTCATATCATACAAAGGTACAAAATACAACAGAGAGAATAACATTCAGCTCATGAGCTAGTGAGTTTGGTTGCTAATAGGTAATCTGATTATACAATCCATGTCTATTCTGAAAGAAACCCGGGTGTCAGCTTCAACAGCACAGCTACAGTATTTAGTGCTTCCTGTTTCAGTCTTACATACACCCAGTATATTAACATTGTTTCCCCTTGTTCATTTTTCAGTTTTGATCTTGGAGATACCCATTTGTCCCACTTTGCCAATACCTTTGTGGATTTTAAATAATGAATCAGGAGCCCAGGAAGTTTTCTGTGATCAAGACTTTGATTAGATTATTTTAGCTCTTAGTTCAATTCTTTTTAAGTCATTCCTCATGTCTGAAGGAGGCTCCACAGCTGAAACGTTGTACTTCTTATCTTCTCTTTGCAGCATGGAATAAACCTTTACTTGTTTCTTATCTGAAAATGTGTTTATTTTCCTTTTTACCAAATCTCCATCTTGTCTAGAGGAAGAAAATATCTTATATTAAACACCTACATCTCTTTTCTCTTTTAGAGAAACTTCTTCACAGTAACTGCTTCTTACCTTATATTTATAATCTATGATACCCATATAAAGCTCTTTATAGGCGCTATATCAAATAAAGTTTATTATTATTTATTATTGATATAGCCATGGATTTCACATGGCCAATTCACCTTCCTGTAATAGGAAACGAGAGGCAGGAGTTGTTCAGATCGTGATACTTTTACCAGAGGGACAACACTTGCAGGTAAGTGTTCAGGTCTCATCTTCAGTGTGATGCCACAGTAGCTAAATGAAACTACCCTTTCTCTGTCAAGTAAAGTACCAACTGCTGTAGTATCACACTGTAGATTTGACCCCACAACTGTGTGCTGTGGAAAAAAGTGATTTGATATGGAGTAAAAGAGGTCATTCAACACATTTGACTCATTTAGTTGTCACTCTTCCAAATACTTCATCAGACTCTTTTTCCTGACGGACCCAGTGAATCATTTGGCACACAAGTATTGTCCCCAGCACCCACAACTCTTCATATCACGATGAATATCCAGCCCTCTTTACAGGTCTGACAGGTCCAAAGGTTAATGAGCAGTTTTCCAAATGTTTAACTAGTTTCAAATCATTTAACTTCGTTCTTTATATTACCTAAACTATAATTGCTCCATTTTCAGGAAATTAAAGCTGCCAGTTGCTTGCAGCAGGGTGTGGAAAATTATGCAGATCAATACTGATGTGCAAAATGTGCAATTAAAAAGCAAAGAAACCAAGATTTATTCCCTTTCAGATGCTATCTGTTCCAAAACATATCAGATAATTAGACCTGTAGAAGCTTCCAACATAATACTGCTAAAAAGGTAAAAAAAAAAGCTATCATTCAACTTCAAAGGGCTATCTTCAAAGTTGCTTGCTGCCTGCCCCCTGGTTTTGCAAAAATGTGGGTTTTTTTCAGATCAAAGTTAAAACATGTTACTACAGCCCAGGATTTTATCATGACTCTTCTACTAGGAAATCTGTTGTAAATGCTGGACACCTCTAATTTTCCAAGTTGCAGCAAAGCCTGGAAATATGATTTGCCATAGAAACACATGCTTATAGGACATTTATAATAGTTCAGGTTAGCTATGCTGAATTAAAAACAAAATATGTCTGTAATGTTACATTTTCATGCTCCTTTTTGCATACTTTTTGTCTTTGTGGGCTTTAGGAATAACAAAGAGTTTTTATGCACAATATGACCCCATAGCTGCATTTTCCTTCTTAAGAAGCACAAAGAGTATTTCTCAGAGGGCACCAGAAATAGGTAGTAATGTGTCTTGAAAACAGTGCATTAAACAAATAATCTCCTAGCAGCTTTTTTACTTGTAATGAAAGAGAAAATCCTCACAGATGATGACTGATGAGGTGAATGACTCTAGCTGTAAAGACATGTTGGGACACAAAACAGGTTCTAAGTGGAGTAAGGAGAATAGAGGTTATTAAACAGAGGCTATCATGCAAGAGGTATGTCAATATTTCCAATTATAGTCTCATAATACTGTATATATATATATGCTAGGAAGAAAGACTGATGGTCATACTTAAAATCTTTCTGAAGTTTCTCAGATGTAGATTATGGTAGTTCAAGTAGGGAGCTGGTCAAGGTTTATTCCAGCGGAAAAGAGAAGAAAGGAAACACAACACTTTGGCTGTGGAGCCTTGTTCGCGTGTGTGGTGTCACCTGAAGAACATTATGATGTTCATATACAATCTACGTGGTGATTTGTAATAGAACCTACCCATGCAATGCTTTCTGATCATTAAAATTGATTTTGTATTGTCTTTTAAAGGAAATAACTCAGCCCAGATACTGTTGAATCTTGCAGAGGTTTAGAGTTTGCCAATATTTTGAAAGGGTGATGAACAATTGTCTCCTTTACATGGAGAGATGAAGAATAAGGCAGAAGTGAAAATGCCATTGAAGTGGAGATTTCATACTGGTTGATGTTTAGACCGGGTGAGTTTCTAGGAATGCATGTTGTGTTTGGGGTGGGAATTCAGGTTTTAATTCACTGCTTTCTCTTACATTGGGTTTGAGTAGGATTCCTGGCCAAATAACAGCACATCTGATACATAGCCTGGGGATGGGGGGGTGGCAGGAGGGAATCTCTGGGAGTCATGTGTGGAGATTTCATTTGTAATGTTTAACCTTTATATGACATTTTAGTAAAGTCACTTTGTTATTTAAAGTGTTACATTTTTCATTTATGAGTACTTTGGTTGAGAAAGGAAACCCAACAAGATGGATTATCACTTTATAAAAATAAGATTTACTTAACATTCAGCTGAAGTCTTTCAACGACATTCTATTACTGGGCCAACACAGTCCATAAAGAGATTCAACACAACATAAACATACTGGGACTGTGACAAAGGGTTTGGGCAATCAGTCTGATTGAACATCACGTGTTTATTCCAGAAATTCTGTTTTAAATTAGATTAACTCATCTACCTCATGCCTCAATTACTTGAAAAAGAGTTCAACCCCTACCACATAATGTCACAAATAGCTGATAATGCTGTTTTTAAAATGCTATTTTCTCTGATTTTAGTTGTGTAGTCAAAGAAATTACACATACTGTATAAGTTGCTGATACAAACTAAACCGGTTTCTTTTTTACAGACACAGACACAGACACAGAAACATAACAATCTGTATATTCATTACATTTCTTACAGACCTCTGTATTATTTTAGTTGTTACTCAAGTTGCACACATAGAAAAAAACATACTGTAATTCCATTGCAATTGAAAACAATATATACAGTATTCACAGACTTTTTCCTTTCTGATTTCCATTCATGCCCCAAGGGATAGAAGTCTAATTGGACTTTTAAACTGTAAAGTGTACAGCTCAGGTTTTCCTTTCATGATTCCTGGGGTCCAGTAATGGTCCAGGTTACTTATGCTAATATACTAGAGCCCTGTTGTTGACCTAAAAATCTTCACTGCTTTTTGCTGTATTTAAAACATTTGCATGTTCTGGGAATAATTCATCATGCACAACAACCAGTCTGAAAAAAAAAAAACTTTCTTATGAATACTTTTTAAAAACCTGGGCCAGGCTGTGTGCTGTTACTGGGTGTCCAGCTCTAGGGAACATTCTGATTTGATTCCTTTTGCTTTTCACAAGTACTCCTTGTGGCAATCTCATTTTTATGTCTTCAGAAACAATAAAGCATACATGTGTATGAATTTGACACATCAAACATAACCTGCTAGACTGTAATTTCTTTTAGAAACTCCTGCAGATGCTGTGAAGGTTTGTACATTTTTAGTGATGCAGAGTGGTTGATTTCCTGGCGTGAAAATGCCTGGAAGGTACAAGGTGTCCAGACTAATGGGACAGAGGATAACGTTTCTGGAAAATGGGGGAATGTTAATGCAGTTCAGAATGTGTTGTTGAGGATGATACTGCAGCTGCTCCACAACAGCAGCTACAAACGGGCTAGACAGGATGAAAGGCCTCTTCTCATTTGTAACTTCTTATTTGTAGACACCCAAGGATATTATACTGTAAGCAGTGCTATATACAGGAATAGAGTACTGAAAGCCCTGACAAAATCTCTCTGCAGACTTAAAATAACTGGAAAGTTATTCCCTGTAAAGGAATTCTACATGTCGCTGGATGCTGGTGTTTAACACCATGACAACTATCACATCTGCAGAAACCCAGTCCATTGCCATTTTCTAATCTTTAAACAGGAGCATGGAAGCACAATCTGCCTGACATCCAGATAAGGCTTGCCTTTCGTCAGCTGGTTTCCTCATATTAGGAGGGAGATGCATTTTGATATAGAGTATTTTAAGGCCATTAGGGTCTTGTTTATACCAAAATATTCTTGGTGAGAGGATAAATAAACCAGTTCTTTGAATAATCTACAAAATAAGAAGCTACAGTTAGGAATATCTTGGTAACAAAACCAATATTGCTTCTCAACTAACAACCAAGAACCCATGTTTGTAAAAGTAAGGCTAAAAATATATTGCTGCAATACATATTAACCTAACCCAAAAGAAAAAAAAGATTGGATTAATTTATTTTAAAAGTCTAGTTAGACATGATTCAGTTACATTTACTACTGGAAGTCAAAGAAATTAGGTAGATGTTACATTTAAAATGCACAAATGTACTATTGGTATAGTGAGTTGAAGGCAATTTATATATAAAACATAAACATATTTACTAATACATATAGAGATGGCAATAATTCAAAGTGATATGAAGACTTTGTTTCTTCATGCACAACTTTATCAGATATAGTTCTATTTTGTTACAGTTACTTTGGGTACAGTGTCTTGCAAAATGCAGATGATGTACAGTATACGCATTTTAAAGTGAAAAATGTAATCAAAAACAAAAACTTTCAACCTGCCTGGCTGCTCAGTTTGGAGCCACAACCTATTCTAAGCAGTGTTTAGGTGCTACAATACACCTTCCACTTTTTTAACCTTAATTCAGTGCACCTTAGCTAATTGAGAAGGAGCAAATGGAGTTAATAGAATATTAATAATGCAATCAACAGATTTTAATTTCTGCTTTGTTTTACAGATAATAAATGTTCAGTTTAAGAATTCAACTTTTGATTAAGCATAATGTATTAAAAATACGAATACAGTATTTAGTATTAAGAAAAACATTGGTAAATGATAAATACTTTTGCAAGACAGTTAATATATAGTTAACATATTATAGTATTTGTCTTGGGATTGATTTGAAAAAACAGTTGCCATAGAAACGCCGTGTAGCCGATGTGGCTATTTATTATTTATTCATTTACCTGATGCCCTCTTCCAAGGTGAATGTCGCCTTTAACAGTGCAAGAATGATGACTTCCTTTAAATTTGCCATTTTGTTTTTCGTGGACCAGTGTTTCAGATAAGCGCGAAAATAAATTACAATGAAGTCTGTACTTAGGATAGAAATATTTTAGCATATTCATCTAACTTTGATCCCAGCCCAAGTGGGCCTTTAACAAGAACATACTGTATGTATCACAATGATGTTACAGTTAACTTTGTTTAATCTTAAATTTTTTAGTCAAAATGTAGTTGAAGAGATGCAGAGCAACATTTCTTTGTGGATGCCCTTGTGCAGGGTGAACGCAGGGTGAGCCTTGGAGAGACAGAGGAACTGTGGTACCTCCACTGGGAAACCATAATAAAGCAAGAAAAGAACATTATATAAATGTGGTGAAACTAAGGGAAAACTCAAATGATGCAATGTCTGTCTTTCACAGTAAAACGTCAATGGAAACTCAAATAACTGGAACGTTATCTTCTATACTTACCAAGAACATATTTATGTTACAGAGTGGTCAGTAACATTTTGACAATACTGTAATTCAAGTTTCTAAAATCTTTCGATGACATTAAAGAACGTCTTGTTTCTTCTTTTCACTGTAGATACACCTGCCAGTGAAAATGAATGAAACCTGCACTTTGCTGCTTGTTTCTCTCACTGTCTTCTCTTGTTCCTTCAGTCCTCTAACATGTCTCATACTATCCTGAGGAGCAAGAAGGAGATTCAATTAAATCAAAGACTATTAAAGTTAATAAAGAAAATTATTTTTTAGTCATAATTGTCTAAAAAAACTAATAGGACAGTATACAAGGTTAAGTAAGCTCATTTGGTTCTTATTATCACTGTTTCTCTCTACATATATAACTAATCTTCTTGGTAATTAATGCTGCTTCTGAACATCTTCTAAAACTGCCTTAAGGATTCTTCATTATCTGCACTGATAATAGACTCTCATCCCCACAGTGAAATAGGGCTTTACGAATTTAGGAATAACCTGACTATACTGATGATACCACAAACAAGATGGTAAAAGAAAAAGTAAAAACATTGTAAACTTCCAGAGAAATAATTTCTTTAGAGAGAAACAGACTGATTTTCTTCATTTTATTATCTTTCAGTTTGGATTTGGTATTTCTTCATTGACACAGTGATACTGCTACAATCCTTGCAAGATCTTGTGAAGTATGATCAGTGCACATTCTTTGCCCCAAATATGTTTGCTGTCAGAGCCATCCTCCAGTTTCACACTATGACCTCACAGTGCCTACTGAGGTGACAGGATTCAATGGAGTGCAGATGCAGCTCTCATTAATAACTCTACTAGCTCTCAGGCCCTGCCAAGTGCCAGAGGTCGCAGTTAAGTGGCTACTGCAGAATACCCTAGCCAGTGTAAGCCCATCATTCCAGGCAGATTCTGGATAGTCGCCCAGTTCTGCCACTTGGGAATCCCGGTCATCAATGGCTAAAAACACTGTCCGAAACATGGTGATATTGTCCCGGATGTCGGAAGGGATGAACCGTGGAATGGCAGGAGAGCAAAAAAGACCCTATGTGTAGCGGCGAGATGGGGGTTAGCCCGGGCTCAGCTGTTCAGGAAATGCCATATAGAAACCTATGTCCTCAGGCCAAGGACAGGAGTGACCTGGTGCTAGGTGGGTCTCAGGACATTCGAACCTCAATGCGAGGAGCAGAGCAGAAGCAAGAAGTAAATAGGCTACACAACAAGACAAACCAAAGACATGAATAATCACAGGGAACTAGGAACAGGACAGAAGTAGAGCGCCCTCTAGGTGTCCTGGGCGTGATAGATATCTGGGATACAGGGCTTCCCCTGTGACCTGATCTTATTTCTTTCTTGGTCTTATTAAGAAATGCATGTGTGCATTTGCTTCCATTGCATTCTCCTAGGATTGTGTAATGTCAACAGCTGTGCACAGAAACAGATTATAGTGACGTTGTGTATGTACTGTACAATACCGCGTACCATACTATGTGGAATCTTTATTTGCTAGTCGGTGGTGGCATGTGATGGCTACCTCCCAAAACCATTGCATTTTCTTGATCATTTCTATTGGATGGATGTTTGTTATTTAGTAATTTTTATACCCAACATCTCAATACACTAGTATGTTTGTGAACATTTATAAATGAAATATAATGAATAAAACAAATTGTACTGTATATGTTTGCTTGTATAATGGAGATTCCTGTTTGGACACTAATGGTAAAATTCAGCACTGGCTTATCTTTCAATTGCAGGTCTACCTGAATGATTTTGTTATTACAATATAGGGTGTATGGTTTCAATTATATGTCTAAAAATAAATTAGTCCTGTTACAACTTGTTATCTCATTTTTGAAAACTCTTAATCTGTTTTTAACAAGTATATTCTGTTTTTATTATTTTGAAATAAATGTCATGCATTGTATGCATTTTACTAAAATAGTTCTTGGTTTCCTTTTCCAGGGTCCCATGTCCTAAATTGTAACGTTTTGGAATTCCTACCTAAATTATGGTGAGATGGTAAACCATGCTTCTTTGAGGAAACATTTTCTATCAGTGGTTTTAAAACTCATTACAATTTCTGACAGTTAGAGATTAAAAATTACACTCAAACAATGAATTTAATTAACAATCATAATTGTTAATGTTATAGAGCAATGAAGTATTTAAGAAAGAAATCACTCCAGGGGTCTTTGAGTAACACTCAGAGGAACTGGCAGAAATGACACTGTTAGAAATAAAGCAGTGTACAAGAAACAGAGTTTTTCTCTCTCACTTTAGCTGGACATCTAATGGTTTTGAAATATAATATTTGATAATTGTTGATGTGTAAAATAGTTTTGCATTTGATAACCACCTTATTTTTTTTGCAAAAAGGTCTCTGTACAAAACAGTCAATAAATAATGAATAAGGTAAATTGTAGTTAGAGGACATGCTTAGAGGTGCTGTTTCTTCCTTGCTAATTATGTCCTCTAATTGGGTTATCAGGGGCCTTATGGGACAGACATGCTTCAGATCTTTCATTGCCTTGTTTAATGTGTCTTTCAGATAATCACAATCAAAATACAGCACGAACATAGACTGTGCAACTCAAATACTATCTTCAGCAAATCTCAAGTCAGTGAATGTCACCAGAGCAATACATTAAAAGCATCAATTGGAAATGTAACAGAAAAAGAAGAAATTCATAGAAACAAAATCCCTGTCTTTTGACCATGTAATACTCTCCAAAAAGGTATTTCATGAGAGGAAGTTAACTGACAATTCTGTTAACTTCAACCATTACAAGGTCCTCTCAAGTACAATGCATATTGTTTTCACCATCTAAGAGGACTGCACACCGGAAAACTTTACTTTCAATAAAATATAAATATACCATAAAGCATGTTTGTGTGCAGTATTAAGGTGTTCTTTTTATAATTCACCAGCAGTTGATTATGTTGGACTTAATGGGTTGAACGAACACATCTGGGATTAGGTACAGTACATGTATTACAGCAACAACACTGTTCTACCTCATTTATATCTCTGTGATCTAGATTCTGGTGGTTAGCAAATTATACAAGTAAGCAAATGATACCAAACATGGAAGTCTAGTAAACATTGTAGAATGTACAAACAAAAACAAAAAGATTGGACTCTGGACTAGTTGTCACGATCGCTACTCCTCCTCTTAAGGGCGCTCCAGCCCTTCCCTGTTCGCCCCATTAACTGCACCTGTTTCTGATTTCCGTTCCCCCTTAAAAGCCAGCCGCAGACGTTAACCGAGGTTCCTCATTGAATCCCGTTTCGTGAGAACCTGGGGGTTCTGCTGCGGTTGGCTCCGATATGCTTTTAACCCTTCGTTCCTGATTCACCCCCCCCCCCCCCGCTGGTCCCTACCAGGCTCCTTGTTTTTAAGTCCTTCGAGTGGATCGTCTGGCATTGGACTACTCTTCTGTTTTAGATTTCGTCCTTGATTGTTCGTCACTTCCCCCAGACGCCTGCTTGCCTTGGACACGCCCCCCTGTCTCCAGCCTCTTCTCCTGCATGATTTTCTCCCTACTGTGTCCTCACCAACCGGATCGTGTTGTCTGTATAGGGCCCGGAAAGAATTGTTCTTGACACTGGTATTACACCTGGTGAATGAGATTTATTTTTTAAATACCTGGGTGATGCGTGCAAGTAGCAAAAACACAAAACAGAGATTGAAGATTCTACTTATGAAAAGGCTTAATAAGGTATTGATAAAGACACATTATTTTCACTTTCAACTGCTGTGAGGAAGTAAGGCTAACAGAATGTACAATTTTGATCACAGAATATGGCTTCTTTCTAATCAATCTGAAGGAAAATCACCAGGATTATTCCCAGGCTCAAAGAAATGTCCTACAGTGAAGGACTGAGAACTGATTAAAGACTGTAGTCTTTCATATAGTCTTTCAACTAAGTCAACAACATTTTTCTTCAGAATCAGAACTGAACTTGAACTGCAGGACACAAATGGAAATTGCAATTAAAATTGATAACATCTTCACACAAAGGACTGTGGGAGTGTGGAACAGGCTACCCAGCCATGTTGTCAAAGCTGATATCCTGGTTCACTTTAGTTTATTGTCATATGCACAAGTGCTATGAAATGCTAATGTAATGAAATGGCTAATTCTAGGAAATGTGTGGATGAGATCCTTGAATTGATTAGCAACCAGTATCTAAACAAACCAAATACAAACAAACAGTGCCCATGTCCTTCTTACACACAACAATCATATTGTACTTATATTAATACTGGCAAAACACATGACAAGAAGGTTTTTATGACTTAATAAATGCATAATATATGTAATGTTTGTATATCTATGCACTCTAGAACTATTAATTGTAAAACTGAGGTACTTAACACAAAGGCTGAAATGCCCCCAGCACCCCTAAATTTGCAGCTTTCACTTTAAACAAGACTTCCTTTTCTGTGGCACTGGCCAAATAGCTATCTAGAACAGATATGTCAGACTTTCGTTGAGCTTTGTTGCTTTGCAAGACCAGGGCCCTGGGTTCAACAACAGGGGTGCTGTCTGTGTGGAGTTTGTATCTTCTCTCTGGGACAGACACCAGCTCCCCTCCCTGACGCTGAATTGGATAAAGCAATTAGAAAATGGATGGACATCACACATTCCAACACTGCTCCACACACATTCTTACAATGATGTGAACAGGAATTATTTCAATGTCAAACATTTTTTGTTACTATTTTGAGAACAAGAGAATTTAATTCATGAAAGACTATGCATATAACTTTACATCACATTAGATCAAAGGATAAATCTTTTCTAGGTTTCAATACTCAGGATTACATCCTTAATGTTATTATCTGACTTTTAAAAATGGTGTAATGAAGTCCTTGACATCCAGTTGGAAATATTATTTCAACAATTATTTCTAATAGAGGATTCCCTGTCTCTGTCTTTGCTTGTGATCAGAATGATTGAATCAAAATCCCTGGCAAGCTTTGATGATCTAACACAAATACCCCTTCATATCTAACAGGTATTTGGAATGGCATAAAAGTGTTACAGTTTATAGCAACATTTCTGATGACCTTTAGTCCTATAAAAAAATTATTTGAAAATGTGTCTCAAAGAAACCATACAGTGTTTTTACATTGTTCATGTATTTATGAATTAGTAATTACTTCTTACAGTATAAATATATATAGTATAAAGAGGGAGACAGAGTGTCATGCACCCAATCAGCAAAATATTCATTAATGATTGAAGGAAGGGAAGTACATGGTATTGCAATTAGTGTCTTATTCTTTATGTTTCATTGTACTGGTTTAGGTGATTGCTTGGTACACCTACAGTATGAAGTAATATGCCTTGATTATGTTTATGAAGATTAATGCAATGCAAGAATGTTTTTCTTTTACTTTTTATTTCAATTGTTCCAGAATTCTACCTATGCAATTTTAAAAAACTGCACTCTTTTTCATTACAGGTCTGAGTATCACTTCTGTGTATTAACTGCTCTGCTGTCCTGTCACAGGCATGTCTATGGCTGCCAATCCAAAGAAAGGCAGAGGTGAAGATCTGCACATGGCAAAGTGCTTTTATAAACAACTGTGTTGGTCTACATGAGTCTGATTTAATGAGTGTAATGGATTTTTAGTGGTCTAAATAATTATAATAATTAGAACAAAAACCCTCTTGGCATAATACAGAATTCAAATATTTTTTTATGAAAATACTAATCCTGACAGATTAGGAAACGGTTGGGCTTTGTAGCAAAATCTGGAAAATGTTTATCTTGAAAAATAAAAAATAATTTGTTATCAGTAACCTACAGGGAGTAATTAAAGCATATAGTTTCAGAAGACCTAAATGACAGATTCTTTATATAACTGTAGCACTAAACAGCCAAACTGGTGACATTCATTCAACTGCAAGCACTGCCTTCAGATCCATGTTGTAACAAGTTTTCCTATACTGAAAGTACAATGCCTATTGAAGTTTATTGGGAAGCATTTACAAGTAATGTTTTTTTTATTTAAGAGAGTAGTGCAATTTACTTAACACACATTTGGTCTTGTAAGCTATACACAACTTTTTTGTAACATTAATATGGAATTAATGGCAGTGAAATCCTCTCCACTGCCCTCACAAGTCTGTACACTACAACCCCTGAAGCATAAAATGGGAAAAACTGTGTTGTTAAGGTGTTACAGTACATCACCAATGAGAGAATGCCACAGCAAGATGCTGATCTTTTTAAGATGACACTACATTTAGCAGAACAGTAAAGGAATTTCTAAGCTGTTACATCAGAGGTGGATACTGTATAGCAGCCCTCTGTAGACAATTGCTGAGGGCTGAGGGAGGTTTTACATTCAGCAAACTAGAGGCATTTCGGATGAAAGAGAGGAGGGGATAAAGCCTGCCTCTCTGCTCATCTGGCAGGCATTGTCTACTGGCACAGATAACATGCAGAAATGTGTGTGTTTAGTTCCAGCAATCTGAGCTTTTTCTTTTGCTTAATTTTCTCTTGTGTGGAGTTTACGGAGAATGCATGCAAATACAAGCTTATACCTATAAATATAGACCACAGCAAAGGTAAAACAGAGCCGCTTTGATAAAAGGCAGGAATCCTTAAAGCCTTCCCTTTAAAAGCACATTCCTTCATCAGAGCCCACTTTTAATGTCGGCTTGAATACACTATTATCAAAAAAGACATATCCATAACAAAGATATCTCAATATCTATTAATCTACTAACATAACAGAATTAAGGAATTCAATACACAAAAACCACCAGGAAGACCAATCTCTACAATTCAGGATTGAAGGTAAGAAGGAAAATCAAATTTACAAACATACAGTATATACACCATGTACTGTACATGTGTACAAATAAATAAAAGAAAAGGAAGGATCAGTTCTAATAGATTTATTCAAATGCTTTCAACACAGATTAAAACAAAAAGATAAAAAATGCTTATCAAAAGTCTTGAATGAATTGTACAAAATCCAAAACTGTCAACATTACAAAGTTAGAATTGAGTATGACTCCTGGAGCATTAATATGTAATTGGCAGCATTGAAACATAGCCTCTGGACAGTGACTCTGGGATGTTCTGCCACTCTTCCTGAGGTGCTGAAAGCTGGCTGGTCATGATTGGCTTAAAAATGCAGCAGTCAGCATAATGTTCTTCCATGAGGTCTGTCAAGTGCAAGATGGCATTCATCAGTGAATAAAACACCCCATATCTCTCTGAGCTGCCACCTCTGATGTTCAAAGGGCCACAGAAGATGAAGATTTTGGTTCTCAGCTGTCAGGGTTAACCCTGAAAGGCCCCCAAGCATGCAGATCATTTGCATGCACAGAGTGAGCTACAGTCATTCTGCTGATGCGTGGGTTATTTCATCTTGGAAATTCTCAAACTGGAGCTCCTGCTGTCACAGATGGATCAGACAGATGTGACGGTCCTGGGACAAAGTGGTGACCCTTTGTCTTCCAGGATGTTGCCTGTCCCTCGCAGAACAACATTTCCTGGTTGTCTGAACTAGTGTGTCGATTGCTTAAGCTGATAATCTTATACTCTAGGCAACCTCTGTCATAGACCAGGCTGCCTTGAATTATGCTGATAGCAATGAAGAAAACGACATTATTCAATCTACACGATTGTATTTTTCACTGTTCCAGCATTAATTAAAGTTGTTTTGAGTAGATTTTTGTATATGTATTCTAAATTAAGTAATTTTAACAATTTTAACTCCTACATATGCGACCCTGGCGGTGCCGCGCAGGCTCATGCCCTCTGCCACCCGTTTCGTTTTGGGGTGCAAACCCAGGTCGCCCCATAACGCAACAAGGAACCAGCGGCATGAGCTGAAGGAGACCTCCCCCAGCCCTGGCAGCCGAGGTCCCTGCTACGCGCAGGGAGGGCGCTGACGTCACCGTGTCCCAACTAGCTCCGCCACACATATACAGTACAAACAGTAACACAGAACAGCTGACGTTTCCATAAAATCATGACTTGAGCCTGGTATTTTGTTGTACTGAGGAACAATACAATTTAAATAATTTATCTGCACACAATGTTCTCAAAATCATGCATGTGCCCAATGTTTTAATTAAACTGCTGAGCTTCCATTGTGCATTAGTATGAGCTAAAGTCAATTTAGAAAACAAAATTAGCATTAGCACATTAGTACATCAGCATTTTTAATTTTTATATTTTATTATATTTATTCATTCAACTTTGTCAAAAGATGTGCTGAATACATAGATTTACCACATGGGGGATGTAAACAAATTAATGATTAAATCTTGAGTGATAAAATCAGGTCGGACAGCAGCTTGCTTTATTATCAAACAAAATAAAAGTTAACAATTATACGCACCACAGACGTTGTCGTGAGATATTGAGCACTGTCATGAGGATGGTTTCTTTTTCCCAGCACAGTGAAGTAGTGGAGACATGAAAAAGACAGCAGAGAAAAACAAATAGGTATCTGCAACACAACACCATTACACCAGCTACCAGCTACAAATTATTTAGAGAAGTAGGCAGAGCCCGAGCCCAGGCCTATTACAGTCCACATCTGTTCTCACTTGAGCTTGTGCTCTCAGAGGAGGACCAAACCTACAGCAGCAAGAAGAAAGTTGGAAGATTCCGAAGGGAAAGTTGGTTTCCCGGCTAAGACCCTTCACAGGATAGTATGCCCTCTCTAGCACTCAAACACTATTCTGAGAAACATTTATCTCCCAATATCCCCAGGGACAGGACTTTGCCTGACAAAGAGGAAATTAATGTTCCCCCAACTATACAGAGAAATGCAAGCCTGTTACCCCTAAATTTAGTCAGCTCTCTTCCATGGTCACTCCGAGGAATGTGAGGAAATTAAGAGAGCAGAGAAAAAGAGGCAGACTGGCTTGACCTCAGATCTTATACGCCATGTCCAGGTCTACCCTAACAGCCAACCTGCTGTTAGCAAGTGGTGGAAAAGACATTCCTGGCCATCCCATACAGGCAGTGATAGCAAAAATATAAAAAACGATTTAATATATTTCTCAATCCACACTGTTCAGATATAGTCACTATTAAAAGTCCATTAAAGTCCATTTCAGTAAATTTCAGATTCCACAAAGATATTTTTCTTGGTATTGTGTCTGAATACAGACCAGTGGCATATTGGTTCCCTGTTAATTAGAGACAAAGAGTCATTAGGCTCTCACTGATTCCTAAAGGGAACTTACAAAGGTGGGTGAAGATATAATTTCTGATGGTAAATATATTTCCATTAACTGGATATCAAGTTCACAGTTCAGTACAGACGAGGAGCAACAGGCAATATGTCCCCACTCTCAGGCGCCAAGTTGGCAAGGCCCTTCCTCCTCTGATTCTTCCTCGACATTCACGAGGGTTTGGTGCAGAGAACTGTCATGAATAGCCAATCTCGCATATTACCAAGTTCCCCACTTTACCATTGCATAATGCACTACAGTATATACAGTAATATGGTTAAAGGACATAAGTAACGCTCCCTTGTTTGATGATGTAAGACATGTTAGAGTTGTATGTGTAGCCACCACTGGAATCAATACAAGCTTAACATCTGCAATATATGCTTAATATCTTCACATACTTTGAGTGCAGCTCCTCTCACAGAACCTGGAAAGCCATAAGCACTGATCTCTGAGCCTTAGCTACCACACATTGTCCACACAAATGTTAAGTGGGCCTGAAATCTGGAGTGTAGGGAATCAAAGGCAAGATTTCCACATTCTTATCTCAGCAAAGTTGTTGTTGCTTACCAGGCAGCAGGACGTGTTGTCCCACTGGAATGTTGTCAAATCAGGATGAGCCATTCAGTCAAGTTGCTATCTGTCACAACAAGTGGAGTTCTTAATCATGAATAATCACCTTATTATCAATAGTACAATAATAATCTTATTTTTGTAAAAAAAACATACTGTACATAAAGTGATAAGATTCTGTTCTAATTTCTAAACTCTTTTGTCAGATTTTGTATAAAAATACAAAATATCTATCTGGATTTACATGCTAAATCACCTCTAAACCTCATCACTATAATGAATTTAGTTGGAGTCTAGCATATTCATATAGAGACATACAGTATACATTATATGTGTGTACACGAATAAAAAGATCTGTATTTAAACAACAGACAGATTTCAGGCAACACAAAAAAGGAATTTAAAGGTATAATCTTCCCTTTGTAAACATGGGTTTTGGCACAAAGTGGACTGTAGTGTTTGCCAGTTCAGGTTGAGGCTTGTAACAGTTAAAAAGGTACAGGTGAGAGACAGTTGGCCTCAAGGCACGTTTCACATGCAGGCAAACAATGCAGAAGCAGGTATGTGTGTGTGCTGCCAAACACAAGACAGGCACAGGTGTGAGAGTCGTCAGCATTTCATGTCACATTTTTTTAAAATTATGCATTCAAACATATTCAGAATCAAAATGGAAACACAATGCTACAAAATGGTAGATAAAATGCAAAAGTAAAAGAGGTAACTGACAGATACCCACAGTATATCATTATTTTTTGAGAATTGTGTGCAGTGGATGTGTACAAACTGAAGACTGTAAGCCATTGTTTTGAAGTGAAGGATATTTTCAGCTGATGTCAGATTTTTGCACACAGAGTCATACACAGTAAGCATTCTGAGTGTCACTAATTCAGCCAAATAAAAACATGGGGGGTTGGATTCTCCCTGTGGGTAATTAGGGGAAGTTGCACTTCTATGTCAGTCCCTTAATTCCCAGATGCTGCCCTTCCGGTGTGCAGCGTGCTGACCGTTTCTAGAGCCAGGAAGCCAGGAGTTTCCATATTCAATAGTGGAAGTTTTTTTTAACAAATGTGGATTACAGTTGCTGTTCTCTTTATGTTTTTGTTTTGTGTGTGTGTGCAGTGCAAACAGTTTCTTGACAAAGATGATATTAAAACCAGTTGGTATGTTTGTAACAGCCAGAGGCAAATAACAGTCCCTAGAATTCTTACTAGCAATTTGAATCACACTGAGAATGTGAAAACTTGGAAATGGATCCTGCACAGGCAAAACACATTAAGTTATCCAGCCACAAAGCTGTTTAAAAGCATATATAGCACCATAAAAAAGCTTATAGTGCCTGCAGAAAAATGTAAAACAAGTCCCCCCAATTTTGTTTCTGTCAGAAATAAATGGTAATGTACAACCAGACATACCAAAATGAATAAATGACAAATGAGATACAGTACAACTGTATGACAAGGTCACTGATTTAATTCCTGTCAATGAAAAATAAGTTAACAACAACCTATTTTGACAGAAAGCACATTTCCGCTTAAAGCAAAGCAACAGTATTCCTGTGATGCATGAAAGTGTCGTTATTCACAGCGGGGAATCAGAAGGTTCTAAAGATGACCAGGAAAACTTCAGAGCATCTAGTGACTAGGAGTCACTTTTATATCTGTGCACAGAAAAAACACGGACAGAAAAGTAATGTCTTCAATGAATGCCTGAAAATCTAGCAAAATACAACAGTGTCTTATTGGTTGAATTAACCCACTTTAAAGATTTGTTTATAGGAATTGTCCTCTTATAAATCAATCGGTCTTGCCAGCCACTCTGAACCAACTACAGCGCTGTCCTTCTCCCTCATTAGCCCTCTGTTGGTACAGTACTGCACCTTCACAGAACAAGCAGAACACCAAGGCCTAGTAATTTACTGAAACCACAGCCAACACAACTGCAGGGCAGGCGCCGCCACTGTCCGCACGGATCCCGCAACTCGGCCGTGCTGGGAGCCCAGCACCGGGCCGGGGGGGTTGCAGTTTCTGTGGGACAGAGGGTGCCAGCCCGCGGGGTGCAGCGGGCTCAGGGCAGGGCTCAGGCAGGGCGCAGGCAGCCGGCGCTGCAAGCAGGAAGTTTCTGCAAGAGCAGGGCGCATCGCGCATGCGTGAGCTGCTGAGGAGCAGAGCAGGGCTGCCGCCGCCGCTATGGGCACTGAGCTGTTTTGAGAGCAAAATACACCAATAATTCCCTTTTTGGAAAGGATTAAAAGTTGTATTTAAAAGTGTTACATTAACACAAAAGCGAGGGGAGCTGCAAAGAGCAAATGTGTGGGGTCTGTCCCTGGTGGAGGAGTGAAGGAAAGGTTCGTACACAATTTTATTTTGTCTTTTTTTTCCTTCCCACGGTGTTGTTTGGGGTTTTTCCTACACAAAGGGGAGCGTTGTTGCTGGTTCAGGCCCCTCTGCCGGACTGAGGGGCTTCCAGGTGCGGTTCCGCTGGGTGAATAAAGTCGGTGTGAAGCCCTGCGAGGCTGCAGTGGGCAGTGGGCCTTTGTTGGGGGCTGGTGCCGGTGTCGGGCCGGGGAGGGTGATTTAGGCCAGGCAGAGGGGTCCCCCCCCCGCTCCCCCACTCCCCACACCCCCACTCCCCGCACCGGAGCCCAGCCGTGTGCTGACCGGGGTCCCGGCGCGCTGCTCTGTCCGCCGTGTGGGCAGTCGTGGATGTGGAGGATGTGCGGAGGAAGTAGGCTGTTGTCCGGTGTGACGGTGCTGGGGAGAGGTTACCCTGCAGGGACCGCGATCCCGGCGGAGCCGGAACTCGATACATTTGTGTCGGAGCGCAGCCGGAGTGTAACTTGCAAACTTCGCAGCGAGTTTGACTCGAGATGCGGCTCTTTGTGCGGCGCCGAGGAGGAGGAATATAGTTTCACTTAGGGCACAGCGTAGACTCCCTTTTCGGTGGTGGGTGGTGCACAGATGTCCCCTGGGAATCCGTTTAGGATTAAAAAAAAGTTTTTTAGCTCTCGGGTCGAGCCTGAGGACTTCTCTCTCGGGTGTATATCGGGTCTTAACTCCGGCGATGACAAATGGCAGAATTCCTGTTTCGAAATGCCGTTTCATTTAAAGTAAATACTGGAGTTAAGCATCTGATCATCAGGAGGCAGCGATTCATACACGCAAACATTTCTAATACTTTAGTGTCGTTTAGATTACATCCGTCCTGACGCCCTGGTTGCAGTTTTCTCACACGTAGTTTATCTGGAATAGTTTGTCTACGTCGCTCATCGCAGGTTGTTCAACATAAACTTGCCTAAACAGATGGTTTAAAAGTCTCAATACTTTGTACTGGTCTTTAATGCACCAGAACTGTTGAAACGGGATTGCAGGAAACGGGGATGAGAGGAAAGTAACACTGTTATGGAGACGTACATTTCTGTCTTTTTAACAGCAAACAATTAATTATCCTGGACTGTCAGTGACTCAGTGGATGGATATGTGACTGAGGCAGGGCAGGTGAACTGTACTGCCTACAACAGAAGCTGCATTACTAACTGTCTGAACAGATTGATACGTGCTGTTCAGGAAAGAGTTTGTTCACTTAAATGCCCCCTTTTTTCTTTGTGAAATAGGTGTTTATATGTAAATGTCCTGCTAGTCCAATAATGCTTAACTGCTGCCTTTTAATTTGTATATTTGCTTCTTTTCCTGAATATAGTTCTGTTTCACTGTTGAAGAAAGCAAACTCTTTACAAGTCTTGTTCACAGGCAGCTGCAATGACAATTTAATCTCAAAAAGGAATCGCCTTGTGCCACTGGTGTAGTCCAATTAGACTCTTTCAAGAGTCAGCACAGAGTAAGAGAAGTAATCTAAAGTCATCAGGATTCGTTAAGAGTGTTAACTGTTTGCTGAAATATGGCCGTTTAGAAAAACAACTGCTATATATCAGTAATGAACAGGTTATAGTTGTATTTATCACTGAATTATGTGTGGTTGATGTGTACCAGAGGATGTGAGTGGATATTCTCCATGATACTCTGTGTCTCTTCAAATTATCAAATTTAAAGTTTGAACTATTTACAGAGGTCTCAGTTGGAAAATAATTAGCTTGGGAAGCTGCATTAAACTGAAAGTTGGAAATTGGATGAAGCAGAGGTTGATTTCGCACTGAAAAGTAAACATTTCTGCTGTAGAGCCTTCTTCTGATGTAACAGGTATAATGATTTAAGTATCCCAAGATGGGGTTTAGTGTTAGGTTGCCAGGAAGCTAGAAGACTGAGCAGCATTGAGGAGCAACTACAGTGGCGTTTCCCTGCTGTGCTGTATTTGCTGGGGAAACTGGGCTGCTGTACAGCTCATTGCTGAGGAGAAGGGAGGGTAACCAAGAGACCTCAGAGGCAGAATCCTGCTGGGTTAAGAGCTAAATTTATTGGAGCAACTGATTAAGACCTGGAGAAAATAACTTGCCACACATCTTATTGCAATCATAGTGATGTAAGTCCCTGGAACAGCTTGTGTTGCTCTCCCTTGTAAGAAAAATAACACTGTTGATGATCATTGTTTCTGTAGGTCATTTTAGTCAAAAAGCATCTGACAAGTGACCTTTTGTTGTTACTCCCGAAGTGCTGGAGTTGTCCATGACTGCATTAGAAAGCTTTTCAATTTGGTCCTTATATCTTCGTACATTTTTTGAGAGGAACGAATGCTCAGTAGTTCTTGCACAGATTTTGTATTTTTTTCTATTGCTGTTTTTTTGTCATTTTACTATTGCCAGTTATTTTTTTATACCCACCTGGAACAGCCATTTATTTTTCACATCTCAGATTCCTCTTACCTTCCTATCTGTGAGTCAGTTGTCTTGTTGACATGTCACGCTCACCACAGCCCCTTCCTTGAGATTCAGTACTTGTTTAGTGGTGTCGCTCACTGACATCGTGTGCCTGAAAGGGCCTGAGAAGTTGATGGGATTGCTGTGTCGATAAGATTTGAAAGAGTCATGTTTAACTAAACCCAACCACCTCCTAATCGCCCATTGTGTTCTGCCACTTGGGAAGCTCTGGGTTTGATTGGCTAGCGACCCGACCCACAGTCGAACCTACAATCACTGAGTTCAAGCTACGCTCAGGTGAACATCCTTACAGGTGGAGCTGCTTGGGATGTCTCCTGCGGTGGCTCTGTGGCTAAGGATCTGTGCCTGTGGCTGGAAGGTTGCTGGTTCAAATCACGCAGCTAGCAGAGGAATCCTACTCCGTTGGGCTTCTGAGCAAGGCCCTTAACCCCAACTGCTCCAGGGGCGCCGTACAATGGCTGACCCTGCGCTCTGACCTCAGGCACTCTCCCTGTTTGTGTGTCTGTGTGTCTCTTGGAGAGCAATCTGGGATATGCGAAAAGATAATTCCTAATGCAAGAAATTGTAAAGGGTTAATAAAGTAATTTTGTTATTATTATTATTATTATTGTTATTATTTTCAATTACTACATGTCATGGAAGAACATGTCCATGGGCCTGTTCTTCCAAGACAGGCTACTTATTTTTTCTTTAGAAGTTTATGCTGAGCAGTTATATTCAGGGCCATCTCTGTACACGAGCGTGCTGTTGACCGAAGTGGTATAGATCTGTGCTTATCCCTCATCTAGCGCTGGCTGTATAACCAGCTGGCTGAGGTTTAGATCATCCTTAGTCTTGAAGAATATTTTAAAGGATATCCTTACTGGACAGGACTTTTTTATTGAGATAACCTTGCTTCATGTTTTAATAATATTATTATTAAGCTGATCCCTTTATCCATTGTAACTTACATTGTTACTGAACTTGTTGAATAGCTGAAACAATACAAGTTATGGAAATTAGAGCAATGTAGTTGGAACAGGTAGTGCTTTCAGAAGGGGTTTGCGAAAGTGGAGACTTCATCTTTCTAGATTTTTAGCTCCAACACAGGGGTGTGAGCAGCACAAGAGGAGGAACAGCTGAGCCAGAGCAGAAGAGAATCGGGAAGCGTTAGAGGGGTGTAAGGGCAGAGAGGAGTGAGCTGAGTGATGACGGGACTGGAAGGCGAAGACCAGGATCTTAAGTCGGCCGCCTGTAAAGAGGGCAAACAAAAGGGTTGTGTAGGAGGAGTGAGGCCTGAGAAAGGTCACAAATCAAGAGAAGGTTCTTTAACTCCTCAGCTGAGTTTCTCCTTGTAGCCTTTTCCGTTCAAGACTGAACAAAATCTCGTTCTTTTAGTCTGTCATTGTAGGACAGAACTAATGGCCTGGGAACCGGGACCAGAGCAGTGGTTGTATAGGTGCACAAAATTTTATTTTGTAAACAAATGTATATTTTTTATTTCCACAACAAAATAAAATATAATATAAACATTAAAATAGATAAGATCACTTTATTGGCAATATACAATTTCTTGCATTAGGAATTTGTCTTTTCACAGACCCCAGCTCGGTCTCCATGAGACACACAGACAGGGAGAGAGAAGCTTGGGGTCAGAGCACAGTTTCAGCCATGTATATGGCACCCCGGGAGCAGGGAGGTTAAGAGCCTTGCTCAGGTGCCCAAGGGAGTAGGATCCTTAGCCACAGAGCCACCGCTCCCCTCACCCATTCTTCACCCACATGAACCCCTCAGTGGTACGTCCCACCAAGTTTCTGCCTAAGGAGCTTCTGCCCCCACTAACAACTACTTAGTGACAGTCGGACCAGTTAGAAAGATCTGTTTGTGCTGTTGTGCACACTATTCTAAGTGTGAGGTCGTATTAATTCATTGTGAAATTTTAAGATTCTTTATTTTATTGTGCTTCTGCCTACATATGCTAACATTTTGTTCATTTGTTTTCTCTACCCACAGAAAATATTCAGAAAGAAAAGGCTTAGTGAGCATAGTGTTTTGAAGTCCAAGTCAACAATAATTTATGATGATATTTATGCATTTAATTTGGGATTCTGAATTTATTTGACACAATATTATATATTTCATTCTGCTTTTTAAATGTTATTAATTTAGTTTCTCAATATTGTTAACATTTCTTAATAATGCCTCTTCTAAGGTTGTTGAAAGAATTATAGCAGGTGGTGGATATGTTCCAATTAATTTCTGATGCAAGCTGTCAGTGCTTGTCTGCGGCTCTGTTTCTGTATTCAGCATACTGTTTTAGAAATTACACAGCTCTGAATCTCTTTTTAAAAAGCCACTGTAGCCTAAACCTTGTTTTGACAGTGGGAAAGTAGTGAGGCATTTAATGATTATAAGCCCTATACCTTTATCTCTTTTCTCAGAAGCAGATCAGTGGGTGCAACACTTTCTTTGAGTAACAGCATGTTCTTAGAATGTCTTTTTTGGAATTCATGCCACACTCAGACTGGATAGGAAAGGCTGCAGTGGGTTTGAGAAGGCATTGTCTGTACTCTTCGTGATTCTACTGAATGATTTACCCCTGAATCTGGGAGCTGTGGTTTCAGAGAATTACATTCTTTTTAGTTCAGTTCCTTTTCACTGTTATGTCATGTCAGAAGTACAGATGTCCCTTTTTATAATACCCCCTCAGTACTTTTGTCAGAGGTCCTCTGAAAAAAGTTTTTTAGCAGGTTAAAGCTGCTCATCGTACTGTGCTTTCTTGTCAGTTTAAAACGACCCCAAAACTTGGTAGTTTATTAATTTAATACTTCTTCTCAGATGGACATCTTCTGTGCCATTAAATTAATTATTTTCTCTCTCTCTTTTTTTAGAATGGGTTGTACAGTGATGGTCACCAAGGATGCGGTGATTACTTAGTCAAATAGCCTCTGCCTTCATATTCTCAGTGCTGTCCCATAACAGCCGTTCACCCACGTTCTGTCCTGTGTTCATGGTGTGCTCACCACTTCAGTAATAGCATGACATTTCTGCCTTCGCCAAAAGACTTGGTAAGTACAGACAGTTCAGTAAACTCCCACCTGCTTTGTTAAATCGCAATAAAACCCAGAATGGCAGAGGTGTTTTTTTGTTCTTTTGATAGATCAGAAAGTTCTCCTGGTTATTACTATTACTTTTTGAATCTTTAGCTTCCATATTATTGACCTAAACACCTCAGAATAAGGTTGTATGGTCTGATTAATTGCTAAAGAACTAACAAAGTTTTTTTTTTCCATATTATTTTCCTTTTTAAGGTTATTAAGATGTAGGCTATCTTAAATTGTATATTTAAAGATATTTCAGTTAGTGTCTGTAATTTATCTTAATGGCGCGTTCTTTACTTTTAACCTAAAATATTAAGAAATTGTTACAAAAGGGTCCGTTACATTCATATAGTTAGGTAGGTGTCACATTCTCTGATGCAGAATATCTTCTCACCCCAGTTTTTTCTCTCTGTATCATGGTACCTGTGCAAATATCCAAATTAGCATCTCATACTTGTATGACTAAAATGTGGTCTAGGATCTTGTTGACATTTGGCAGCGTTATGTTCGGTGTGGCAGAGCATTTAACTTACAGGGTGCTTGTATTTGAGGATTAAATCTGAAATGATGATAGATAAATTCCTCCAATAGAGTATATGTTTGGAGAGACGCAGGAAATTCTTAACTTCTGCTTCTGTTGATTAATGCAGTGCTTTGTTTAATGCCATATTTTAAATGTGCTTACACTTGTTATTGGGTAATATTAGCCCTGTTAATTGTACTGCTTCTTGTATGAGTTATTCTCCAGCCCGCAGCAGTGTGTTAGGTTTCAGTTTTATATTAGACAAAATTGAAAGGCAGACTACCAAAATAAGTCCCAAAGGCATATTAACAGTAGTTTCTATTAGTGCAAGAAAGACACTCAGCATTGCATACGTGTTATTTTCAATGAACATGAAAGTTAAAATACTGTATGGTTAAGCTGATGTCTGATATTCAGCACCCTGCCAAATTGTCAGCACTTGGAAATGAACGTTATGTTTTTGTGTTACACTTAATTTGTTAGTTTGAAACATATGATGACCTTGTAGAACAGGTCTCTTTTCTCTTTAAAGAGAAATTGTAAATATGTTTTGTAAAATTGTAAAAAAAACAAAGCCTTATTGATCTGGGGGAAAAAAACAATTGAGACTGTTAGTTTTTATAATAGCGTTTGAAAAATCTCTGTCAAATCATGTTTTTGAACTTCAGTTTTGAGTATTTCGATAGGGACAAATTTGTCCAAGCTCTGTATGTGGTCTAGATAACTTATTTGTGCAGGGTGCTTTCAGCAGATGTACTAGTTGCAAATTCATATACAAGTCTTAACATGCATCCAAAGAACAACACAAGTAAGTAATTTTTGTTTTAGCTTTAAAGCACAGTTAGGCACACTTAATGTATGGATGTCTGTAGTAAGCCCAACTGCCAATTTAATTTAATTTATTTGTGCAATATATGTGATGATGTAAAATTACAATGAAAATGTAACATCGTAGCATTATCCAGGTTTGAAACTTTAGTTGCATTAGGGCTGCATCCCATTGTTGTTTATGGTCACACCCACAACTCTGTGTAGCTGCTGGACATGTGGAGACCTGCACTGGGCCTGTTGAGACACTTAACCGGAACCAGCGACAGTAAATGAGGAATTTGTTTATGCTAGCAGGAACTAGGGGGAACGAAGCGAGAAACTGAGCAAACTGTTTTCATTCATCATTTGAAACCTGCTGTAAGGAGGAGGCTTGGAGAGACTGCTTCAGATCTAACCGAGATTGAAACTGACAAATGTCCATGTACAAATTTTTTCAAATGAAAATTTAGAGCTATGCTTGCGTTTGCCCAAAAAAGTCAGTCTTTGATTACCTTTACTTTGGTTAATTAATTAAGTTAAATTAAAAGTAATGTAATCTAAAAACCAAGCAAAAAAATGATGAGTGCTGACTTGTACATGTGACTTGACCTTTAAAAAAAAAACCGTTTTCAGACCAGCAGGCAGGTTTTTGTGGGAATTTCAGATTATCAGAATTCTGGACTTGATTTGGTTTCAGACAACATATTGGTTTGCTTGCTGTGTGCACTTCCTGGACAGTTGAGAGACCGAGCCAAAGGCAGTTTTCTTGGCCCATTCTGCCTTTTTTCCCCATCAGATGCACTGCTTATTGATTGAGAAGCTACTGTTAGTTTGCATTCTAAAAATTTAAAAGTAATAAAGCTCATATCACAAGAATGTTTTTAAATGCAATGTGTAACTTCTTCCAAGCAGTAGAGCTGTGAAGCATAAACATCACCAGTGTGTCTTTCTTGTAACTGCAGTACTAAGACAGGAGTAGATTACCTACTCTATGCAGCGTGTTTTTTTCCTGCATGTTGTTCAAAAGATTACATTCATCTTTTGAAAAGAATATAATGTGAAGCAAATGTTTAAAATGGTGGTAGGAAACTACTTATATCTGTGTGCATTGCAATTAATTACATTTGTTTGCTGGTATTAAAACTACTGTGATATGTAAAAGCACTCAGCGTAAAACAATTTATGATAGGGCCCTTCTGCTCTTTATTAAACTGCCATGAATTTTAACAATGAAATGATCTGGAATCAGGTATGTTGTATATTATTGAGTGCAGCTCATTAAGAATTGATGCAACACCATTTATGGAGGCAAGATCATTTTCTTTTTCACTTCCACGCTTGCTTTCCTTATTTTCAAGGTTACTTGCTGAAACTCGGAGCCACTCCGGCGCACCCTGCCAGCTGGTCAAAGTGGCGATGTCAGGGGTCCCCACCCCCCCTCCCCCTGGAGAGATGTCCAGTGGACCTGTGGCAGAAAGCTGGTGTTACACACAGGTAGAGTAATTGAGGTTCTCCCATGGCTCTCTGCACTGCAGCAAGCTGTAAAGGCCTTGCCTGGTGTGATTTCACTCCTCGAGAAAAACAGCTCAGCAGGAGTAAGGCTTTTGGCTTTTAAAGCTCTCATCATGGTTGCTGTATAGACTTCCTTTTGTTAGTTTCTTGCAGTGCTTTCAAATCTTTCCACTGTTTTGTTGTGGTTCAACATTATCCTGTTGTGAGCAAGTGAACTTCATTCTGCTTATTTAAAAAAAAAACATTATATGAAGCATTGTCCAATGAAATACCAGAGCATCACATTTGAAATGTGTCAAAATGATTTTGTAGGTTTGCATTCTTCATGAAAAAACATGAAGACAGCAGAAACCTCAAGAAACTTGCTTCAACTTCCTTTGTTGTTTCTCTTTTAATTCTGCCCAATAAGAATTTGGAAGATGCTGCCAGAAGCCATTTGTATACTCTTTTCTCTGATTTTTTATTATCTTAAATTTAAAGACGTCTGCTGTTTTCTAGGTTAAAGTAGTGAAGTTTTCCTACATGTGGACCATAAACAACTTTAGTTTTTGTCGAGAGGAGATGGGGGAAGTTCTGAAGAGTTCCACTTTTTCCTCTGGACCTAATGATAAAATGAAATGGTAAGACTCCATTATTACAACCTCTAAGTGAGCCAAAAAGTTTTATTTGTAGTACATCTGCACAAAATCCTACAAAATGAGTGTAGCGAAGCGACACAGTGGCGTGATTGGTTTGCATTGCTGCCCCACAATTCTGGGGCCCCGAGTTCGGTTCCTGGCTTTGTGGAGTTGTCTGCTCTCCCTGTGTTCATATGGGTTTCCACCAGGTGCACCTGTTTCCTCTCACAGTCCAAAGACGTACTGGTAGGATAATTGGCTTCTGGGAAAATTGGCCCTGTTGTGAGTGTTTGCCTCGTGATGGACTGGCATCCTGTCCAAGCTGTCCCCTGCCTTGGTGCTCGCTGGCTCCCCTGTGACCCTGCATTAGAAGCAGTGGTTAGAAGGCAGATGGATAGTGTAGCGAAACCTGCGGAAAAGCAAGTGTCTCCTCATTATCTTGCTGCTTCCTGTTTTTCTTTTGGCAGATGTCAGTATTTTGTGGTCTTTCCTGCTGGTGCCATACGTAGCACTATAACATTAAGAGTGGGGTTAATGTTTGGTGCTGTTTTTATTATTATTTCTTTAATACAGTTCTTCAGTTTTTATTTGATCATTGTCGTCAATTTTACTCATGGTCTGCAGCAGAGTTTCAGCCAGGTTCATATCCCTTGGCCATTTTCTGTTCCATTGATTTTGTTCTCCAAATTGTTTTCCTTCATTGATCACTCGTCTCTCGACTAAAGTTCAGTTTGTTTGAACATTTCATAAATACTTTTTGTTTTATAGGTGCCTGAGAGTAAACCCAAAGGGACTGGATGATGAAAGCAAAGACTATTTGTCATTGTATTTACTGCTAGTTAGTTGTCCCAAAAGTGAAGTAAGAGCAAAGTTCAAGTTCTCTTTGTTGAATGCGAAGAGAGAAGAAACTAAAGCTATGGGTAAGCGCTAAAAATGTTACCATTAATTTTGTCACCACAGAAGGCACTGATGCTGCCTGTTAGCATTTTGTTAACAACGGGAATGTCAAATTATATAGCATCTTATCATGCCAAGGGATCTCAAGGCACTTAGCAACAAAAAATGAGCTAAACATAATTTGCCAGCCAACTCATAATGTCATGTACAAAAGCATTTTGCAACCACAAATATCGGACTGTTGCCCATTGTGAGTTGATGTTTCATAACTGTTTGTCACCTAGTAATTAAAATTCTGTTTTGCTACTGAGAAGCCTGCTTAACTGTTTCAGTACAAATGGCTTTAGGAAGATATAAGTGAAATTTGTTTTTTTTTCCCTCCCTCTTTTGATTCTTTCTCCATTTAGAAAGCCAAAGAGCGTATCGATTTGTCCAAGGGAAGGACTGGGGTTTCAAAAAATTTATTAGGAGAGATTTTCTGCTTGATGAAGCAAATGGACTTTTACCAGATGACAAGCTTACATTGTTCTGTGAGGTAATTTTTTAGTTTATGAAACAAGTTTAACAGAAACATTAAATGTTCACGGCCACTAGAAAAGATTTTTGTTAGCAGAGACTCAACATTATTGGGCTATGGAATTAATTTCTGTGTTTGCTGTGAGCATCCGCTGTGTTAAGTTGGTGATCTTATATCATTTGCTTTATACCTAAGAAAATTGTGCATTACGGTATCATTAATGACTTTTCTATTGGGAATAATATCAGGTGACTTTTATCACACTGTGGGTTAGGTGTCTGGAAATGCTCATCTTTTGCAAAGTGATGGTTTTATTCAGCAGTTTCTCATAACATGAACGGTGAGTTCATGTTTTTGTCTTGATGAATGTGTCCTATGTGGCTTAATCTAAATTTATAATGAATCTAATTCAGTGACACAGTTTAAAAGAAGTGTACCATTACTGATGGCCCCATTTGCAGAATTGTTAGTATTTGTGCTTTAAAAGCTTTTCTGTTTGTTCCTGGTCAGAAAAGAGGCTGAACCACACAGTCTAGATTGTGCCAGTAACGAAATGGTTTAATAGTGTTGTGGCTGACTTTATAGTGATTTATTTTTATCGATACTGTCAACTTAATGTAAGGGGAAATAGAAGAATGTAAATCCTATTAACTTTGCCACTTCCATCTAATTGCCATAGTAGAAGGCAGTGCAGCAGGGCTATGAATTTTAAATAAAACCAGGGAAGAGGGCTCTGACCGCAGTGCCATATGTATTGCACACGTGCTGCTGGGTTCTTTCTGCCAGAGCAGACTGATTAGTGACTGGGGAAAATGATGGATGTTTAACTGTTCCTAATGTTGCTTTGATCAAAGTATTTACTGGAAAATGTGTGAAATTCTCTTGGCAAGATTACAATGTAATTATATGTCATTATTTGGAGTCGCAAAAATAATTGAAATGTGTCCCTAGGGAGCATGTGGTGTGAAAGTAGTGCATCATATTTTCACTTAGGGAAGACAAGTTAAATAAGCTGTCCAATGAATTTGCTATGAATACAATTATTGAAATAAAAAAAAAGATTGTAACAAGTATTTGCCAGGTTTATAAGGGAAATTGGCAATTTCTTAAAGCAGATTAGTTGTAAATTGAAGATGGAATATCTTTCTACATTAATTAAAGACATCTCTGGGAAGACACTAATGAATGTGGACTGTGCTTGGCGATGTTTTATGATTGAGCTAGCAGGTTAGCCTTGCATTTGTGGTTTATCTTTCTCTTACAAAGCTCTTCTTTGACAACGGGAAAATTGTGTTATTGCCTCTGGCAGGAATAAGACTGGAGAAAATCACTTCAAATTAAACCTCTCAGAATAAAATACTTTCTATATGTGATGGAGAGCTAAAGGTTCTGAATGTGTGATGAGCAGTGGGCCAAACGGGCCTGGCACAAGCTGGTCACCTAATTCAGTGTTTGCAGGATGAGACGGTGACAAGAGTGAATATTTAATTATTCTCCCAGCTGTAGTGTTTTGCCCCATGTCAATCTGTCAGTTTCATGCTAGACCTTAAAGTTGAAACGTGATTTTTTTGCTTTTTGTTAAGTTCTTTAAAATATTTTAGAAATTAAACCAGTCCTATTTTCTGTCTCTGTGGTTTCACATATTGCCTGGCATTGTGAAAATATAGAAGTATTTGAAGGTATATAATGTATCCATTTTATGGTGTGTTTGCTCTGTCAGGTTAGTGCTCTGCTAGGGAACTTTTTTGTATAGAGGTTATGAGTGCTGTAATAATTTCTGCAGTACCAAGTCACAGTCACAGTTTACAAGCAGATGCGTATTTTCTTCCTCACAGATATTAATTTGATTTCCAAAGTTGCTTCAAAACATTCATATGTTTTTATTAAAGTAAGATGAATATTTTAATTTTAACATTTCAGGTAAGCGTGGTCCAAGATTCAGTGAATATTTCCGGTCAGTCCAATATGAACATGTTGAAGGTTCCTGAATGCCGCTTGTCAGATGACTTAGGAAATCTTTGGGAGTGCTCGCGATTCACAGACTGCAGCCTCCACGTAGGAGGACAGGAGTTCAAAGCTCACAAATCCATATTAGCAGGTGAGGTCTCACAGAGGGTTTAATCCAGTTTTTCTTCTCACCCGGCATCTTGCCTGACAGAAGAAGCAGGGGCATCTGGCTTTCACCATCTATCTCTGTGTGAGCAGTACTGTATAATTAAGTAATCTTCAGTGCAGAAACTGCTACTTAACTCTGTCTCTCAGAGGAGTGTATCAAACATATCTTCTGAAATGAGGGCCACTTGCAAATTTTGCATGGTTTCCGGGTAGCCAAATATATCATAATATAAAAATATAATAATGGGTGTTGTCTGAAAATCAAAACAAAAATGCACAATGACAGCCGTGTTGAACAGGTGAAAATACTTGATAAAATCCAAAGTGTTCCCTTGAAAACAGCAGCTGTTTGCCTTAATTTTATATGACATCCTGAGTTTTTGTGTTTGTGCAAAGGTAAAGAGGTTCATTAATAATTTTGCAACAGTTTTTTCTCTAAGTTGTCCCTGCTTGTGTGTACCTAATGAAGGACTGAGAGCCTATCCAAGGTGTAGCCTGGGTTCGGTTTTGGGTTGTCACAACAGTTATGAGGAAACCTTACACATACCTCTAAAATAAAATTTTTGTGTATCCATTTCAGATTTTGTTTTCCTGTTTTACAGCACGATCACCTGTTTTTAATGCCATGTTTGAACATGAAATGGAGGAAAGTAAAAAGGCAAGTTTTTTGCTTCCTAATTTGGTACTGATCAAGTCTTAATCTTCCTCTCCACATAGGTTAGAAATAAAGATGTGAAAAGAGGAACAAAGCTGTCCATGTCTTAATAAAAAAGCCTCTGTTGCACTAGGGACATGTCTCTATAGTGTTCTAGCAGAAGATATTCATATAAGACCCACGAATCGGAGACTTTGTATTTGATGAAAATTGCGAGAAGTTTGCAGTATTTCTATTAGATTTTTCTTCAGACAATGGTGATACCAGCATACTGTCAGCTTTAAGGTTGAGTAAAATATTCACTTTTCTTACTTAGTTTTACTTTAACTCCTGTTACACCAGTGTACTTAATCTTCTGACCACAGATGTGATGAACCTGTCTTTAAAAAAACTTAATTATATCTAATATTCTATTAGAAGATTGCATAGTAACTGATTTAGTGTTATAACATGTACTGAACAGATAAGCCTGGATAGAGCCTTTTGTTATACTAGTTAGTGAAATGCTGTCGATGAATCTCAATATTACTGATTGTTCTCCCTACTGATTATATTTACACCTGTTTATACCGAGAAAAATGTGATTTACTTTGCTGTTGTTAATTAGTATGTCGGAACTTTATAATAAATTATTTTAAAATGTGAACGCTGACAAATTAAGTGACTCTGTGATAACGCAAAATTGCACACTTCTGTCTCTGCAGAATCGAGTAGATATAAATGATGTTGACCCTGATGTGTTTAAGGAGATGATGAGGTTCATTTACACAGGAAAAGCACCAAATCTTGAGAAGATGGCTGACAACTTGTTAGCAGCAGCAGATAAAGTAAGTAAAAAAAGTGATGGTGCTGTTAGTAGTCTGAAATCTGTCTACTGAGACACTTTAATATAATGTCTGCACTATCCTGTGTGTTTCCATTAATTGTATTTATCAGAACACTCAGTTATTTTTTTACTTGCACTGTTTCGTTTCACAATATTAAGCACAGGGAAATGGATTAGACTCCCATGAATTAAATTTGCCCATTTCAGTATTTTGTCATCTGCAGGTTGTTAAACAATAAGCAAGCAAAAAAAAGCAGCACATCATTATTTAATTTCTACACCAGTGTCTTTGCAATTGTATTCAGAAAACCCTTGAATCTTGGTAGTCTTAGGTTCCCCTCCTCTGTATCTACCTCTGTTTCTTTCCTCTTCCTAATAATAGCATACCATTGTTGAAGAACTGCTTTAAAAATGTTTTGTTCCTAGCTTTTGCAACCTTATTCCCTTGACTTTAAGACTTCTTAGGGTATTGCTGTTCATTTAATGCCTCCTGTTTGTTTTCTCAGTATGCTTTGGAGCGCCTAAAGGTCATGTGCGAAGAAGCTTTGTGTAGCAGCCTCTCTGTAGAAAATGTTGCGGATATACTTATTCTGGCAGATTTGCACAGCGCCGAGCAGTTGAAAGCACAAGCAATAGACTTCATCAACAGGCAAGTGTCTCTGTTTTCTTTGAGCAAATACCTTATTTTCTAGTCTCCGGTTTACAACTGTTCTGCTTTTATTGTTTCTCGCCACAGATGCAGTGTCCTAAGACAACTGGGCTGCAAAGATGGAAAGACTTGGAACAGCAAGTATGTTATTATCAGACATGTAACGCGTGATTTGTACTAGACTCCTGTCAGCCGAGGCGAGATGCATTGAAATCTGTCTAATTGGTGCATGTTTTTCGTGTTTGAAGTAGCACTGCACCTATTAAAGGTGAACCTGACTAGTTGAATAGAACCCAAATATTATCACCTGCTTTTTAGTTCCCAAGTGTTTTTTAATCTTTTAATGCTTTTTCACACATTTCTGTTATCACCAGGGATGAGTAGAAAAACAACATGTTTCTATACTTGTCAAGGTCACATTGTTAAATTAAGTCTTTAGAAACGTAAATGAAATTATTCAACAATTTAGCATTTGGGCATTTTGGAACTCTTAGTCATATTTAAGACATGTTAGTTTTATAATTTTCTTGTTCTCATTTTTTTCTCTATGTTTACAAATTTATGACCCCCCCCACCAAGTGTCTTGTCGTTTTTTTAATCTTCTCTTCTCAGTTCATCCTCTTTTTTTCTGAAGTTTCAATTGCAGTCTGATTGGAATTTTCTTTGTGTTTGCAGTCATGCAACAGACATCATGGAAACTGCAGGCTGGAAATCGATGATCCACTCCCACCCTCACTTAGTCGCAGAGGCCTTCCGAGCCCTGGCGTCTGCACAGTGTCCTCCTTTTGGCATTCCACGCAAGCGGCTAAAACAGTCATAACCGCTTGACAGAACTTTTAAAGAGTCTGGTGGTATTTCTGACTTCACAAAAGCAGACAGAAAAGAGTGGGACACTTTTCTGATCAAATGCAGTAGTCTTTGTACTTGGAGAACAGTCTACACTTCAATTCTTCAAACTGATGGATAATTTCAGTTTTGGTCTTCAGCTTTACTTGCAATGTTTTCTGTCATTTAAAATGGCCTTAAAATATCTGCCATTGCTCCAGGAGTTTATGTATCTCTGTATTTAACTGTGTGCCTGCCTTGTCACAAAGACTCGGCCTTTCCAGATTGCACTAGTTCCCATAATGCAGTGGTTGTTCTCTGGGACGTGTCATTAATATGTTGGATTAATGGGAATGCTGTACAAATTTAATGTTTAGCCCCTTTGTGACAACATAAAAAGTGTGAAACCGTATTTAAATGCAAAGTCTTTATTTGGTCTTTAAAAAGTGTGGCCCATAATAAAGACTATTGTGAGTTGTACTTTTCAATATCTTAAAGGAGGTTCGAACATTAAAAAGAACACACATTGGAAGACTTTTTGCTAACCTTGATATGCATTGTGAAAATTTCTGATTGACAAAATATTGGTGATTAGCAAAAGATTAAGGATAGGTTTGTATAAAGCAATGCCTAAACCCTTGGTTTAAACGTGAAGTATATTTGTTGTCCAACGTTATTTTTGTTTACAGCTAAAAGCATACAATTACTTTTATGATTTCTACCTTGTTATTAAGAAAATATTCCTTCATTACTTTATGACCTGATTTAACCTGCATTCTACCAAGTGACAGAGTGAAGTTCTAGCAGTTGCATATTTAATCATAAAAGCTTGGGAACTTCTAGGAAAAAAAAATCAAAATATTAATATATGGGCCTGTATTGTGAAAACTGCAGTGAAATAATTGTATATTGAAATCTATGGTTCTTGGTCTCATATTGTAAAAGGCATGTCCCCAGCTGTGTGTATAAAAGATTTATTTGGTTGAACTGGATTTATTCACGTGCAGCGTTCCTTCTGGCCACATTTCTACCAGAGCAACTGAAGACCTATAGGATGCAGAGCATCTTTATTTTGGTGGCATTTTTAGTTGTGTGAAAAAGAAAGTTCAACATTAGAATTGCTTTGTTTAGTCTCAAGTACTTTACAAATTTAAGATGACATCTGAAATGCTGTCAAGTAATTCAATTTCTGCAAAATTGGTTACATTAGATTGATGAGAGATTAGATATCCCAGAAGAATGTTTCCCCCACAACAGTGCTAAAGGCAGTGCTGTGTCATCTTAACATGCCTCAATTGAAAAACTTCATACAAGGATGCTGCTCAAAATAAGGTAGCTGTTTAGCTATGTTTACGTGCAAGAGATATTACTTTATCCCCTGTATTTAAAAGCACAGTCTGGAATTACTATCTGAAATAGAAGTTTCAGGTGAACCCTGTTAGGTCAGTCTTTTGGTGTTTTTTGTATTTGTACTTATTTTTTCTTTACACAATGAAGTAATCTTTTGTTGGCCTGTGCCAAAACAGGAGGACCTGCAACAAAAGCACTGCTGCTGTGTCTTGGCCTGTCGTCACAGTTATTAAAGTAAATGTGGAGTGTCAAGCATCAACTGAAATGCTGTTCTTCAGAAATTTAATTTTGTGTGGCGTTTCATATTACAGTCTAAAAAAGGGCATTTTTTCTGCTTCTTTCTGATTATGATACGAACATAATCTTCTTTAAAACTGTGTTCTGGGCATTATAAAAAGCCATTGTTTTCTTAGAGAGTCTGTGTGTGTGTGGGGCTCATGCCAGACTCATTTCTCTTCTTTTTGTGTTTTTGTCCATTTGATTTTCCAAATTGTTGATGACAACACCAGGAACCTTCAGTCCACCAGGAATCCACCAAAACGCAACTGAATTATGCCGTCTGCAGTTTCAAGAATGCAGGGAACCTTTGCTGTTTAATGTGGAATTTCAGGTCGCAACACACAGTGTGTAGGAAAACAATTTCCACTTAATGTGTGGAAAATCAAATGACTTCCTTTAAGGGTGAATATAAATGGAAAGTGATCTCAAAGTTGTATGAAATATTCATATTCATTACATTACTTTTGAACATGAAATTACTCCATAAGGTCATTTAAACCCACCAATAGATATTGTTGAAAAGAAACAGCGCACACAGTAAATATACCAAAAATTGTCTGAGACACTGTGCTATGGTGACGTTGTACAAAATGTAGAGATGGTTGTTTTTTGAAACAGTGGTACTGTACTGCTTTTCTAAGCTGTTCTCATCAATTGATTTGCTTATGTTGACAAGTTTATTTATTATGTATCAATGATATTTTGTAAGTCATGTTAGCTGTTTAAACAGTTCTTTAAAAATTTATTCTTAATCAAATGCAAGGATGTGTATTAGCCTTTATTTAAATACCTTTTGTGGCCTCGTATTTGGAATTGATGTAAATCATTAGTTTAGAAGTTGCTGGTAACATTTTCAGATTTCTAACCAGAACTAACACGACTAATATAATTCAAATTACCCTTTGCCTTTAAGTTGAAAATGTTACATTTGATTCTTCTTCTGAAGCCATCTCCCTACAAAAAATTAGTTAAAAAGTATTAGTTATATCAGAGAACATATGCATTATGTAAAGTTTTTTAAATTTTGAAATTAAAATGTTTATTTTAAAATGACGTTTTAAAGTAAGTTTGATGTTCCTATATTGTATCTAGAATTATCCAATTTATACTGATAATCTTGAGGCTTGATTGAAATTGAATTTTACTTTCTTATAGAACAATAATGTCTTTTTAAGAGAGCATTTTATATGATCAGACTGATATTTGCAGCTCTATTGCTAAATTCAAGGATATGAAGAATCCTGTCCCTGTTGAGCTTTTCACATAAGGAGGCAAGGATACTGGTAAGCATGAATTGTAATCATGTATATGTATTTGAATATAGTGTCTTTGTATATTAAGTGTATTTTTATAGACTTATTTCTCATTTTTTAATGAATTGTTGTATGCGTCTTATTCTGAGATTTTAATTAGTGAAGCTACAGTTTGCGTTTTACCAACAAATGCGTAGCCTTAAGTGGATTTTTTAATTGAGGAATCTGCAGGTTCTGTTTGCATTGTAAAAAAAAAACATAACGTTTTTTGTTTTGAGTTACGATTCAAAAATGGTTTTCCAAATTATGTTAATTTAGGAATATCCTTCAAATTGGAAGTTCACCATTGCATAGATATATAACTTTTGTTGCTGTTTTTTTTTTTATATTGAGCATCAAAGGATATTCATCTTATAACACCAGAATCGGTTATCAGTTAAAATTGTATATTGTTTTGTAGCAGGGTCACTAACTTGAACTAATTTCAAAGAACAGACAAGACGTATTGCCAAATGCTGATCAACATTTGTCATCAATAGTATTGACCACTAGAGGGTCTTCTTTGAAAGTCACAGGCTAGTAGTGTGTACTGGCTGTATAACTCTGATGCATGCTTCGCAGATGCAGCCCCATTCTCCTCATAGAGCCTGGACACACGTGTGCCTGTTCAGTGTTCTTTGAGCCCTAAATGTCACACATTGTTCCAGCTTATCCCACAGTTGTTCACTAGGTCTCAAATCTGTTGAGCAAGACATCCATGGCATAATTTTCACATCCTCATCTAACAAGAAAGCCCTTGTAACGCAAGCAGTGCAAGGATGTGCGTTGTCCTGCTGGAAGGTTGTCGTATCTTGCTGAGCCTACAAGCATGGATGTAAGTGACACTTTTTCAGTGCAGTTACAAGCATTCATGTTGTCATCAGTCATTACCAGTGGAGCTCTCTTGCAACTAGACACTCTTGCCCTCTTGCTCTTATACAAGGACCTTTCTATCGATTGGTCTGATGTACACCACAATAAGATAGTTCTGCACGTCTTTACCACACTTGCTAACTTCCATCGGGGAGATCAACACAAAACGTCATCGTTCAAGAAGACTCGGCTCCACACCTGGCAAGCCTACGTGAGCTGTTGGCAACTGTACAAAGCAGTTGTTCTTTTCGTGAGTGGGGCAAAGTGTATCAGTTCTTTTTTTTCTCTTGATATTTGTTTTAAATAACCTCATCACCTGTGCCCAGTTGGCTCAATAAGGAGGTTTGGTGCTTGTTAAACAGTCACTTAAGTATATCAATGTCAGCCATGAATGATCAGTCAAACTGATGCCAAAATCAAGAGCTCAAATCCTAATTATTTTATTGTTTAAAAACATTAACAATATAGAAAAAACATCCATTTTTGTTACTCAGTATTATTACAAGGTAGAATTTTAAAAGCCGTCCTAATGACAACAGCAGCGGTTGAGTAAGGGTACTCCACTAAAAAGCATAACTGAATTGATTAAAAATGTTTTAACTAGAAATATCTAAGTGAATTGCCAAGATACAGGTGGACAGCAGGATACACTGGACATTTAAAAGTTATGTGGCATTGTATTGCTATTTTCAATATTGTAACTATCTTGTTTATTGTAGTTACTGTTAGGTTTGGTTTCCATTGTTGTGGGGTGTATTCTAAACTGCATGGTTTCAACTTTTAACATTTGTAATAGTTCTATTTTTACCTGATAAAGATTTTACCTTTCATGTACTGTATATCATTCAGCCATAGCCCCTGGAAATAATGCTTATAATAGACTTCATTGCAGTCAGTTCATCATTGTTTTTCATTTGCTTGTAATGATTGACTTACAGTATGGTTTTGTCTCTTAAATGTGGCTTTGGTTCAACATATCACCTTCTGTATCCTTTCCTGAAGTCTACTGCTCAGACAGCTAGGTGTTTCCAACTTTCAAACATGCTGCAGAATTGCACTCTTTTATTGTTAATAAACACATAGTACAATATTGATATAATCTCCATGAGCAATGGTAGTAATATATTCCTGTGCTGTACATTGGTTGGTGTTTAAAGCACTGCTAGAGAGTCTATTATGAGTGGGATCTCTTATGTAGCACAGCCCCAGAACCTTGCACCATAGTACCCAAAATCAAAATAGAATAGCAAGCCCGTGTTGGCTTCTGTTATTCTCATGTTAGTAGCACAACCCTTCCTGGTAATTCAACAAATGTGTGACCATTCCTCAGCATGGAGTGGGATCTGTTTGAACCCAGGGCTTTGCTGTGATATAATAATTGCTTACTTTCACATAGAGCTTTTCTGGACACTCCACTCAAAGCGCTTTACAGGTAATGAGGACTCTCCTCCACCACGACAAATGTGCAGTCAGGACAATGCGACGGCAGCCATAGTGTGCCAGAATGCTCACCACACATCAGCTTTCAATAGGGAGGAGAACAGAGTGATGAAGCCAATTCATAGACGGGGATTATTAGGAGGCCATGATTGGTAAGGGGCAGTGGGAAATTTGGCCAGGATGCCAGGGTTACACCCCTACTCTTTTCAAGAAACACCCTGGAATTTTTAATGTCAGAGCCTCAGTTTTATGTTTCATCTTAAGGATGGAGCCTTTTTACAGTATAGTGTCCCCGTCACTATACTGGGGCATTAGGACCGACATAGACTGCAGGGTGAGCTCCCCCTACTGGCCCCACTAGCACCACTTCCAGCAGCAACCTTAGTATTTCCCAGGAGGCCATCCAGGTACTGACCAGGCTCACACCTGCTGAGCTTCAGTGGGCTGCCAGCTGTGAGCTGCAGTGTGATATGGCTGCTGGCCATATGTGACTCTAGTATTGTCACAGTGTTGAGGACCAGCTGGTACCCAGGATTTGTGGGGTATAGGACTGTTTGCTCTCAGTGAAGAAGGAAGTTGTCACCCTACCTTATTAGATGCATATGAGGAGACAAGAAGTATATTCTACAGTGCAAAGCATCCCTTTTGTGCTGTTAAGCTACTTAATGGTCTTTCAAATCAGTCCATACCTGCTGTATGTTTTGTGGTTCAGCATCTTTCCAAGGCTTGTAGAGGATCCAGCAAGTTCCATCTCATCACTGAACTCAGGGAGCTGTGACTGTCCTGGCATTCTCACAGGCACCCATCCAAGCACAGCTTTTAAGGGGGTGGACAGTTTGTTTTTGTGTGCACAGTCATTCACCAACAGCTTGCTGCTATCGAACTGTCCGTCAGCTCATTCATCCCACAGCGCAGATCCAGGTCAGGGGGAGGACAGGTTCTGCCAGCCAAACAGATATGTTTGCAGGAGCTTTTGCTGTATCTTTAAAATAAATAGTTTTTTTTGTATGTTTAAAAGGATAATCTAACCTGATTGTGTTCCTCAGAAAGAATGTACAGAGGAGAAACTGAACTACTACCTTATAAAGTGTGAAAAGCAAGGAAAAAGAATGGCTAGCTGGTATCATACTGTTGTGATCTGAATCAATTTAAATGCCTCTCTACGTGTTGGTCCTATTTAATTGGTTATTGGTTCAACAGTGATTTGGTGAAATTGAAGTTCAAATTGAAGTCAGGTCTGTAGAAATCTTCAGACAGGGGTGGGAATCTGGGGAGTGGTCTGCAGATTAGGGCACTTTGCTGTTGGTTACATCATATGACACTTAGGAAATGTATTTTTGGTTTAAGAAATGTTTGTTTTTTCCTTCATTTTCCTGTGTGTGGAGTATTTGATAGAAATGCCTACGTGGATAAATGTAAATATATATATATATGCCCTAATTCACCATTTGTCACTATTCTAAAAATGTCTGTAGCCAGCAGGTTAGAACTGGTTATTTAGGGACGTAATAGATGTACATAAAAATCACCTTTGAATCCACTTGGCTTGTGTATTTTCAACAGATTACTGGCATTTCTATCACAGGTTTTATATTTTTCAGTCCTTCAAATAATTTGTGAAAATATCACAATTGTATCACCTAATGTTTTTTAAGCATTTAAATATTAAATATATTTAATATAAGGCATCAAAGTGTCCATATTGCTTTGATTGCACTTATTGCAGAATCATCAGTTCTGTGTATTAAAGCATACAGCCTCTCCCACTGAAGTACTATTGCTGAACATTTTAACTTTCTCGTTTTCAAAGTAGGAGCCAATATTATAATAAGATATTTTGACAATGACAGATTTAATGGACTATACAAATAAGACTCCAACCACCTGGGAAACGTATTCCTAAATGAAAATTAAAGTGCTTTTTTTTTTACAGTGCAATAGAGTCTCTTTGCTATGGGTGGTCTTTAAGATTTCATACACAAAATATACTTATACTCATACATGCTATTGGGTTGAAAGGCAAGTTGGAAAATGTCCTGTGTGCTAATTGTAGAGAAAACAAATTGACCACATCCCTCTTTCTTTATGCAACTGCTCAGCTTTACCCTCAGAGCCAGACTTTGCTGGTTTTTGCCTTGCCTGTAACAGAAGAAAGACCCAAGCTCCAGCAGGGCAGATGAATCCATCTCCAGCAGCACATAGAGACACTCCCTACTGCAATGTTCAGGGTTCTGTCAATCAAACACCCTCTCACCCCAAGGAAAAAGGCCCGAATGTTATAAATGATCAAATTGTTGGTCTAATGATGTAAGTGAACAAAAAATAGATGGACCTGTGGCATTCGAGGCAGGGAGCTGGTCTCCTCTTAGCATAACCCTAGACAGCATAGCCAGTCAGAGTTATCTACACCATTTAGAGAAGAGCAGTGTTTCTGGGATTTTTCTGAATGCTGGTTGAACCTGAAGATAATCTAAAATATTGTAAGTAGTCCTGAAATAACTGAACAGGACCTGACATATTTTGAGTTTCCAAAACTTCTCAAGCTACTTAGCTTTTATCACACAAATTCAAAGCATGGTGATGAGCAGGGAAAAGTAGAGATTGCATCCAGCTGTGGCTTTTTGGTAATGGTGACCTTGGGCCTTTGTGGTTACAGGTCTGAAAGGCAGGATGTTTGTCTACTTACAGTGGTTCTGTAAAACTCTATATACAATACACCAGGTATCTCAATATTAAATGTTATATTAAATTCTAAATTAATATTAAGTACACACAATTGAGGATTTATTTAAACAATTTTAACCTGTAAGGGTTAAAGTAAACTTCAAAAGAAAATAATGGTTGTGTCCCTCTAACTCCAGAAAATATTGAGATAACTCAGAGTTTTTATCTGGGAACTTTAACTACTGAGTCATTGAAAACGAACGAGTTACAAGCTGTGGAGATTTCTGTTGCTGGTCTGAATTTGAATTGCTGTACTGTTTTCCATCACCAACTGTTAGGATTTCTTCCAAATACCGGACTGAAGTTTTCTTCTGATCCACAGTGATGATCAGTTTTTGGCACGAATGTGTCAAAATCAGGCCAACATGCTAGTTAACAGCTGATTCAAGTATTTTCCCCCAAAAACAAACCTGTCTCTTCATTGTGTGCTTTTAAATAATATTTTGATATTGAACTACTATCTTGAATTCCAGTAATCAGGCAATGGTGCTGTACAAAGTACAGCCATTTAAGTGATCTAATCAGGGAAAACAAATGTAAAAAGTCTGACAGAAAAAAAGAAACAGCAAATAATTAAAAAAACATAAACATAAAAAGTATTATCAGGTTAATAAGAAGATACTGACCAGCCCAACAAAAAAATGAATGCCTTCCTATTGACATAGTGGCCTACTGACCTAATGTGGTGAGAATGGGATTAATTGAATAGTATCTTATTAGAGTATTGATCTAACCCTAGGGTTACAAGAGAGCGTCTCACTAAGCCTTAACGTTATGTAACCTGCAAAGGAACAAGTAAAGGTTTATTCCATGCTGAAGAGAAAAGAAAAATACAACGTTTCGGCTGTGGAGCCTTCTTTGGGTGTCGGTGTTATATAACCTGGCCATACTTAAGTTTAACAACTAAACAGAAAATCACTGCATTCATAGTCCATTCATAGCCAATGACTCGTTAGGCACAAGCCTGTCATATGTGTTCTCTGCACAGACACAACTAGCAGAGAACAGCAGCAATATAAAAAAAACAACTAATTTTATACAAACTGAAAATGTAAAAAGCCCAAGAATAAATTCAGACCTAATTAAAAGCACAATGGCAGATATTTGCTCCATGATTCTAAAATGAAACGAATGGCCTCCCCATGTTTGTAACCATTCTTACGAAAGGTAGAGCTGGTGCTTAAAACTTAACTGGTGCTTCAGTTCTGACAAAAAGCTCTGTGAGCCCCAAGGTTGGTCTGTATTCTTGTAGTCTTTTAGACCTGAAACATAATGAGATCTTCATGAAAGACTAGCTGCTGCATTTCATTACCAAAATTAATACCGTTTCCCACTATTTTAATAATACATAATATGATAATACATGCATGTTCCTCTAGTATTAAGATTGAATATTTTTCTCTTTTATTCTTTTATCCAGAATTGCTTCTGATATGTTATTGGCTCTCATTTTCAACTATAGTTTTAGTACAGTCTTAATAAGCTACAATATTTTAGTTTTGTTTAAAAGTAAGCACCGGTGATCCTGTTATAATTAATTCTGTCTGAGAAGCCAATGTGTTGTGTTAGGGGTGTGTGAGAAGGAGACAGTAGATGTGTACTGTGAAACTGAAGACAGAAATAGCAAAGTTGTGACTCCATGAAAAATATGTATACTGACAGTTGCAGTCAAGTATTACAAGGCTCCATATTCTACAATGCAGATCGTTAATTGTGCATGTAAATAATAGTTTGACCTTTCGTAGATGATAACATCTCTTCTGACTATATTGAACACTTTTTCATCCTAGCAAGTGGTAGCTATGAGTGTGTAGGTCGTTTGAGTGAGTCACATTTCTGCAGTACCTTGCAGACATACTGTACTTAAACCATTGTACAGGTTTCAGATTGAAAAGTCATGATTGCATAAGTATTCAAACCTTTTGCTGTGGCAAAACTTAACCTAAATTAAACTACAATAGGTACACAAATTTACCTTGACAAACCACACAATTAGAGGAATGAACTTTGTGTATGTGCAGTAAAAATGGTTTCCATAATCATGAGTTTGAGCAAATCTACTAAGAAAAATGTACAAAAATTGCACCAGGCTGGTGTATAAAGTCAAGTCAATCTGTAATTATCGCAAAAAGTGCTTCTACAGTATATTAGAATCTCGGGTCAGTATACTTATGCAATCAAGAGATTTAAGTTTTTCTCTAGTTTTTGCTGACATTTATTGTAACTTACCTAAGTCTTCAATATGAGCATTCAAGTATTGAATTAAATATGAACATGTATATGCATCACTTTATAATTTCACAAAATGGGACACCATGGGAAGGGTGTGGAAATTTCTGCAAGGCACTTTAGGTTTTGAATGCTTACTCTGCAACTCTGTAGAGCTGTCAATATACAGTACAGTGCCATGTCAGAATAAAGAGAATACATCCATACAAGCTATTCAAATAATGGTTACACATTAAAAATGAAAGAAGAAACTATTCACATGGAACAACAAGTGGTACCTAAAATTTTAGGAAAAAGTAAAAAATGTTTACAAATTCTGGATTCAACTTGGTTTTGATATATAGGCAAGTTTTGTTAAACACATTGCAAAAGTGTCATCATATGACTAAAATATACATGTTCATCTCAGTCTTCTTGAGTATATCCTGTGGTTTTGTTACTTGTTTAATCCAGCTTTGCCCCAAGTAGTTGTGTTGTCTGTAATCTTTTAACTACTGTACAGAAAGAGTGCAAACACTGATGTATATCAACCACTGTACACACTTCATTCAGTTTTTGTCTACTAATCATAACAGAAACTCAAAATCTCAGGTTATTTTTCTGGATTAGGGATCAAATAAAAAAAATAAGTTTGTATGGAAGCCTCTCTGTGGATGCCTGTAGCCCAGAATCAGTTCTTAAATATTAACAACAAGGGAGCTCTCTACTTCTGACACCTGGTGAAGTGCTTGAAATACTTAAGAAAGACAATGCCTCTTCAGACCTATCCCAGCTCAACAAATTTCTGCTATTTAAATTTAATAAGACGACACCTGTGGCAGCTCGTATTAAACATAACGCCACCACTGGTGACGTGGCATTGCTCCCAGTAAAGCCCTGCTCAGCTTTGACCTAATGAAGTACAGGATGATTCTCCACAGCTTTGCTGTCCTAACCCTCTAATGCCATTCTGCTTTTGTGCCTTAAAAACAGAAATATTAAAGGACTCTGAAACTCAGGCACATGCTAGATCAAGGGGCAACGTACATTTTTACAAATGGCTGAAGATCAAAATAGCCTTTTGTCGTCTGAAAACATCCGGAGCTTTAATTAGTCATCGAGGGACTGTTCCTATTTGGTTGTATTGAACTTTCATCACTTTGACTGATGTAAAGGGTGGTAATGTTATAAAATGCACTGTGGTTTCTTGTGGTATATACTGTATGGGAAGGCTTGGATTAATTCAATATAGACATAAATAATGACTCTCTAGTGGGTTCAGTCATAGGCTTGTCTTCAGATATGTGTGTAAAAGTATACTTTCCTCATTTGGTTTACTTTGGACTTCCAGTGAAATTTCTTCTAAGAATAACAGAAAATGGATTTTGATTGATGCTTTTTTCTGACTTTATAAGGAATATGGCTACATGTATAGCCAAGATATTTTTGTGGTTGGGACAGCAATGTTATTGTATTCAGTAAGTGAAAAGCCTAATAATTTAAAGATCACAGATGTTTTACTATTATTAAATTGTCAGTTGTTAAAGATGCTAGGAGCACTGCCTTGCAAGCAGCATCAGTTAAGTAATGGTATGAATATGTTTTCTTAGAAGCCTTGTAAAATTCAGCATCACTGATGTGATTAATAGGTGGTTGTAAAGCGTTTTATAATTAATCTTACAAAAAATATCTAATCTTGAATCATTAGAACCAGATAACCACTTCAGCTTCACCTTGAATTATTTTTCTGTTGTTATTGAAGACAAAAAATAATTGTTAGAGGCACTCTGTTTTTTTTATGCAATGAATACATAACAAGATATACTGTAATGTACAGATGACTCAGGTAAGCACAGCTTACGTTAAAGAAAAGTAGTTTACACTTAAAAGCTCTTCCAGATTATGAGAGATATTCCCTTTTAGATACTGTGGGTGATATCCATGCAAGTGTTGTAGAAATGCTCTGTATTGTTTCTGCATATTTTAGAGGCAATCAGTAATTGTGGTGTCATACTATAATGTGACAAGATCTGTGGATTTGGATTGTCTTTATTTCTGAGCTCCAAGTTAATAAATGTGACGAACAAGGTTTATTTTATATAATCCGTAAATGAGCAAGTGATGCACAGGTTAATATTGTTCTACATTTTCTCATTTGCAGTTTCATATTTATTCTTTTTCGTGTGAATATTTTATTACAGAAGAGTGAGGATCTGATAGTTTTGTCCGCACAGTGGGAATGCAAAATGTAACTGCATGGTTCAGAGACAACGGTTGTAATAATCAGATAAAGGTAATGGAGGAGTGAAAAACATGGGTTATGCTCCAGTAACAGTAAGCTGCTGCCATTAGTAGAGTCCAATGATGCGCAGTATGTATCCTGTCATTTTGAATTCCATGTATAGACGCAGACCCAATCATGACAGTGGAATGCATTTTTAGTCAACGTAATTTGTCGAAATAATAAACAAAACATTCCTTTTGTTATTAAAGTATTGTAGATAATGTGATCCAGGGTTATTCATAAATTGCTCGACTGTGTTGGAACATGGTAAAGACTACAGAATACTGTAGGCTAATACTCAAAAGAAGAAATGTGCTACAGAATGCAACAACAAAAATGTTCGAACAAAAATGAACATTTTTTGTGTGTTACGATTTTGCAATGCTTTTGTTTAAAAAAAAATACCAGTTTTAAAATGTACAGACGGAAAACAAAAACTAAATGTTTTATATCTGTTTTGAATTAAAAGCTACAGCTACCACAACTATTAGCGCTTTTCTGAATCTGATGAGTTTATAATGATTGACACAGCAGAGGTGTGAAGGCAGTTTAAGAGAATCAATGTAAGAAAGTGCAGGCCTAGATAACATGTGGCTGGGTTCTTTAGTCTTGAGTGGATCAACTATGTGATATTTTTAGTCTTGATTTTACAGATGTATTTGAATTCACAGATCATCCCCACTCTGTGGAAGAAATCTGTCACTATGCCTCATCCCAGAAGTGATCTTAATAATTAGAGGCCAGTTGCTCTCACATCTCCCGGTTAAAAGTAGTCTGGAGTGAATAGAGAAGGATGCACTGAACTTTATTTACCCCCTGTGGTTTGTATACAGGGAAAGGAGGGGAGTAAACTCACCTTGTTAAGCGTGGATTATCAACATCATGACTGACCGAAGTTTTTAAGAATTTTATTTGTGGACTTTGCCTCTGTTTTTAACACAATTGAAACACCTATACTGGCACAGAAACTCTTAAAGAAATTTAGTTTAAAAGGGAAATTGATCAGATGGGTTTTAGATTTTTTAGGTTTAAGATGAACTGGTCTCAACAGGTCAAAGTGGTAAATGGTTATCTGATGTAAGATTAATTTCTGTTGGATCACCACTGTGCTGTATCTTAACTCTTTACATTTACATTTCATACACTAATAAATATGAATGCAAACACAAGGATAGGCATTTTATTGAGCCCAGAATACCAACAAGGGATCATTCTTAGCAATTTTATTGAATGGTGTGATGAGAGTTAAATGTTTTGAAAACAATTGTCAAATTTGTAGACATTGGTGCTAATTACTATTATCTGGGACTGGTCATAGATAAAAAGTTAAGATGGGATAATGTTGTGAGACCATTTATAAAAAAAAATGATAATCAAGACATTTTTTCTAGCTTAGCTTGTTTAAGATGGACAGAGCTATTTTTAATACTACAAAACATGAATTGAAAATTTATTTCTGTTATATGTTGATTTGGAAAATCAGTGCTGTTGAGTAAAACAGTTATTGTAATGTAAGTTGCAAAATCACTGGGGTAAATCAAATCAGATTTTGCGAACCTAAATGATCTCTACAAGCAAAGAGATCTCAAGAAGGCCAACATACTAGAGACACTGAATATACACTACTCCCATCTACATTTTCACTCTTAAATAGTGTAAAACAATAATTTTATTTCCTGAAATATCTGTCACGATCTCTTTGTTGGTGATGGTTGTTTTTTTTTTTGTATTGTTGTGTTGGACTCTACAACAAACACATTTCCCATAGGGCATGATAAAGCTTGAACTGAACAGAAGTTGTATGGGAATACAAAACATTTATAGAATCTATGTATGTACAGTAGGATGTTTTTTAGATTGTATGTATGACAAACATTGCTTTTCTCTATACAATGCTTTACACGTTCAATTTAAGTCAATTTCATAGCTTATGTCAATATTTGGTTGATTATCCCTTTGAGGCAATAACTGTATTAAGTCTGGAGACTATCTGTGTAATAATGTGAGACGCTCTGCAGGTGTCACTTTGAGTTCTCATCTATTCTTGGGGTGTTCTGACTTAAGTTTGTCTTCAGCATATACATTTAAATTTAAATCTGGAGATTTCCTCCACACATTTACTTTTTCATCAGTGTGGGAATGGTTTATCTTAATCTTATATGTTCATAAAACTCTTTGGGTTCATCTTTGTATTTCTGAGCCCATTCTAACCTGACTTTTCTGTTCCTGGTGTTGATGGGCAGTTTAAAACCTGTAATACAGCCTTTGTAATTCTGCAGTCTTAATCTTTAGTAAACTGGATTTTGATAACTTCACCCCTGCACCCTGGAGGTTGTTAGAGATTTCAGCCCGTTGTTTCAGGGTTTTCCTTGACAAGTCTGACAGTCAAACAGGCAAAACCAAATTGACTAAAAATAAAATATTTTTTAATTATCTATAATGAGTTTTCATGAGAAATTCTTATTAGTTTGTAGTGAAAAGTTTTTTTTTACTGTCCCAATAGTTCTGGAGTTAAAACTGTTTAACATTTAAGACATTATCTATAATATAGTTTTTTTAACAAAATGTTTTTCCTCCTTTGTGTAGAAACTGCATTTTTATTGTTTATCCGAACGAAATGAACCGTTTATCCTGATTGTGCAATATTTCATAATACAAAAGGTAGCCATGTAGCTTTACAAATGCTTAGAGACGAACACATGATACCAAGAGACAGGAATGCCTGACACTGAGTCAATTAGATTTTATTAAAAAATGTGACGGATTAATTACTACAACACTTCATAAGGCTCATGTATAGTTTACCTTGTTGTTATGATCTGTTTTTTGTAGATTCTTATTGGTGCATTGCTAAATGATAAACTTGTTTTCTTCTTACCCAAACTAGTCTGCATTAACAATAGTCACAGTTGTCATAATAGGGGAAATTAGTAGAGGAGGCTTTGAGTAAGTTGTTGATGTATAACATTTAGGCATTGCAATTCCTGATTGTGGCGAAGATACCACAGACGTTTACACATCTGAGTATATATATACTGGATATAGTTTTTTGAATGTACAAGTATATATGATGAAAAGCTTATTTAATCTGTGTACAGTCGTACCATCAGCCTCCATTCACACATCTCTGAGATGAATGTCAGACCTATCAAACGTGTGAATCAAGTCTTCCTTACTTCCCTTATATTAATTAAATTGAATTTTCCTGTACTGTTAAGAGTGAAATTGATTGTACTCATGACCATAACTTATTGTGTGTCCACAGCACTTTCAGCACAGAAGGATCGGCAGCCCTGCACCTGCAGTATGTAAGGGGACTCCAGCCCCACCAGGCTGGCAGACAGCAGCCATTCTGCTCCAGCAGCTCCACTGGACAGCAGGTCTGGTAGGGAAACGAGGAATTGCCTCACTGACTGTATGCCAACCAGATATACAGTAGTATATACAGATACGTTAATATTACATTTTTATCTGAACAGTTAAAACATTATGGATTTATCAAGCAAGGACAGGTTAAAGTCCTTTTCTATCTGGTATTTCCTGTTTGTAATAATAAGCCTGAAAAATAATGGAAATACTGCAGATGAAATAGCTGAGCAAAGTGGACATTAAGGAAACATGTTACACTGGATTGTTGTTTAGTATAGTCTATGCTGCTACTGAAAACACAGTGAACATAATGAACAAAATCTACATATCCTTCCAGTACTTTAATAAAACGTGAGATTTATATCATCCAGTTAAAATAACACTTCCCATTGTGATGTATTCCAGGTAATGTCCTGTGGTATGTGATATTTTGCCTTTGAACCATTTTTATTTCAAACTCCATGTTCACTAGGTACTTAATACCATCTCATTGCTCTGTGGGTGATGAGTCAGTAGAATGAAAAACTTGCACTTATAACTTTGTTAGTGTTCTCACTGGTACTGTATATTGTGTCACTGAGTCAGAATTTGATTGCCTACATTGGATCTCAATTTTTGCTTAACCAAACATTAGTTTATTAATTAAAAGACACAATATACATGTATGTTTAAACAAACAAAATTTAATTTTAACAAAATAAATGCTTTAAAAGTCAACATTTAAATGAATAATATTTTACATATTCTAAAACATAACTTTCACAGCCAAATAAACTTACACAACATGTGAAAATTGAAAATTATAATTTGGAATTATACTCTAACATGTAATTTCATACAGATGCAATATAAACCATGAAAACTGGCTGTTGTCAGTACCTTTTAAAACAGCACATACAGGTGCCTCTAATAAAGAAGACATGCATGAATTAAATCATGGCCTGTCTTCAACTGAACCTGAATATTTCTACAACTGAAAAACAGGGACATTTTAGAAATGTAAGACATACCATACTAAACACACATTTTATCATACTTTAAAAAAAACAAGAACGAGAAGCATTTTTCTTTTTTTAATTGCATTATATTTACAATTCACTATTTTATTCCATTAATTGATTAAAGTTGCATTTTTTAATCAATAAATAAGTATTTTGCTCCGTGTGTTAATTTTTAGCCGAGTTGTAGAATGGTCTGCTGTAAATATTTTCATATCGCTAGTTATATAGGACTGGACTGAATGGAATGCGTTTCTGTTGTCTCAGGAGAACAGTGCAGGGGTGATGTACTACTAGATGATTTGAAAGTAGCTGTTCACTGTGTGTCTCTAGCAGGTGTTCAAGAGGACTCATGTTTCAGTTTTGACATGATGCTCTGCTCTGGTGATGTCACCAAGCTGACACGACTCCTGTGAAGTGTCATGTGGAACATTGTTGCTGTAATGTCTTTGTGGTGCTGGCTAAGTTTACATTTTCCTGTACTTGTATGGTGCTTAATTTATTGGGGGTTTCTTTGACACTCCAGCATTGATTTTTCACTTTAAATATAGAAATTCTCCTTGAAATGCAAAAATTCGCTATTAATAATACAATTTGTGTTATGACAATAAACAATACAATATGTTAAGTAATATTTCAATATTTATAGACAAACATCACCTTCAACATAAACAATTTCTTGTTATATAGTTCTTTTTGGAGCCACTGACCCACAGACCCCTTGGTCGTGTCCTGTAAGAATACTACATGAACTCCAGCCACACCTGAGGGACAGGCAGTGACTCAGGGTGTGTGCTAACAGCATGCAGCAGTTTATCATGGGTCTGATCACTAGTGTTAGAGATCTCCCTGATGCGCAAATCTCTGGAGGTCTAAATGTCAAACATGTTGCCAAGCTCAGATCCCAGCTGACAGCCCTAGTTAGTTTCAAAGTTATTGTCTCTCAAAATACGCCTCATGACAAAATAATATATTAATAAATTAATAATTCTAAGTTGAAAAGAGTAAAGCTTATGCAACAATTTGTAATATACATGTAAAATGTACTATACTACAATAACCAATTTAAATTTAAATGACAAAACACCCTGTACAGACTCTTAAAAATATATGCACCTCAACTTAAGACCTGCTGTACAAACAAACCAGGACAGAGAGATGTGATTTGTTTTTTATACATATATAAATATATAAATGCATGTATGTGTTTGACTGGTTTATGGAAGTTGATTGTTATTATTATAATTATATAGAAATTGATTTTTGCTTCTATTACTATGTCTATACATACCTATTTATATGTGTATGATAAAGGATCTAGCTTGGTACATATTTATAGATTATGACATTCCTATAGTCCAAATGCTTAAAATTTCTATAATGCAGCTGTATTGGCACCTGCTTATGTGCATAGCTAGCATACAATTAATGTCCCTCCTAATATATTGTGGAAAAAAGATATAGCTGTATTTGCAAAGTTCTTCTTGTATCATCAACTCAGTTACAAAATGTGTCCTTTGACCTGTACAGTATATCCACCCAGAGACCTCTGCACTCTCAATACTGTGCACTGTACCTCCCCGTAACACCATTGTGATTAAAAAGGTTACACAGCTTTAAAAAAAAAAAAACAAGACAAAACACTTTTAAAGGTTGAAAAAATCTTGGACATAAATGGTAATATTCCAGATATGCAGAATGCCTTTCGACATAATTGTGTCTGTGCTCTGTAGCTAAATAAATTGAACTTGTATTGAGTCGGGAGTCAGTATGATACTTAATCTTCCTAGATACAGTAGCTATAAAAATCATGTCCAGATTCAGTGGATTGGAGAAAATGAAAGATCTGTCTGGATGATGGTGTGGAAGGATGTGGTAACAGAAAACAGGATTTTGTTTTGTTTTGTTATAATAAACAGACAAGTAATAATAACAGTTGTAAGAAAAGTTTGTGAACCTGGATTTACCTGGATTTCTGCATTAATTACTCATAAAAATGTGGTCAGATCTTTTAAGTCACAGTAATAGACAAACACAATCTGCTTAAGCTAATAACACACAAACAATTGTACTTCTTCTTGTCAGTACTGAACACATTGTTTAAACATTCACAGTCCAAGCTGGAAAAGTATGTGAACCACTAGGCTAATGACTTCTCCAAAAGCAAATTGGAGTCAGGTGCCCTTCCCCCCAAAAAAAACACACACAAAGTTGGTTACTGACAGAGTCTGCTCTTCTGAAGAAAGAGCTGTTCATGTGGACCATGCCCGATCAAAAATAAATATCAGAGGACCTTAGAAGAAGAATTGTAGAGACGCATAAAGTTGGAAAAGGCTACAAAAGCATTTCTAAAGGCCCTGGTGTTCATAAATCCACAATAAGACAAGTTGTCTACAAATGGAGGAAATTCAGTACTGTTGCTACTCTCCCAAGGAGTGGGCGTCCTGCAAAGATCAGGGCAAGAGTGCAGCGTGCAATGCTGAAGGCGGTGAAAAAGAACCCTAGGGTAACAGTAAAGGACCAGCAGAAATTTCTTGAACTTGCCCAAGTCTCTGTTCATATGTCCATTATCAGAAAAACACTGAACCAGAATGGTGTTAATGAAAAGACACCACAGAGGAAACCAGTGCTAAAAAAAAAAAACATTACTGCCCATCTCAAGTTTGTAAAACACCACCTAGATGTTTCACTATGCCTCTGGGACAATGTTCTGTGGATGGATGAGACAAAAGTTGAAATCTTTGGCAGAAACGCACAACGCATTGTTTGGAGGGAAAAAAGCACTGCACACCAACATTAAAACCTCATCCCAACTGTGAAGCATGGTGGAGGGAGCATCATGGTTTGGGGCTGCTTTGCTGCCTCAGGGCCTAGACAGCTTGCCAACAAGCTGTCTTGGGAACAATGAATTCAAAATTGTATCAAGAGGTTTTACAGGAGAATGTCAGGGTAGCGGTCCATCACTTAAGCTTAATAGAAGTTTGGTGATGCAACGAGACAAATACCCAAAACACAGGAGTAAATCAACAACAGAATGGTTTAAACAGAAGAAAATTAGTGTTCTGGAATGGTCAAGTCCAGACCTCAACCCAATTGAGATGATATGGCATGACCTGAAGAGAGCTGTTCACGCAAGGAATCCCAGAAATATCAATGAACTGACACAGTTTTGGAAGGAGGAATGGTCTAGAATTCCTCCTAACCGTTGTGCAAGTCTCATCAGCAGCTACAGGAAACCTTTAGTGGAGGTTATTACTGCTAAAGGAGTTCTACCAGTTACTAAGTACAAGGGTTCACATACATTTTCCAGCCTGGACCGTAAATGTTTAAACGATGTGTTCAATATTGACAAGAAGAACTACAATTGTTTGTGTGTTATTAGTTTAAGCAGACTGTGTTTATCTATTATTGTGACTTAGTTCAGACCACATTTTTATGAGTAATTAATGCAGAAATCCAAGTAATTCTAAGAGGTTCAAACTTTTTCTTACAACTGTACTATTTTTTAAAAACAAAATGTGCAACAACAGCACCAAAAAATAGTTGCCAAATGCATAGTTTGTGTCAAAACAGTAATGTTTACAGCTTCTGAACTTAGTATTTGCTCTGTAAGCACCTGCTCAATTGGTGCTAGTGTTTCTGTGTCCTTACTATATGCTTTTGACATCTTTAACAGTAGAGTAGAGTCATGGTCTTTGTCCATCTACATTATGTGTAATGTCCGTATGACACAATTGTGTTTGATTGAGTCTGTTTGCCTTTTCTGTTGGGGAAAAAAAGTACTTTCTCACACACCAAAAGAAACAGAATTTTGTTCTTGTGGCAGAAAACACAGCAAAAAGATGTTGTAGGCAGTCTCTAAGGAATACTGTATTTGAGATGTACAATACAAATACACACACTGACAACAGAAGAATAGTGGAAACTTTCATTGTACTGTACTTTGAATACATCTGAAAGAGTGAATGAACCTACTATTATATTGAACACTTCCAAAGGTTCTGAGTTTCTAGTTGCTTATTTTAGCCCAGTGAAGTCTTTAGCTGGGTTCCAGATGATAGATTATAGGAAAGGTCTATTTTTGACCTACAGTACAGGAACTTCGCAGGGAAAGTGAGGACATGTGAGATGCATGGTGTGACTGCCAAGCGGTCGGAGGGACAAGGTCAGGAGCAAGAGTGGTGTCTATACTCATGGACAATCTAGGCAACCTGCCGCTGCATGATCAGCCTGAGGAGAAGTAGGGAGTGTCACTATGATAGTTGTAATCAGGGCAAACCTTCTGCACCAGTTTGTAATCAACGCTGTAGAAAGCAATGTAGATGCATATGACCTTAAACGGCTTGGAACATAGCCAAGAGACATGGCTCTGCGTGTGCTCCTGGTAGCAAACCTTGGAAGGGTCAAAGTTGCACAGCGCTGTCTTCTTTGCTCTGTCAGTCTTCTCATACTCTATACGGCAGTTGAAAGACTTGGAATCCTTGGTCTCCAGTGTTGACTGCTGAGATACTTCAAACTCCACCACTTTGGAAGGTGGCACGAGACTCACGGACACATTCCCAAGGCCAGTCGAGTTGTGCCTGAAATAAACACTGAATGTGCCATTTCCGTGATCCACAATCTTGCCAGTTATAAGCAGGTTCAATTTGACGGTTTTAATGTTTGAATGAAAGTCACCCCATCCAAACATTTTTTTAAATTTTCCAGTCTTCACAATGGGTCTGCGTTTAGTTCGTGCATGAGTCTCCTGGACATCTGTCTGGTTAGCTAACCAGTCCCAGAAGTCCTCGACATTTTCCAGGTATGTTATTTCCCTGATGTTCTGCTTGAGCCCTGGAGATCCTCTTGCAAATAGGCGCAGAGGATTGACAATCCGTGGGCTGGCGGCTTCATGAGCCAAGTTCTCTTCGTTGTCACTTTCTCCCCATTCTATCAGCTCTGTAGTTGGAATGAGCACCTTTTTGCTTGTAACCTTGGAAAGAAAACATAAAAGAAAATAAGTTAACTGTTTTAATAGACAACAATCATTTTTTTCTTTCAAACATTTGTTAGATACCGATTAATATTCATTTACACAGCCAGTTAGACATTTAGAGATTAATTTTTCATTTTCAATTTTAATTTAATTTTAATACTTTTTGGGACTTTTCAGATGAGCAAAAGAGCAGTTTGTGTCAAACAGTGGCGAGGTTTGATGACCGTATGTGTATGTGTCATGTGATCATATAATGCTTCTGCTGTTGGCAGAATTACTAAATCGATGCATTTATTCTTCTATTTTTCAATATCTTTTAATGAAAATAATCACAATTTATTAGATTTTACTTAAACTGGACTATTCAAAATTGAACTTGCCTACTACTTATATATATATAGTGTTCTGTTTCAGTTTTTATGGTTTATAAATTAAAAATGAGTGAATAAAGCAATATAATTCTCTAATCCAATTTTCTCACATTCAGTGCAAATTCCTACTGGTGTAGCAATGATTGTGAAATGTATTCATTAGACTTTTAATAGCCTTAGAGCAATTTTCATTTTCATCATTTATTTTATTCTAGAAATACAATGCAAGGTGGACGTAATGCAATATAGTCATCCTGTTTGATGATGTTGTCCATGTCATGGTAAAATACTTGCAATATAATACATATTCTGTTTTTAATATTTAATGGATTGCGATGTTTGCCATAAAGAACTATCTAAATCATTTTCTCTACATCTGAGTCGGATCTATAAACCCTTCACTAATGGTAAAACCAATGGTAAAACTTTCTTGTTTAATAAAAAGAAAGCTGAGTTGTATTCCTGTTAAATTTACTTTATTAAATGATCACACATCTGAAAGGAAGAGTGTAATACCTCATAGCCCTTTTAGTTCAAGTCTGATTCCTGGTCCACTTCAGATCAAGTCTTAATAATTCATGGCAATAAACTTGGGAGGTATTTTATTGGTAATTAGATGTGGTTGTCTCCTGGAGCTCAGCTGAGGGGCTAATTTGTAGCAGCAGATGTTGAAGCTTTAAGGAGGGCTGCTGGAAATCTTGTGGAAGTACCTTCTATGTTTTATTCCTAATTATAATTAGGCTGTAAAAGCATAATTGTACCATATGTACATAACAAGCTAGATTTTTCATTAGTACTAATTAATATGTCCTAACATTTTCTTAAGCATATAATACCACTTTTGTCTTTTAAAATGTGTGCGTACACAGCAGCAGCATAAAGTAGAGTTTAGAGCCTGGAACTCAAATTCTGCTGTTGTGCCCCTCAGAAAGGACCCGCAGTGATCTTCTCCCCTGAAAGCCTTGCCGTATTAATGAGGCTCTCCAGCGTGACATTGTAAATGTAAATGTGTTCTCAGCCTGACCTCTCTGGTTAAAGTAGGGATAAAACTCAGCTGAAGTTTCTGAAATATTTTTGTCAGAATTAATCAACTATTTATTTTGATATTTCATAATGAAACAAAAGTGTGTTGGTAATTTCTAATTAGTATAAGCATTAAACATAAGAGCTTAGTATTATTAAAATAATAAATCCAATGAAATAAATGTAATTTCTAAAATATGCTACTTAGTTTATCATTAAGGCAGCATCAACAAATTAACATTAAACACATTTATTCTTTTTTTACCCTCTCCACCCATGCCTCCACCCCACCACCCATCTTTACAGGAGTTACAGTACATGATCATCAAAAACTCTGGACTCTAGACCAGGGGATCATGGGCTTAAATACTGCTGGTTAAATGGGCTTCTGAGCCACCACAGTAAAAGAGAAATGTGTTCAGAATAAAGGAAGAGGAAATGAGGTGAGGGCGGAGATGTTAAATACTTGACATGGTTCGGATAAAATATAGCAAGTTTGATAGAAAACTAAAAAAGGTCAAAAACCTTTCACTAAAAAAGTGAAAGAAAAGCCAGGAGCTGGTACTGTATATAAAAATAAGCTTGAATAGTTGTGTTACAGTGTGGTCTTACATATGCATGTACTGTAGATGTTTGTACTTTATATAGTGAAAATGTTAAACCCAGCACTTCAACACATTAAAAAACAAAGATGAATTAGCTCATAATTAATCAAGTTTTGAAAGCAGTTCTAAAAAACAGGAAAGATTGAGGGAGAAAAAGATAAAAGAACTGTTATTATTTTAAGATGCACTACTCCTTGCAAGTATAATCTGTCACTTAGCTTGTGGTTTATCAGACGGCCTGTTTATCATTTTTTCTTGTTTAATAAAAAGAAAGCTGAGTTGTATTCCTGTTAAATTTACTTTATTATCTCAGGAGCTCGTCTCATTGAGTAATGTCTTTCCATGCATCCTGAAACATTACTCTGAGAGCAATTTGTGACATTTATCACATAATGCTGTGAACTCTGTCTTTCCTTGCAGTCATGACAACAAACAGCCACATCTTTCTCCTCGAATTTGAAATCTCTGATAAAATGTTATTTTAGCTTTACTTTGGAAAAATGTTGTCTCTCCTTCCAAGTTATATACTGTATATGGTATGTGAAAATTAAGGATGTGTTCTTGTACATTGCTTTCTTACTGTGGATCCTTAGAGTGAATTATTTTAATTTTTACTGTAATTTTTAAATCTTGTATCTATCTGAAACACAACCACATTCTCAAAACATTATAAACTGTTTATTTTATTTATCCCACAATGCTTTGTGCACTTCCACCCCTGTTATCATGACAGCAAAGAAAAATCTTAGAGAAAATAAAATAAAAAACATATACATTTATATTCATTTGGTATTATGGTACTGTTTACAGAATTAAAAAAAACATTTCTCATTACTTGTTATCTTAACCATTAGAACTGTGCATTTTGCACAGATTAGGAGACATTGTTTATTTTAATGGTCATTTAAGTAAATAATATCAAAACCATTATGATTCCAAATGCGAACTTCCTTTTAAATGCTTGTGCTGTTGTGGCCTCTGGAATTTTCTTAGGCAATGATATTAATAACCCTACCAACCCAAAAACAAAGGAAAGTAAAAAGTGGGGAAGGGAGTGCAAAAATGATGGAGGGTCTGACTCTCTTGATCCCGTTTCTCTCTGACTGGTATCGGTCCTGTTGATGAAAAAGGAAACAGGATTCTGCTGAATGCAGCAAGCACAAATTCAACCCCCATCTTCCAGTGGCCAAAACAGGACCTCAAGACAGGTCATTTTGCATCTGTATGTGCAATGGAAGATGCTGCAATTATGCAGTTGTCTGACTGTCTTACTCTTTCCTAATGAGCACCTTTTGGTAGCACGTACGTCTTTGTCCGAGGTCACGAAACGTATCCTAAGGCGGGTCACTCTGTACAGCTGTAGTGAAAAGAACTTTGGAATGCTCCAAGAGAAATAAATGACCACTTTTGGGGGATCACTTGTATCTGGGGTTAATGGGGTGACAGGCCACTGGTTTGTGGAACCAGTGCAGAACTCATTGCCAGCGTATTAATGCCTCCCCCTTTTCTCACTTCCCAAGTTTTCAAGGTCAAAGAAATCTCTGAGAGTCTACACACAGTAGACCTTGAATGAGCGGAAAAAAATATCTGGGGAAAACAGGAGCAATTAAATAACAGCAATTAGCCCTAAATCTGAAGTTTGGTTTTTCTGTTTTTCAGAAGTGCTCATGTAAAGTTGTAAATAAACTAGCACATTTCTGCTTCCAATTCACACACTGTCTGGTTGGTTTGGTCTGAAGTTTTTAAACACTACATATTTATTCATTTTGTAAAGCAGGTAGGCTTTAGGTCCATGTTAACAAAACCCTGGCACCTTTACTTTCACAGCATCCTGTGATTTTACAAACGAAACTGTGGTGTCATCAGATCCGCTTGTGCCTCAACTTAAGAATGACAAACTGCTGTGGCATAAGAAAGGGACGGTTGTTTTCCACTTTTATCTCTTTGGGACTTTACGTGCAGGTGTGCTATGGGCCAAATGCCCATGAGACCAAATGAGACCCAAAGAAGGCTCCACAGCTGTAATGTTGTGTTTCCTTCCGTTTTCAGCAGGAATAAACCTTTACTTGTTCCTCTGCAGCCTACGCGTGCTGACACAGCTTCCCACCTGAACTACTTCAACCAAAATATGAGTACAGGTATTACATTTAAAAATAGGTGATGTTTTATTAATACATCATTAATGAAACCAAAAACTGAAAACAAGCAAGCCTAATGTTTACTAAAATGGTCAAATGCAACAGTGAGGTGAAGAGATGTACAGTATATACGCCCTTAATGGAGGAGCTTCTGTAACACTGATGCAGAGGAGGAATCAAAGAAAAAACAGGAACAAAACAGTCATACAGACAACACAGCATACTGGCCAGTAACATTTACTGTACTATACACACAACAAGCAACTATTCACACGGTGTTAAATGATTTATTTACAGGCATGCACAGAATTGATATTTGTTTTAGTAGAATTTATGCTCCCTTTGTACCTCTGTCACATGTCTGTTGTGCTGGAGATACTCCTCGTTACCCTAATGCAGGACTCTGGTATCATATGTGTAAAGCTCTAGTTCGAGTCTGCATGAATTTTTGTGTTGTGTACAGGATGTCTAGTCAATTATCTTCATTCACTGGATGTGTTTCACTCCCTCTGTCATTCGGTATCCTGCTTGGTGGATGTACTTATTGCATGCCTCTTATTCAGCGTACATTTTAGAACAACCAGCAAAAACATGGACAACAATGTTTACTTATAAACAATTTAACAATCCAATGTTGAAATGGTAATTTAATATGACACTATAACAATCAAATGTCCAAAACTGGTTACATTTGGTATTTCTTTTTCTGTGAAGACGGGCAGTTTCACAGAGCAAGATGGATGAATCAGCCCAGACATACGGGTCTATAATGAGTATTTTGGAGCTGACTGGCTGTATGCCCCTTGGGTAGACATATCTTTTACAGTTTGACATAAACGTAATTACCATGGTGACCAGTGCTAGCCTGTAGAAAGTTATTAAGAAGTCAGAGGCATCTGTTTCTTGCATCACCTGGGAAGATACTGATAAAATTCATGCCTAGTGAACACTTCACCTGTTTCTACAATGTGTTGTACTTTATTATACTGCATGTTCAAGTGTAAAGTGCTTGTAGGTTAATTGGTAATTTTGCATTAATGTTTTTAAATCCTTACCTCTCTATTTTATTATATGTTATTTGAAGTACTTTACTGTATTTTGAACTATCTTATACTTTTCATAGGGAATGTCTGTAAGATGCACTGTATTGTTTTCCAGAGTGTTCAAAATTCAAGTTAATGTTGCACGTACCTTACCATTATCAAGTTGGAAATTCAATTGTATAAAAGTTAACATATATTGAACATCAAAAGCAATGTATGCCTTACAACTGCGGCAAATTCACAAAGTTATCAAAAAATGACATTTTTCTGAAGCAGGTGCACCAACATTTGCAGATCAGACATTACAGAAATAAATTAATTATGCTGATTGACATTTATCATCAACACAGTGGAGCAACAGGGGGCTGCTGTGAGAATGACAGTGTATTGGTATGTGGCCGCCATTAGATCAGTACAAGCTGTACATTTGTGACTCATGATTTGAGGCAGGTTGCACATTTTGCGGGATTCTGTCCCATTCTTCTTATACAGCCTGGACAAGCAATTCTCCAACCACTGTTATCAGTCTTGAACGACTGTGGGAAGGGTTTTGTAAATGGCCTGTGAAGGACATTTCTTTTTCTTTAAGTACAATTTGTGAAATGCATTCAGGCCTTAGAGATTTATCTTAAGCGCTTCTAGTGCTTGTAACACTTCTTCCTCTTCTGTGTTGAAACTATTTGATATAACTGTTCTTTCCTTAACCTGAAGCATGTTCTTGATTTTCTTTCTGTAAAGACCTGAGCGAAATGTTTATGTGACACTTCAAACACTTCCCTATCCTGATCTAAGATTTGCCATTTTTATCCAGATATATTTTACTTCACTCTTCTACTTTTTTTTATGCTTTGTTCTTTTTTGGTCTTCCTTGCCTTATTTCTTTCTAATGCATCTCTCTTCACCTCTCTTATATCTTTCTTACCTGTGGTTATTTTATCATGTTCCTTTATTTTAAAAGGATTCTGTTTTTTACCTAATTTATAAAGCACTTTCTCCTTATATTTTCTATATTGATTTATCAAATCACGTGGGTCACTGTTTCCTGACCTTTGATTTACTTACTCTTGGACTAAATCTGATTCAAGCAAAATGTCTTTAAACTGCTTTCATCCACTCTCTGCTGATTCTATAGTCATCCTGTCCCATTCTGCTTCTCTTAAGCTCTGTCTCATTTCTTCGTATTCTGCTTTCCTGAAATTGCAAACCTCTGTTTTGGATGCTGCCTGTTCAGTTTAAAGTATAATTTAAGGCACGCAACATGATGATCATGATGATCACAGTTTTCTGTTTACGTCAATCTGTTATAATTGTTTGAAAAAAACTAGATTGATACAGGCATTTCCTCTTGTAGGTGCTCTAACAAACTGAGTAAGGTTGCAGTCACTATTTCTACTATTTCTCTTTCTGCTGCTGACATTTCTATTAGTTTTTATTCCAGTCTGTGAAGAATATTCAGGTTTCTCATGAGTCCACCTTAGGCATAAGGGTATTTTCCTAATTTCATTATAAAATGTATATTTATTAACATGATAACGTGATCTTTAGAACACAATCTTATTTTTTAATCAATATGACCCTTACTATAGATACTGTATCTATCATAAAGTGAGCCTTACAGATTATGAGACCCTTGATTTATTTTAGTTCTGGTCCCAGGCCTGACTGGTCTTCACAGATACATACTGCTACACTTCTACATCTCCCATCTTTTCAGTCTCTCCAGAGCACCGAGTATCTACTAATGTTGCATTGTTTACGCCTGCCGAGGTAAAAGCACACATAGACAGCTGTTTGGAAACAATTGGCTGACGGAATAGCTACAAACAAGATCTGAAAAGGAAGAGGCCATTTTGGGTCTTCCCTCGGATGAATACAGCAGCAGTATGGTGAACTCTTCCCTAAGCAAGGTGCGTCACTGGGATAATCACATGTATCAATTGGTACAGGTGTCAGTCACTTTAGAAAAGTGTGTCAACTATTACAAAAACAACAAGAAGGTTAATAATAGTCATGAGGCCATGCTCTGTCTGACCTGTGATGTACAGTATAACCACTGTGGGAAGATGGACTGGATTAACCTGTGAGAAGGTCAGGTTCTCTGCCTCTGACCCCTGTTAGTGAGCTACGATTAAATATGTCCAGGCTGAAGGGACTTGGCAGTTTCCATTTCTTTCTAACTACTAGCCCACCCTTATCCAGCACAGGCTTTATATTAACACACTGTAACTATAATTCATAAAGGGCTGAATGTTATTCAGAGAAAAAAAAAGTAATATCAGAACTTGAAGCATAAGCATTTAAAGCTTACACTGAAGATAATCCTGCATCGAACAGAAAAATAGTTTAAGGTACTGAGCATCAAATCACTCACAATCACAATCACAATATGCATGGATATTATAAAAGTTGGTTTTGTAATCACTGTTTTCATCTCATAACAAGCTCTTATAAACTTTCAATTTACATACTTTCAATATATATTTGCTTGTATATTTTTACAAAAATTAAATGTATACATTTTAAATGTTGATTGGATGTTTTTGGTGTCATTTATCTTATTGACTCTTTATGACTGACTGACAGTCACCCACTGGAGTAGGTTTGTTAAATCTCCACAGTCCAGGTGAGGAGGTGATTTCAAATGTAGAATGGTGATCTTTGTAAAAATATAGACACAAAAACACAGAAAGGCACCAATACCTTGCTTATCAAGAAAACAGCACCCTGGTATGTTGGAGGCTGGAGTAAGTTAAGCACACTGTCACTCAATTTGTAATTTTGCAAGACATTATAGCCACGTCTGTTAATGTTAGACTACACCTAATCCCTTGGAGACCATGAGTCATGATGTCTGTCCAACGTCTACTGGAAGGTCGAGGGTTGAAGTTGTGTCCAGGCACTGCAGAACTCCAAGTTTTGGTGATTGATGGCATCTGGACTGCACAGCACTACACTGACTGAGTCCTGGAATCTTTCTGTCCTTTCTGCAGACTCATCATGACATGACGACATTCCAGCAGGACAACATATTCTCACGGTGCTCGTGTAACAATTGATAAATTTCTGTTTTGTGAAATATACAAGGCTTTGACTTTCACGGTCAAGACTTCCTGTTCATCAATCGTATGGATGACATCTGTTAATTAGAATAATACATTTATAATATCTTTTTACTCTGCTACAAAAACTGATAATCTTTGTGAATCTGATGCACTCATAAGTAGTAAGTGTATTTTTTACACTTTAACTACGTGTATATATTTATATATATATTTTATATATAGTATAAATTCTTAAATACTGCATTTTCTGTGATCTTGCTACAAATTATTTTCCAATTTCACTGCTGTATAGTACAACGAATAGTCCATAGAGCTGTAAGTTCTCCACACTGATGGAAAACAGCCAGTGTTACCTTGGTTTAGAGCACAGATAATGGGATTGATTCACTGATTCTGCCTTGCCCACTGTCTCCTGTATTTAAATCTAACATGACAAGCTGCTTCAGCAGATTAAACCGCCCTCTTTCCCCATCTTAAGATCGAACTTTACAGAGCATTAAATTTTTAATGATTCACACGAAAGAACCAGCCTCTGGAGACTGTCTTCACAGCCTTGGCTTGGAGCATCCCCTCAGGCTTGCTCGAAGCCCACACCTTTTTAAAGAATAGATTGCAGTTCTGATGGTTTGAACAGTTCATCACAGAAGCTATCACTCTTAATCACTGGAGTAAGGACAACACAAGAGACAGCAAGTCCACGCACAGATGTGGTACTAATCACATAATATATAGTGCACGTGGTTGTGAGCTGATGTCTTGTGTGTAATATAGCAAAATAGAAATAAGCGACTGTTTTTTTCCTAAACCTAACATAAATAAGATTAAAAACTGATAATTAGATTATATGATCTTACAAATGGGTTATTATTCTATTATTCTAACTTTACACACTTAGAACCTAACTCCTTACATTACTGGTGCTGTTTGATTTTATGTTTATGTTACACAAAACAACAATTACTCAAATGCATACAGAATATGTATGCATATACATATACTGTGTATATATGTGTATACAGTATACACATTTGCATAGACTTTATTCTTCAGTGACAAACTGGATTCATGAAGAAAGGTAATGAGATATGCTAGAAATGTATCCTCGGTGGAACTAATACAAGAGCAGCACATATTATTCACTGCACTGCTTTTTCACCCTACAGTACCCTAACAGGTACTTTTAAGGATGGATTAGGATTGGTGTCCACGTCCAAATCATAAACCCATAATGGTCCATCACACCTAATACTGCGAGATAACACACCAAGAGGAAACCGTGAACAAAGAAAATGGATACAATCCTGCCTGTCAGCTGGTAACTCTATGGGTTATATGTGAATGTTTCTTGAGGTATAGGATATTGAGCATACAGCACCATTCTTGTCAGTAACTTCAAAATTCATATTTACCACGTATAACCTAACTTTATTCTCTGTCTAATAAATCACAACATCATCTGCAAAAATACAACCCAAGCAAGCATGTAACTATGAATATATACATGAGCACAATAAGTAAGTTCTAATATTGTTCTGTTACTGCATGTGTCAAAAGGGACGAGTCGACAGGTCACAGAATGATAACTATATGGCTATGAGTGTGCTGGGTGTAATTTGAACAAGAATGTCTTTTATATACCAAAGGCATGAAACATCACTTCAGAGTCAAATTTGCTTTAATTTAAGCCATTAATCAGGCTTCTATTGTATAAACTTCCAGAGATATTACAAAATGTTTGAAGGGACATCAAACCAGGCTGAAATTGAGGAAATAAAGTGTTAAAGCACAGGCTAAATATTAACAACACTGCATACTAATTATGTTTGATATTGCTACAGTTTAATGCACTTTAAGTATATATACAATCTTTAAATCTAAGTGTAAAATCTGCTTTTCCATTTATCAAAGGTTCTGCAATTAAATATAACAATTTGAACTCACAGAGCAGTAGAAAATAAAATACTGTGAAACGCATACTGTATCCAGGACTGTTTTATATTGTTTTAGAGATTTTTAGGCCTTTCTTCTGTTTAATAGTTTTGATTACAGTCTGAGAGAAGTGAATTCCTGCTCAATGTGAGGTTCTTAGGTGAATGAAAACAGTTCTAGACAACTGAAGTGTGGCAAAACAGCCACTGGAAACACAGATGAGTTCCCCAGGTGTGAGGTCATCTCATTCAGGACAACCACATTCTTTGGATTCTCACAGGGAAATCACTGACCTGGGAACACCTGGAGACTCTAGCTCCCTATAAAAGCAGTTCGTGGGGGAAGCAAGAGGTTGTCTTTTCAGGAACCCTCAAGGGTTAGTAAGACAGTGAGTATTTAAAAAAAGACAATTCAGAGAGAATGGTTTTGTTAAGTGCTTATAATGAGATAAAACTGGTAGCAGCCTCGGTCGTTTTCCGGGTCGGGACGCTGGTAAATAAGAAGATGGTTAATAAGTGCACCTGACCAACCGGAATCAACCGAGAGAGGTTATTGCCACTGCTACCCGGGGAAGATGCGCTGTGCTGAGGAATTTGTAATTATAGCATCTTGTAGCATAACCTCTGAAGTGGGAGTGTTTTCTGATATAGTAATCAGGAGAGATCCTTGTGTGATGAACACCTTCTACTTCAGTGGCTCAAAGCCCTCAGCGAAACAGCCAGTGGCTTGAACCTGTGCATCCTTTCACTCCTGACCTTAGCTGGCCTGGCATGGTCTTTATTTCTGACACTTATCAAAGTTGATCAAATGCACAACAATACACTGTGCAGCAGTAGTTGCTGGTAATGAAATGTCTTTTCTGCTAGCTCACTTGGGGGATAAAAATAACAAAATTAAAGTTACTAAAAAAGATTACATAATACAGAATAGTGCAATAGAAATAAAATAAAATAAACTCAGTTAAACTAAAATAAACTTATTATAAATAACAGATATGAACAGTAAAATATTTGTATTAATCATTCATTTCTGCAGTATATTTCCCTGATACTGCTATTTAATATCTCTACAACTGTTGATTAATTGTTTTGTTGAAGATGAAGTCTCCCTTATATTTTGCAGTCCCTGTGCATGGAGTAATGCTTGAATGTTTTCTTCAATGTTCATTCCTGTTATTCTATTAATTAGCATAGTCATGTGAAAAATGGGCAATCAGATTCCTCCTCTATTGTTGTGTACCAACTCCTGACAGTAGTGGAGATTGTATGCTTCACTAAGACATCGAGATCTAGCTGTATTTGGTGTCTCTTTGGAATCGCTTTACTTTTTCTAAACTCCATGTTTAACAGATTCCATTTCCATCTACAGCATGACTATGGAGTTCACAAAATCAGGCGTTTGACCTACCTATCATTGTATCTATTTCTTTTTCTCTCTCCTTGTATTCACTTTCCAGTGATTTCATTTTTCAATTTAATTTTCCAATGAAGCAAAACCTCACGCAAGCAGATCGTATGATTCATAATGAGCAAGAGTGCTTTGTTTTTTTTCACACAAGCTCACCAGTCTCTGCTCTGTCTAATTTGACAGAACAAATGCTTCTATTCTTTGAACAGCTTGTAGTGATACTTAGTTTTTTGGAAATCCTTGGATGGCTACTTCTTAAAGGAAAGAGTGAGTAAGAAAGAGGCAATGCTGCCATGTTTAAGCAATACTTCACAAGCAATGTGGGTAGCTCATGGCTCTTTCTTAAACTGAAAGTGACAAGCTGAAAGAGACCGAAAATGAAGAGAAAGGATACTCTGGGAAGATTAAGAATACATATTCTTATTCTGTCAAAGCCTTCCTTATGGAGGACAGCAATGCAGTCTTAATGTGGGAGATTGTTAGTGCAATATAAAGCATGCAGTACAATCACCCTTTTCTAATGTATCTTCACTCAAAACTGCTTCAGTACAAACCCGGCTATATAAGGCAATATCTGAAAATGTTCTAAATTGACTTATTTTGTTAAATAACAGATTAATCTTTTTAAAAAAAATACAAAGTGTCTTAAGCAATATTAAGCCCTGGCATGGATTTTACAAGTAACTGGAACACTGCTGGAGGGAGGTAACACCATTCTTGCATGAGAAATTCCATCTTTTGGGTTTTATTGATGGTGGTGGAAAACGGTGCCTCAGCCACTGCTCCAGAATCTTCCATGAGTGTTCAACTGAGTTTAGATCTGGTGACTGGGACAGCCATGCGCATCAAACCATTCAAGGAGCACTCATGGCCTGTGGATGGTGGCATTCTCATCCTGTAAGATTCCACTCCCATCAGGATAGAAATGCTTCACTACAGGATGAACCTGATCACTCAGAATATCTTTGTTTTACTTGACATTGACCTTGCCCTCTAAGGGGTTGAGTGGATGAAAACCATGCCTGGAAAATACCCCCCACCTCACAACATATCTGCCAGAACCCTTCCCTGTGGGGAAACAAGTACTCGGGTCTGTAGGTTTCTTCTGGCATACCCCATGCATGAACTTGTCCCCTTGAGATCAAGGTGAATGATGACTCATCAGACTTTTTTTCACCACTCAGTAGACCACTGCATATGTTCTTTTTACCACCTTACTCACAAAAGTGCATTTTGAGGTGTAATAAGGGGCTTATGCGCTGAAACCCAACCTTGGTATCCCTTTTCCGTGAAGTTCTCGACGGACTGTACTTGATGAAACTGCCTGCTCACACCTTGGATGTAAACTCCTGCAGCAAGGTGCTCGTACCCGTGACACTGAGGAGAGGGGCTGCTTCCCGAATGCTCTAATCTAGCACAACTCACTGAGATAACTTACTTCTGAGCTTCTTTGAAAGACTGAATCACTGATGTTGAGCCTTCGTCAGTATAGTAGCTGCACAGGGAAGTTTATATAAAATGATGGGACACAGCAGTCATGTTATTTACAACCAGGTACAGCAACGTTTCTTTACCTTTTCAAAGCATTTTAATGTCAGATTTTTTAAACAGGCTAATAGTAATAGAGCTACTTAATATTTTACTGTACCTTAAGAAATGGTGAGAGATTAGACACGCTCATGATAGAAATACTAGTATCTTCAGTTTTCAGATTTTAAAGAGGTCTGTGGAATTATTTGTTGATGAAGTAGCTGGCTGAGGGTTTTTATTTCAGTGATAGTGCCTAAAAGCTGATCCTTAGATAATATAAATTAAATCCATAAACTGGTGAAAATTGTCATCTGAGGGTACAGTCGTTTAATGACACACGTTCCTCTTTGATGTTTCAACACATCACCTCCTTTCTGCCATAAATGTTTTTATGTTCATATGAGAAAGGATTAAACCTAGATTCCTACTGTGCATCTGACATGAGCATCAGTGGTACAACATTTGTGTGCCCTGTTATCTCCCATTGAGCCATGCCCCAGGTTAGCCTGCACTGCCTGTCTTAATTAGAAACCTTAATTCCTCAGAGGAACACATGTGCCCTAATTAAAATTCTACATCAGCTCAGATTTTTAGTATTGTATAAGCTCTGTTAAACACGGACAGTAAAAGCAACTCTGTGACAAAGTCAAAATTAACCAGGTTTCGAAAATATTTTTTGAAAATTAACTTTCAGGGAAATTGTTTAAATGGAAATAAAGAACTAAAGATTTTTATAATAAAGATAAATAATTAATTATCCTAATTTTATATCTATTAATTCAATAGGAAAAGGGTATAGTAAAATTTTAAAATCTAATATTTTTATTTAACTTTTTTATAATAACCACTGTATTGGCGAGAGACTCCTTGGTGTACAGGCCAGCTTCAGCAAAACACCTCTTCCTGGTTTCCAGGTTCTGTAGAACAATGACTGTAATTTTTTGTAAATTTGCTGAGCTCTGCTTTTAGTGTAATAACTCTTACAAGCTCAGATTAATTTATACACACGGCTTCATTGGGTTGCATCTTCTCATTTAGCCTTTCAAGTTCTCAACACTATCGGCATGGATAAGTGTGTCATGGACCTGGAATCCGTCACGTCATGGATCCGGGTGCAGCACTAGAAAATGGTGTAAATAGTGAAATGTGCATCTGGAAATAGTACAGATGCTGGGAAACAAATTGTATGGATAACACTGGAAAACAAAACAAAGCAAGTTTTTCAGTGCAACTTCCAATCACCCATACAGGATAAAATTGACCTCTGATTAAGGATTCTAGCTTTAAATACAGTATTTACCTCAGCTCAGATTCACTTTCCTTACAGCACATGTATTTTCTTTGTTTAAACCTAAAGAACTTCATTTTTAGAATAATGTGTTACAGATTTTATGTGCGTTAATATAAAACATGCAAGGTATGATTATTCCTAAAACAAAATACAACTCAAAATGTTCTTGCTTCTTCTTTTTTCAGCTCTGTTGCAAGTATCCTCTTACATACTGTATGTTAATGATTTTGTCATCTCCTGGGCATTAAAAATTAGGTTTTAATGTACCTCTGACACATTTTCGTATACCTAAATTATGGTGTACCAGGGCTGTCTCAACTTTGCTGAATTAAAAAAATGCTTAAACTTTTAAAATAATTTGATAACATACAGCTGGATTGTGTATGTTGTGATACTGTTCAATGCCTAAAAACCAAACATGCTTGCTTTTTAAAATTGTTCTTTTGCATAAATAGTATTGCAATATTGCATAATCACCTTTTTTTCCAGTTTGTTTTAGCATTGTATATAAAGAATATTTAACAGCACTAGGTGTATTCTACCTGTACTTACTGTATCAACGTTACAGTGTGCTTTTCTGGGTTTTTCAGATACTTATAACAGGGTCCAGTATCATTGAAGAGAGTTTTAAACCTCAGGTTAGTGGCACTTGCTCAAAATGTCACTGACATCATTGTTTAGGATAGATTATTACTGTTGGCCTTCTTGCACAAAGTGTGACCCCAGTGTGATTTGAGATGTGTATCTATTGGGAATAAGTCCAAAAATGATTCCTGCAGTGCAAAGCAGCCCCGTTTTTATAGACAAACTATCTAAAATCCCACTTTAATCAGTCCCTAAAGAATTTGTAGGTTACAAGCTTAACACTACATTTCTTTCTCGGTTTCTCAGCAATTTTTGAGATCCATGTAAGTTTCTTTTTCACAAGGCAAATCCTATGAGGAGTTCAACTGAAGACTCTGCTGTAGCAGTCTGAAGAATATAAACAGCATTTTATTGTCCAGAGGGACAGGCCTATGAAAGAAACGAGTGCCTTATCTCAGGCCAGCAGCTCTGTAATTCGTTGCGATGATAAAGTGCCAGAGCGGAAAACGTTACAAGGCTGGCACAATCCAAAGACGGATTAGTTTTTTTGACATAAGCTTCCTGAAAAACTAATCAATCAGTCCATGCTGTATTATCGGAATCCTGAGATTAAGGGATGTGCTTAATCCCCCGGCATGTTTTACGACACTTTCTCTAGCGAGTGTGTCTTTAAATATTAAATAAATAACGCAATCAAACATAATTGAACTTGGAAAAAGCCCCCAGAGAAGGAATTTCTGTACATTTTATTATGAGGATTGTCCCCTGACTCACGCTGTCGCCCTTACTAACCATAACTAGCCCTAAACTTAATTTAAGTTTTTACTTAGAACCGTCATCTCAAAACTGAAGTAATCTATTTGTGATACTGAAGCTTTTCTTAAATTATTGCTTTTTTCTTGAAGACATTGCTTTGAATGAACTGATGGATAAAGGATTAAATACACAGATTAAACTTTCCTGAAATCAGAATAGGAGAGAGATTTGTCAGGTGGAAGCCTCAAAAAATTATTGTGTCCCACCTTATAACATCTGCAGTGCTTTTTAAACAAAATAGTATATTTCACTGAAGTTTTATTTTATTTAATGGCAAAATAGGTTCCATTTTTAACATTCTCCAATTTAAATATTCTGTGTAAAAGTATAAATAAAAATTAGAATACTTAGGCACACCTCGTCATCATATTATACAATGTATTACCAGTATCTTGCTTCAGGGGGGTGAAATGTCTTTTTGCATTGTTGTATTGGCTTACTTTGAAATAATATTTGGCTGCAAGGTTTTGTATTTATATTTTACAATTTGCTACTATTTCCTATGTGACAGATCATCCAAAAATAATTATAAATACATTACATTGATATAAGGTTTGCTTATAATTCTTGCTACTTTTCATTGATTACAGTAAATGTTTTAAAGAAACAGTGACATACTTAAAGGATTTGTTAAATAACTGATATTTTGGTACCGACAAATATAGCTTCGCAATTTCATTGCCAGTTCAGAAAAGCCTCTTTCAAGATCACAGGTATTTACGCTCTGTTATGATTTTTATTAGAAAGATCACACCACTGTAGAAGAGCTTACTTCCCCAATGCTAAAGATAAAGTATAACATAACTGTTAAAGGAGGTAGTTTACTGGTCTATACAGAAAAGTTAGGCTGTCACGGCAGTAAAAATACATGGCAGGGAAGATGCTTTGATATTGTTAGCTGGTTGAGGCATTTCGTCCAAATCATACTGGGTCTGGTTTAACTTTACACTCAAATGCAGAAATATCAATAGGCTTTTACCTGTGAATCACATACGATATTGTATAGATCTCCTGTTTAATGACAAATTGCACAGGAGTGTAGAATCAGTGACTTAGATATTTTTTCATGTAAAAAACACAAAACTAAGAGTTAATAACTGATTAACAGAAACATCATAACAAAAATGATTTTTCTTAAATAAGAGAAATATTATAATAATGTCCACAGCTTCAGAACAGTTGCCCCCACTTTCTGACTGAAATGACAAAAATAGCAAAAAATGATGGGTTCATAAAGAATTCTATGCCACACTGTATGCTTTCTGCAAAACCAACATTAGAAAAAATATCATTTCAATCAAGTTGTATTTTACAGCCTGACAGTCAGACTGGAGCTCGGAGGTGCATGTTCAGAATTGCACTGCCCATGGGTGTGGCCCCAAAACAGGATCAGTGTCAGAAGGGGTTAACAGTGAAACAGTGCCGATTTTGCTCCAGTCATTCTTACTGTGGAAAACAAGACGGAGATGCAGAGATCCCAACTGTCGGAAACATGAACACTATATGTCACTTAAGAACGTAAGGCAGGTAACTAACTCACCTGCTAAAATTACATTTATTACAGAATCTCAGTTCTGTGGTTAAAGTTAGTTCTTTCTCGGTTTCCTTTGGTGTAGGAAACATACTCTCTTCTATATACACACACCGTAATTTTGTCACTTCCGTCTGCTACATGTGCAGGTAAGAGATATACTAATAATTTTATAGCCACTAGGCATTGTTACTAGAACCATAACTTGGGTAAGACAAGAGTCCATTGACAAGACACTGTCCACTCATGGTAGTTCATTTCTGTGTTTTCTTCAACAACATCATTTTAATTAAAAGGTAGTTTAGTTTTAGTTTAGTAATCTTTGGTTGCCACTATTTTTAAAAGGATAAATCTTTAAGACAAGCTCTTCAGAATAAGAGGGGATATTGTTACACTCTACTGCCACCAGAAGTACTGAAGTGTGTCAATCTGGGAAGAAATGTGAGAACATGATAAATTAGGAGTCCATGCATATTCACAACCTCACAGCAGAGCGTTCCAGATATTCACCAAAGTGTTCAGCACACATTCTGTGGCATAGATAGAGGTGCTACAGGATCACAAGTGTAATTCAGCTACTGTAAACGCAGTTCCAGTTATTATGCATCTTCTTACAGAACTGAATACTGTGTGTTCAACATGCTATACATACTGTATCTATAGAGACAGAGCGAGAGTTTGTGTTTTTGTAATAAGTTGCCTGGAAGTTAAGTAATTCAGTATTCCTTAAAAGATACAAGAGATTGATAAAAGTGGATATTAAATAGATTTAAGAATAATTTTCTTAAATCAATTCACCAGGAGCCACGTGGATGATCATTAGTGGATCATCAATATTGATGAGTTACATGATGTGATTAATAACTGACATTATAAAACCTAAGATCAATAGTACAGGATTGAGCAATTATAGTAGATTATAAATGTTTTTCAATACAGGACCTTTTCTCTAAATGCATGTATAGAATTACTCTTAATCTCATTAAACTGAAGTTACAAACGTAAGATTAAATCACAGCTAACAAAATGTGCGGGACATTTACAGTGTAAACAAAACACTCAGGTCTGTGTATAGTCTATAATACTTTCTTTATTCAAAATGCATGTAATTTTATTCCAAGCATGAAGTGATATGAAGTATTGTTTCATTATTCCTATTGCCTTGTTGTCTGGAGAACTTTGTGTGGAGTGAACACGTAAGAATAATGACAAATGAATGAAGAAACACGTAATACTGCATATGTAAAATATATACTGTACAGTATTTCAATTGAAATATAGAACAAAATTGTCCTATTAAAGAGTTGGTCATTACACATGAGAGATGTAAGGATGTTAAAATAATCACAACGCTGTAATGGAGTATACAGTAACTTACGTAATATTGTACTTCGATTTGATGGCCCACTAATTAAGATTCCTTGAAAACATTAGTCTAATCACTTTCACAAAGAGCACGTCCGTCCATTCTACGCTATATGGTAAGATATTCTAGTCCCTGAAATTATTTTTTATTGCACAGTTTGGAGAAGTCCAGTATGTATCCTGTGAGCAGCAACTGTCAGGACCTGGTACACTGCTGGTCCACATTCAGTGCATAGGCTACTGTCCAGGAAAGGACTTTGAGGAAATGTGTCTCCAGTATCGAGAGAAACTTAAGCCTCTGACTGTACTACAGTCATTTCACAGTTTTACAGTTTTCAGAAAACAAAAACAAAAAAAAAATCTGTTAAGGCAGACAAATGTACGTACATACTAAAAAAAGTGTGGTTTCATTAAAAACACTGCCTTTATTTTGCTGTGCGACAGCATAATTTGTTTGATGATCTTTTATCCAGTTAAACTAATCAGCATCTGTCTTTTATAGTGTATACAGTGGTTTTTGAATTAATTAATACTGTATAGACAAAATATTTCTGTAAATATTCATTTGATGAAAATTACTTGAAGCCTGGTAGTGTATAATCTTTAGTGTTTCAAAAAACTGTATCACCTTAAATTCAAATTGGCTTTTAAATTTGTTCTATCAAATTCTCTTATTTCAGTGTAAGTTATATTTTTTCGTTACTGAATTTGTATTTTTCAATATGCTGGAATTTGGGAATTAATTCCATTTCAAGAAAATACATTTTGTCTAAAACTGAAAAGTTTGCATCGATATACCCTGTACAGTTTTTGCTTTGATGGAATTTTAGACATTTTCCATTAACCTTGAATAACTGATCATTTTACTATTTCATTACTTCTGAAGTCACATCTCTGAGAGATACGGGTATCACTGTTGCTTGATTACATTTTTGTAGCTGGATGGTACATTGAGTATAGCAAAATCACAGCTGAGAAACATTTGAGTGTTGCTGGGTATTAACAATTTTCCTGTACGACAGATGTAGAATCAATTAACGCTGTTCAGATTGCGGCTACAATTTAGAGATAACTAATATATAAGCAGTATACCAACATGGTTTGGTATAATGAATGACATACATGTAAATAATTACAGGTGTATACATTCAATTATGAATATAAAACAGAATTAAAACAAGTTAACTCACCAGGTAAAGAAAGAAAAACAGGTGAATTACAGAGTGTGACTGCAGGTACTTCATTTTTGATAGCTGGCAGTTATATCACTTCTTTGTCTTGAATGGTGTAAATATATCCACTTGTAAAGGGTAGATTTGCGTTAAGAGATGCACCATCGCTGTTATTAACTGAGTGAAAAAGAAAACATGAGTTCACACCACAGAATCCAGCAGTAGACCTCATACATGATAACCAAACCCATACCTCGTCTCTCCGACAGCGGGACTTCAGATTCCGTTTCTGGAAACTGCGCGCTATTCTTAAATCCCTTCTGTAGATTCACTTTTCTTTGGCAGCTTACAAAATTGGCATTTGTAATCAATAATTTTTTCATAATTCAAAGTTGACATTTTTTTCAGCTATGTTAAATGAAGACATAACTCATCCTAAAAGTAGAATTTCATCTTACCCTATCATCCAAACGATGTTTTTTCGTAGCTCTGGTGGTTGCAAGAATATCTTCAAATTACAGGCGTAATGCAAGCACTGTACACTTTCATTTAGTCATTAGGGAGAGCGACAGCGGCTTAGAACTGTTCAGTGCAACAGATCCGACTTCCGAAATGTACAATTTATACAGGCGCAGAACTCCCCGCCGCGAAATTAACCTGAATATGAAAAACACGTAGTCCAAACAAAAGTTTCTGTGATTAAATTTGATAGATCTGCCCTGATTAAGATTAAATTTAATCGCTTTCTTGGCACAAGGATAGTTCAAGTCCAGCTTCAAATCTTATAAAACCCTTGGCATGCTTATGCGCTTGCGACTTGTCCCTCTTGCGGTATAAAGAGATTACCGGACAAATTTGTCTTAAGTGAAATTGTCTTGCCGGTAGTAAGAAATGTTTTCAGTTGAAAACCAGCTGTCAGTGTGGAAAGCTTGCCTGGAGCTCGCCTCGTCTTCCCTTGGTTCAGCAATGTGTCCACGAAAGGCTGCGCATTAAACCCCCTGCATCTGAACTGGTTGAGCCATTTGAAGACTGATACAGGACTCTGATGCGAGTTTAGAGAACGAATTAGATCTCCTTTTCAAGTTGGACCAAAGATTTATGCGCCTATGAAATGCCGGGTTCCGTGATTTTCAAGTTTTAACAACGCGTCAACTTAACCTGTGATTTAACCCCTTAGATTCGGGAATACAGTTATTGGAAAAGAAAAATCAGAATGCAATCTATAATCATTGTTATTTTATTTATAAAAATATTATAATTTCAGGGCATACGGTATGATTGCTTTGGAGTTTCACAAACCTGCTACATCTCACGGAACAATCCTCAAATTTCAGTTTTAATCCTCAAACTGAATCAGTGGCTAAACAGCTAACCAGAAGCCAAGACGCAAGTTTACCAACGAGATAAGGCCATTTGGTCCATCTTGTAGGTGGTAGCCAATTTCATCAAAGTATCTCATCCAGCCATTTCTTGAATGAAGAAATGTATCTACGTCAAACATGGTTGGGAATTGTGTTCCAGACTCCTGCATAAAGGGGGTAACATCAGACGGAAATGAGCTCACTGGTGGGGTACAACAGGTACCAGTTGAAGTATACCTGCAGTTCCTAAACTATATCAGCCTCAACTCTGGTAAAGAGCGAAATCACCAGATTCACAGAGACACAAATGAGCAGTTGCAAACAGTTTTCTCTTTCTTGCGCAAATAATACTCCGAGAAGGGTCAGGACAGAACAGACCCATGAAAACGAGACTGAAAAAACTAACAGTATGCACAAAGAGTTACATGAAAGAAACAAGAACATAACCCAAGGGCCACCAGACAATCTAGGACATTTGGTACTGTAGTTAGCAATTAATAGATCTGAATAGCCCACCCAGTCGTGTCGTGACAGATGCCAATGTATCAGCATTCACAACATGGCTGCTTACCATGTTCAAGACTCCCACAAGTCCTAAGGGTTGATTTTCTGTCTTGGAGGATTTTGAATACTTTGTCAAGTCTTCTTGTAGTTTTCTCCATGTGATTTTTTTTAATTCTGAGACCTTATAAATAATAGCTTTATCACTTAAAGAATTATACAAATTTAATTCCATAAATACTTGTTTTTCCTTAAAGCTGTGAAGAACTGGGGGTAAGGTGATAAATTCAAAGAGGAACTGCAGTCCCAATTTCTCTGTTATTAAATCTTGGTAACTTGATTGACTGTATTGCAAGATTTTACATATTTCGAATTAAGCACAAAATCGTGAATTTTGTGAAAGTACAGCACTGGTGCAAACCGCTGGCCTCACCCAGCGAGAGTGAGAGTCCGTGCAAATTACGATGTGAAGTGGCCCTTCCTGCTCACTAGTCACTGTAATGACTAATGCAATCTATGAGCGAATGAGTACAGGTATTGGAGCAGATATTTAACTGCAGAAAGTTTCCAACATGCAGTGATCTACATACAGAGTTGACAAGTATTTTTCTGCAAAACCGAAAGTCGAAGTTGAGAGCACTATTTCTATTGGATTAAAAGAGATGTATTCACAAACCTGCTTGTTTACAATGCAATAACACCGCTTCACGTCATCGGAAGTTATGTTACCTTATTCTGAATCACAGAACATGGTGCTGCACATACTTGGAAATTTAATATATTTTGTGATGTAAATAAGGGGTTTAACAAGGTGCTGTGTACATTTCACTTTTATTGTGTTTTGAAATACACTCATCAATGCTGATTAATTCTAACCTCGAAATATAAACATAGCGTCGCAGTTCCCCTTTAAGATTTAAAATGTTGAAACTATATTATTAGCTTAATAGATCAATTAATACGTTTATACCCAAGCGTATTTAATACTCTAAATTAGAAAGTATAGTCTATAATTAGCTAAATAAACAGTTACAACTTTAATACACATCCCAGCAGTGACATCTTTCCCACCAGGCAATTTCCCTCAGGTTCTGACATTCCTGTTAGTGATAAGAGTAAACAATTGAACCCAAACAAGCAATTTAATTGCAGGACCGTCGGCAGTGTTTATTTTAATAATAAATCATAGAACTGAATATAATTTAATACTTTTTAGATAATTCATTTATAAAATATAACGATTCAAATATTGTGTAAAGACGTGCGTTTGAAATTCAGTACTTTAAAAATCTTAGTTTTAAGTGCATATATATATGATCCATTAAAAGTAAAAATTAATAATACAAAGCGATTAATTTCGTGAACTGTTTTGTGACCGACGTTTAAGCAGATCTGATGTTTTAGCTGACTCCCTTAAATGTAAAATAACATATGCCATGACTTTTTTAAAGGTGTTCTTATTTTTTGTAAATTATTTTTTACCTGAATATATGTTCCTAAATAAACGATTAAAAAAATAAACATTCTACCAGGACTACAGAAAAAACAGACTACAGAACGGTTTATTGGCGTCCTCTTGTGACCATAAAGGGTACTTTGGAATGCAATAGTAACGACGATAAACGAATACTAAAATTTAACTAAACTAAAACTAATGTCAGAATAGGTCAGAGAAGTGTGTAATACTTTATATTAGTTTTTTTATTTTACAATAGTGCCGTCATTATTTTGATTGCTCTATTGTAACACCTTACTTAATGGATTATCTTCTGAAGTACTAAATAAACATCAGTTTGTCCACAGTTCCATATTAATCCACGGCGAACCGTGCACTAATGAAAAACACATTAATCTCGTCCTGTGTGAATTGCACTGACACCTACTGAGATTGAGAGTGGGCTGTCAGTCTCCTGCTCATCTGTAAGGGGTTCAGCTCCAGGTTGTTTTAATTGGGGACAGAGCCTTCTCGTGTGATGCGCTATCTGTGGAGATCACTGACCCAATCCATTAACCTCTCTGACAGAAGACTTCTTCAATCTTGAATTCCGGTTTGTAATCCTGCGTAATTCAGGTTTTGCTGTTGGTTTCAGGCTTTCCCCCACAGTATTGCTTATATTACTCAACATATGCGCAATTTCAGAGCGCTTTGAGTTTGCAGTAACAAATAAAATGTATTTTTGTGATTTGTGTGAATTTTGTGAAAATACTATTCCTTATTTTTCAGTGTTTTCTTGTTTTTCTGGTCTTTAGAAAGTTTCAGTACATATGGTGGAGTTTAAAGAAGTCTGAAGTTATATAAGACTTTAATGAAACGATTTCCTTTTTACAGTACTTGTTCCCTGTGTTCTCCTTTCTTGTTGTTGACGTTTCTATTATGTTGTGGTGCAGGACCCCCTCTAGAGGCCAGCAGAAGAACCACAGCACAGTGGTTCTGCACACTGTCCCTGCTGGGTTTCATTCCCTCGGACCTCTGACTCTCCACAGCTAATTGATGACTTAATGGGCCATCTTGCTTGTGTAGAATTTTTTTTTAAAATTATTTCTTTTCTCAGTCGCCTGGCAAATACCTGACTTCAACGGTACTGTTCCAAACAACTTCAGAACACAAAACTACTCTGCCTCTCCTCAAATTGCTTGCCATTATTTCTCACCAAACTGAGTTGATCAATTTACCTATGCTGAGCAGACATTTGGGAATGACACTTTATCGGAGACTCCCATCGAAGTTTTTTTTTCTCCTGCTGAGGTCCAGTATGTAACATTTCAGGAAACACCTAAATGAGGGCATTTCTGAAACGCAGACACTGGTACAGGATTCATAACAATTACACTCCCATTTTACCTTCTAAGAGATTAAAGGAATTTTTAAATTGAAAATTATGTCCCAGATAGAAAACAGAAATCACATGGCCTGTGATTAAAACTCATCTGGTGCAAAACCCTGATGACTCTGTTTCCTCCTGCAAACCACTGTGGTAGCGACTAGATTAGCAGATCAGTGATAGTTTTGCAATTTCCTGCATGGGATTAATAAAGTATCTATCTAGCTTTTTATATTTATGTGATGAGGGCTTTGATAATGACAATTTTCTATTAAATTAAATGCCTTGTTTTATGAGGTAACATAATCCTGAAAATTGTTATATTTATATGTGGATTTCCTGCGTAGGCAGTAATATGTCCCTGGTCACAGGAGTCACCATGTTTTTAGCCATTAATTGCAGACAACCTCAAGCTTTGGATTCACCAGGGCCTGTTTTTGTGGCCCCAAAACTTATCTTCTAATGTTGATTTGACATTTAGTGCTCTATGAAGAATGGCAATTATAGGGTTTTAGCGGTAAGCTTTAACACTATTTTAACCTTTTTTTGCACGCAAGTGAGCTGCTTGTTTGCGCGTGTGGAGAAGCTCTCCTGCTCTGGCCAAACACTGGACATGAATCCCTCTGAGGGCATGTAGGCTATCTTTAGCCTATTCCTACTATGGAGTCCCACGAAACTCACGCCCAGAGCTTACAGGGACTGTAAATGTTATTCTCTGCTCGTAGTACATTTTGCTCCACATACCAGGACCTTCAAAGCCATCTACAGTGCTAATCCCACCCATGTTGCTCAGAGCTAGCTGTGTCACCAGGAGAGAAAGACTCCCTCAGTATTTAGTCTTGGAAGTGTCTTTGTTACTCTGGGTGTAGAAGCCATAAGGGTGTCTAACACAAAAAACAAGTCATATTTTTGTTGTTTCAAAATTTATTACTAAAGTTATCTTATACAATTCTTAGATTTTGTACAAAAATACACATAATCATGTTATAGCAGCACAATTATTTACTAAGTGCAAAGTATTCTATTATGGAGTGAAGGAGAAATTCAAGTATGCTTTCAAAAACTAAACAGTTAAAAATGGTTAGAGGTAAAAATTGCATTAGTGCTTTAATAGAATATTTTAAATGTATTCAGAATTTTTTACTGAGGTAAATTTGTGAGTTATTCAACCAATGAAACAGTAATAAAATGTATAACATGTACTATACCTGTAGTTATACTGTATATAATGATGCAGACATGTACATGTACTTCTAAGGAGAAAAAAGTAGATCTTGATTCACATAAAATATCAGAAAATATTTTTCCTAAACAAAGAAATCAAACAAAAGTTCGAACGATATGAAGTTAATTGTACAGGCCACATTAATGAACCCTGTACTCTGTGTGTAAATAATTTTCTTCTTAGATCTATCATTGAACAATAACTTCCTTCACAAACTGTTTGATCAGAAAATGAAAGCAAATTTACAAGTGATGCTTTCATTTTCAGCAAGTGATATTATATGATATTATTAGGGATAGTAAGTTTTTGAAGATTTCTCAGACACAGTTACAAATATCACATAACCAATGATGCAACTTCCTTTTTTTTAAATAAGGACAACATTCAATGCTTTCTTCTCCAATGCAAACTCAAATTATGCAATAAAAACACATTTGTTTCTCTTTGCTTTACCCAAAGCATCTCACTATATTTGCAATAAACGTATTATTAAGCTACTTATAGAAGCCTGGGATAACATTTTGCTCTAAAGAAAACCATTTTAAAAATACCCCCCCAAAACGTTTTTTATCTTGGTAAAATACATTTTTGTTTTGTTTTGTAGAAGGCTACTGATTCATAATTCATAATTTAAAAATGTAGAAAATTGCCCATCTACAATTTACAGTATCTAAATCTGCATTTTACAGTCATTACATTTTGTCCTTCCAGTCAGTCAGTGAAAGTAGTGACTGTCAAGATTCTTAAAGTGCTGGAGTAACTTTAGTCTATAAGGTAGGAGGAACCAACAGGTCATTTTTACGTTCAAGTATTTCTGTGACAGACTCCTGGGTGTGAAGGTGGAAAGACAAAAATGCTGTTTCATTGCCATAAGCAGTAGTGAGGGATTTAGAAAATGTTGTAATAAGAAAGGTTAATATGAAATTTATCTTTAGGTGTGTTCTAAGTGCTCTCCCTACCCTCATTTTGTATTGATCTGAAATGGTAAAGGCTTCTTTTCAGCGTGAATGTCTGACGATTGAGGTGCTGATTCTGACCTGTTTTTCTAGAGCCATGCACTTTGATTTTTTTCCCCTGACGCTTGCTGATTCACTTTGGTTCAGAATCTGCCTGGTATGAGAACATATAACCCAGAAAGGAAGCCTGAAGATATTGCTTCGAAGCCACAAGGTGCCATGATTCCTGTCTCCAGCTGGCACAGGCTTAGAACGAGGCGAGAGGGCAGCCTGTACAGATCCTATTGACAGGAACCACTGGGAGCCTCAGCTCTGATTACATCATGTGACAAGCAGGGGAGACCGGACTTTCTTTTAGGACTCTGGGATGCTGAGGTTTAGCATTTCTGGTACTAAAATAGTTACTGTGCCAGGCACTGCGTTACCCATTCAGTGTCACGTTTCATTTACAAAACACAGTCATTAAAACACTGACATTGTAAACGGAAAGTGCAGTTTCATATCTCTGTCATTAAAAAAATAAACATTGTCTTTTTGTACAAGAATACATATTGCTTAAATGTAAACATCAGTTCACAAAAGTATCTCAGACACAGTTTCTCCATGCTCAGTACAGTCCTGTCTGCTTTCCCCCTCACATTTGACTGTTTCTGTGTCAAACAGATGAGTGCTTTTCCCCTTCTCTGAGCTGTGAATAGAAAATTGCACGTTACTACAGACCATACAGTATGTCTTCAACACGGACATGGCTCAGGTTAGTGTTTGTTAGTAATGTAGGCTTTCTGTACACATACAACACATCTACAATCAGTAGTGCTTGAAAGTGGAACATAGAATGCATATGTAAAAAACATTTACCAAGGGTCATTGTACTCTACATAAAAAAACAAAAATACTGCAAAGTTTCAAATAAAACAGATGGTCTCTGTCATAATGTAGTGCCATTAGGGTCTAACGAAGCACACAAAAGGAAACTTAAAAAGTCTTAAACTATAGTGTTCATTACATGTGCATTTCATACGGCAATGCACAGGCTGTGCACTACTTCAGGTATTTAAAAAATGCTGTGGGTGAATGCATGGTGCTTTTCTTGCAAGCCACCTTCTTATTAATCGTAGAAACAGTCCCAGCTGAATGCTCAGTCATTTAAAGAGATACACATCAACACTTTCTGTTGTTTAAAGCCAGTGCATCTTAAGTGCTCCTGTGCATAAACACAATGAATAGATCAATGTAATGCCTTTGCTAAATTGTGCATTTAATAAGCACAGCATTAACGGCATTAATCTGACAGGTTTTAAGGCTTACCATTTTTCTTTGGTTGCCGAGACAGAAAGTGCATATTGGCCTAGGTGCTGGGTTACTGGAGCGAGTGCTGCTTTGAAGGATAGTTTGATATTTCAAACAGGGCTGTCCATCTAGGCAGTCTTCTCCTAAGAGCAGGATATTTGCCAGATGAGAAATGTAACTTGAAGCCAACCGCAGGGTCTCTATCTTGGATAGCTTGCGGTCGGCAGGCTCTGTTGGTATAAGAGTCCGGAGTGCTGTAAAGGCGGTGTTAACGCTGTGGGTTCTGTCTCTCTCGCGTGCGTTGGCCGCCTGGCGCTGCTTGCTCACGCCCGCCAACCTCGTCCGCCTCCTCCGGGCGCCCTTGCCGTTGTGCTGGCTGCAGCCGCTGGTGGACTTGTCTGAGCTCTCGCTGCCGCTGTCCAGCTCGTCCAGGTCCGAGGCCCCGCAGTCGGGGTGTCCTGCCCTCTCGCTCCCTGTGGACTTCATTCCGTACCTGGGCTGGGCTGGGACTGAGTGTGATCCATGGCAGGCAGTGGGTTCCCATCACTTTATGTGGAGTGAAAATAGCACCTGGGACCAGCTGCCACTGATCCGGTGACCAGTGTGCACTCCATCTCTTGGCAGTTCAGCGCTCCATTTTTTGAATGACTGATCCTTTTAGGATCCGCCATGTGGTCTCTCAAAAAGGAAAGACAGGTGGAGCCGTGGAGCACCTGTTCTAGTCTTTGGAGTCAAGGTTTATATATATCTCAGTGCAGTATGGTCTCTGCAGAAGCTGGGTGAAAGATACAAAACCTTCTGCCCTCTGCCTGAAAGACAGGTAATTACAGCTCTGCCAGCTGCAGTTTCTCCTCTTCCCTTCCCCTCTGTGGCAGTTTGTTCTTCTTTCTTTAGGGATGCTGGTCTCAGAGCTTGTTTCTCTCAAATCCTGAATCCAAAAAGTCCCATTAGAGGTGTAAGATAATCTTTTTTGTGTAAGACCATTATGACACAGGAATGTTTCTGCTCTTTAAAGCTGAATGTTAAATATTTGCTTCTCTCCCATTTATCAATAAAGTAACAATATTGTGTGTTACTTAAAATAAGTGCATTTTTTGTGTAAATGCAATAATTATATATTACTTTGCATCTTAACAGATATCTCAAAGACTAAGCCTTAGTTTCCATCTTTTGTGGAAAAAAGCACTTAAGTCTTTTAGTTCTGTATAATTACTTTCCTTTAGGCGTCTGATATGGATAATTTTAGTTTTCCAGTGAAATATTTTTTGACTACTCATTTTGGAGCTTTTTCCCAAGGTAATCTAATCCTACTTTATTTTACATTGCTTCTATATATCTCCCTCATCTTTTTCAAACTAAAATCACCGTCACATTGGTTTGACATCTTTGAAGTCATAAAGGTTTGTGTATACTCTAGATTCACTGAAATATTACCTAGCCTATAACATGAATGTTCTGTCAGATTTAATTACAATGACCTATGAAATAAATATTTCCATATGAAATGGTCTGCTATGGGTTAAACGGCACTAATGTGGTTCACGGTACAAGAAAAAAAGTGCCCTTTCGATTTCTGTTAGTCAAAATGACTGATGTTTACAAGTGCACTTGAAGACAGGCTTATTCCTGCAGGTGCTGGACTGGGCTCATGGGAGCAGGGAAACACCTACTGGGCTGGGACACAGGAAGACGGGGAGCAGACCCCTGGAAGATAGAATGCTTATAGCTTCCGACTGGAAAGCAACAGCTTCAAGGATCAAAAGTTTACTTGAGTTCAGGCCTCTACTGGTCAGTACATCATGAAGAAAAGAAAATCGAGAATGAAAGTGAGGAAAATATGTAAAAATATTTTTCAAATCCAAAAGCAAAACTTTTAAAGAGTATAAATAAAAAATCCATTAAAGTCTATGGCATGACAGAGCAAAATTCGCTGACCTATTCAGACAGTTATTTTTCTCATTCTGTCTGTGCAGCAATATTACAAATACAAACAATATCTTCAGGAACCCTAAATCTGGCATTTTGCTTTCATTTTGCTGACATTGTCTTCAATGTTACATAGTTACAGCAGCAGGGAAGTGAAGAGGGAGAAACTTTGGTTCTCGGGATTAATTACTTTGGAGATTTGATTGATGTTCTCACTGCTATTTCAGCTGTTCACAAATGCAATCTTAATATTTTGATTTAGAATGATGAAGTCACTGAGGTTAACGCTATGATACGTGTCACGTAAAGTCTGCTACAGGAACAAAAGAAATGCAATAGTTGCAATAGTTCTACAGAGATTTTTATTCCTCGAGCCTTGTCACCTCCCACAGCGAGCTGGTTCCTCTTGTGATGAGTGAGCAGTACAGGTGTGCAACTTGTCCTCTAACTGTCCCCATGGTAACGGCTGCTTACCAGGACTGTGCCATCTTTAGAGCTGATAAAAATATCTGTGAATATACATGACACTTATATAGTGTTACTTCTTTAAACTTAGATTACAGCTACGTTTTAGAGTCCTGCAAATGGGAAAATTTGTATTTGTTTTTCAAAAGTGAAAATTCTGCAGACTGAATGTGCAAATTGTCTTGTCTTAATTAAACAATAAAAAAACAATAGTCCTAATAACAGGTGACTTTACATATCATTTTCATAAACTAATACTGCTATTGTATATTTAAATATTTATATGCCATCTTATACAATATATACTGTATATTGTACAGAGTTGTTGCCCTATATACTGCTCATAGATACTGCCTATTTTGCAGTCTTAGGAATTTTTTAAAAAGGGGCAAATGTTAAAAAACAGTGACATGTATTTGGTGCCCTGCAGTTTTAGCATTGTCTGTAAGGTTTTTCCCTGGCAGATAGCACCACCACATACTGTACTAATCACTAACCATCTCATTAGCCTTCTGAAAGGTCAGCACAGCTCAGTCAAGGTCTTTGTCCCCTTCACCAATTGACACATTTTCTGTAACATCAAACACCGTTTAACATTTCCTCAGAAATTGAAATATTCATGTGTAGTGATCTACAGCTTCCTATTTTGGTCAGAATATTTGAAAACACAGCTAATTCAATAACTTAGTTTTCTATATTATTCCTAATGTACTGACTTCTGGGCAAAAATACAGCACATATTTTGAAGATGATAAATTTTTGTATATATTTGTCAGGCTGAATCAGCTGTATATAGAATATTCTGAGGTCATGCATCCCTCTTTCAATAAGTACTACATCATGTGTTAATATTATTTTCAACCGATATATTTTTTTATGTTTTAAGCATATACACAATTTATAAAATTCTTATAAAATATTTGCTTTTTAAACTATAGAAAGAGAGTCCCATAGAAATTCTGGGACATTATATTAAAACATCACTCTATTTAGGTTTCCCATAATTACACATTTGAGCCGTTGCTATTATGTGAAACGACAACCTATACCTGGGTGTTTACAGTATGTACTTCAAATAAAAGTTTTGTACTGTAGAACTTTATTATTCGAGCCACTAGGTGGCACTAATTCCCATTTAAACTGTCATTTTTTATAAAACATTTTAAAGTGGTTCTTATGTTCATGGTGCAAACTGCACAATCATTAAATGTATGCAAACAGCTCACAATCTGTACAATGTGGATATATTAGCGTGATCTTAGCAGGACTGTAAAGATATATATTCTGGGGCATGAATGAGCAACAAAGGTGATATATTCCCAAAGGTGTTTAAAAATCTGTATGGACTATTTCCAACTGTGATGGTAAGGAGGGTGTTTTACTGGGAAGTAATTGAATATCATTGTTTTTTCATATTGATCAGTAGATTCTAGTTATTTTTATTTTTTAGTCATTCCACATTAAAATATTTCACCATTCTAGTTTAGGTAAGCCACACAATCCATGACAAATCAAAGGATTGTGTATTATGATGAGAGAACTGCTACATTGTAACACAGCAAATCAAAGTGATATTGTTGAGCTGCTATATTGTAACACATGCTGTAAAGGTGTACTACACAAAGGTGTGCACAGTGTCTACAGGTACCTGGTTGTGGAGAATATGCAGTGCACTCAAGAGGTGACCACGTTTTTTTACCCCAAAGCCTCTTAATTATTTACTACTGAAGGGGCTTTGCTATGTTTGTTAGAATGCTTCATTTTGTATTTTCTGTAACTCTTCTTGATCCTAAGAGCAAAGTGAGTGGGATGGATATCCTGTACTGGCAGACAAAATGCCAGATGTGAAAAAATGACTATTGTGTTAGTCATACTTCACAGTTGTTTTTCTTGTCTTAAAAGTGAATAATCATTAAGTGTTGTGAATCACTTCACTAAATATATAGTACTTTCATTTTAACTTGTAAATCACAAATTGCACGGGATGATGATCTTCTCCTGACACTAGACCATCCAGGCCCTGTTTACTCCTGAGCCCTGACGTGTCCTCTGTGGGGAAACAAATTGAGGTGGCCATGTGATCATCAGAAGATTGTCACGTTTTCTTGGAGAGGCCTGCTTTTGTCAGCTCAGGCTGAGGTCCTGGCTGTCTAAGACTCTATCAAGCACTTTCAAGGTATTTATCCCAGCAGCCATATCACCCTGCAATTCACAGCTGGCAACCCACTGAAGCTCAGCAGGTGTGAGCCTGGTCAGTACCTGGATGGGAGACCTCCTGGGAAAAACTAAGGTTGATACTGGAAAAGGTGTAAGTGGGGCCAGTAGGGGGCACTCACCCTATGGTGAGCGTGGGTCCTAATGCCTCCGTATAGTGACGGGGACACTATACTGTAAAAAGGCACCGTCCTTCGGATGAGACGTAAAACTGAGGTCCTGACTCTCTGTGGTCATTAAAAATCACAGGGTGTTTCTTGAGAAGAGTAGGGGTGTTAACCCAGCATAACCCTGTATCCTGGCCAAATTTCCCAATGGCCCTTACCAGTCATGGCCTCCTAATAATCCCCATCTCTGAACAGGCTCCATCACTCTGTTCTCCTCCCCACTGAGAGCTGGTGTGTGGGGAGTGTTCCAGGTGGGGCTGCACACTGGTGGAGGGGATCCCCATTGCCGAAAAAGCGCTTTGGGTGGAGTGTCCAGAAAAGCACTATATAAATGTAAGCAATTATTATTGTTTTCACTGACCCAATGTGAGGTCCTGCCCTGGAGATCGATGGATGCAGACTCCACACTGCCCGTGTGCACTGTAAATGTGGGCTTTTTCAGCCAGTGCCAGGGAGAAGTCCTATTCACCCTGCTGCCCAGGGCTGCTCTCACCCAAGAGCAGTCTGCAGCCTTGTAGGGCTGGACTGAGTTCCTCCACAAAGGTGGAGAAAGTTAGGGTTATCCTAAGACACATGGGTAAGAATAACCCCAGAACTTGATATACACCCATAAACAAAAAAAACAGTTCTTTCTTTGTTGCTGGAAGGTGTTTATTAAACTTGGCAATGTTGGTATGTAACTTTTATCCAACCAGGCCTAAATTCAACCATGCATAATCATCTGAAACTGAATAGGTGTTTGCACAGACTACATCTTTAACCAGAGAGCTGCTGATCTGTGATGCCTCCTTTGATTTAAGTACCTTCAGCCTTTCAGATGAAGCTACAGGTTATTAGGGTAGTGTCCAATGCAGACTAGCAGGGAGAGTGCAGAAATTGCCACTATGTAATTCCTGGATGGACAGTAGATGGCACCAATGCATAAAACAAATTTGGTCACAGCCAAGGGACTAATATGTAGTGCTGACTGTGGTCATAGGCTAAAACCTCTTACTACTACTAATAATAATTTATGGCTTTTATATGGCACTTTGCAGACTAAAGGATCAGAAATGCACTTTACATATTGGTGCTATGCAACCACCATTAAGACCACTATGTCATGCTTGTACTATTCATTCACTTTCCAAATTTGGACACTCAGCAGATCTAAATATTCTTTAATTAGTGCTACAAGTGCAGAAGGCAATCATAAACTCATTATGATTATATTGTGATTATAATACCGCACAGTGGTTACAACTTTTTGTAAAAAACTCTTAAGGAGTTAAACTCTTAAGGAGGTAATTTGGGAACCATCAAACTGCAAAGCACAAGGACAGTTTTGTTTATTTTCTACAGAGGTGATTAAGCATTGTTACACTACTGTACGTGGTAAGAATGTCACCTCATGGGAAAAAACATAAACTATGTAAATACTATAATTTCTTAGTGATTGTTTATTTTGTTTTCCATTAGCTTTAGTGTTTTTCTTTTTAAATAGTCGTTCTGAAACTTCACTTCATTATTCTTCCTCCTCTGTGACTGACTGCAGTCAATCCCCTCGGTATAGAATTCAAGTCTTATTGCTTCTCACCTTCAGACTGTCTTCCACAACTCTGCTTCTCATGCATTATTTCCACAGTGGGAAGAAATTTGTATTTCATAAAAGGCCAAAATGTTTTAGAATCCTCCATATCTTTTCAAACAATCATCTGTGCTCCCTAGCTGGCTGAAAAGAGACTAGCATAATCTATATTAATGATCTTTGCAGCGATTTATCCTATTCATTATCACTACCAAAAAAAAGCTGTAGAGCAGAGTTTGTTTAGAATTGTAAAAAGGATATTTTCAGAATCTAGAAACTAAGTGAATCAGATCATTAAAACAGACCCCATTTGCAGTATCTTTCCACTGGGACTCCTGCAGGTTTCCCACTATTTGTTTTTTTCCCAAATGGGAAGAATTTTCATTTGATTGACAAAAGGCAGAGACTCTCAACCATTTCTGGGGAATGCATCCTAAAAAGTTGACAGTTTTTCCCCATCACAGTTAACAGTTTTCCTGTGAGAGGACGGAAGGGAGGAGAGTCTGTTGACAAGATCGCAGTTAAAAGCCTTTATAAGCATAATCACCACAGTCCTGACTTTTAACAACTTGCAGTTATCTCATTAAAAAATCAGAGCTAACTTCTCTGACATTATTAACATATCCATCACACCACATCTGAAATTCAGTGCATCTAGCTTGTTAGAACCTGGACTTCTGAAGGACAAAACAACCTCGGTCTGCAGCCAGTGGAAGCACTCTGCTGACTGCTTGCTTTTTAACAATACTCAAATTATCATGGCAGAGACAGACTTTTGACTGTTTTTGGAGATTTCAGAAACCATTAGTAATCTTTTGTGTACCATGAACAAATAATTCACACCGAGTGATCGACTTCCACGCAGCATATATCAGCACACTCCCCAGCCTGTCGGCTCTCACTTGCATCCAACTGCTCATCTCAAGCAGGAGCCACATTGTCACCTCTCTGTGTTTTCCCTGCAGCACTCTAGTAGGGCTTACAGGCTCCTCTGCTAATTGGAAACCTGGAATTTTCTGAGCAGCACCTCTCTGCCAGCTCTACTGTTTTGAGCACGTCTTTAAGTCTCCCAAAGATATTTTACATAAATATTCTTAAACTGAAAAATAGTGATCTGTCTTGATTACTAAATGTTTATTTTAGTTGACAGGTGGTTGTTTTTTGAAGCATTTCTTCTTAAAATTAATGAATAATGTAACAGAAAAAGATGCACAAAAGATACATAGATCAGATTATGTATTATGTATGAAAGATTATTTTAGAACTTTATACTAAAAGTTTAAAATATCAATTGCTTTTAAACGGTAGTGGAAATGTGGATATAAGATTAATATGTGGTCCCTTTATAGAAGTGAATTTCATGCATTGCATACATTTATAAAAATAGTTTAAAAAGTCAAGATTTACTGCCACGATGTTAAAAATGCACTGCTTTACTCTGTGAATGGTTTAAAATTGGCATTTCAGTTTGATTGAAAGATGGAAATACACTCATATAGTACTCTATATGTATATTAAATTTCACTTCGTTTGATCTGAGAACTGCACTTTTATAAACAATAAGATAGATGTACCTGACTGTCGCATGACATAAATGACATTTTGATTAATTTTACCTTATTTGAAAGCCAATCAAATGTTTATCAATCGTTTTACTGAGCAGGAACAGAGATTTATTATTTTTTGTGTGGAAAGTAGGTCAAGTAGAAAAAATCACCAATGTTGTCATTTGACATGCATGTCTAAGTATTTAAAGTCATGAGAAAACAATTATGAGTGTTACTACAATATATTATTTCGAGTGTTATTACAGCACAGTGTCTTTAAAAGTAAGTTTGTCTATTTTCTTTTATAAATGTAACATTTATTTTAATTACAAAAGATAATTCATATTCAAGTTTCTAATAACACTTGCACATCTTAGAATGTAATGTATTGTTTTTAGTTGTAAGGTTGTTAGCCTTTTGGTTTGAAGAATAATTGCAGTTTTTTCTTCTAGTGTTTTGTAAGCTGTGATTGATTGGCCATGTATCTTGGTTGACCTACAGGATGAATTATCCTAATATTTTTGTTTGATTTTAAGTTATGCAGTATAATAGAACTGCCATCCATTTGACAGGAAAACTTAAGGATTGCTGGGGAGTTCACAGGACTTTGAAGAAAAAAACCTTTATCGTAAAAGGAATTTGGTGCTGCAGTGGTAAGCATTGCTGCCTTGCAGTGAAAGGACTCTGGATTCAGTTCCAATAATAATAATTCAGTTATCCTGTGGACTTTGTATGTTCTCCCCATGTTCATGTGGGTTTCCTTTGGGTGCTCCATTTTCCTTCAAATGTCCAAAGACATACTGGTAGGTTAATTGGCCTGTAGGAAAATTGGTCCTGGTGAGAGTGTGTGTCTCTATGTGCCTTCTGATTGACTGGCAGCCCATCCAGGGTGAGTCCTGACTTTCACCTGCTTGTCAGGATAGGTTCCAGCTCCCCACAGCTCTGCATTGGCTAAAGTGGTTAGAAAGCGGATGGATGGAATATACTGGTAGAAGCACTTGTTACCTTAAGAGCAATAAAGTGCATTGTTCTTCTATCCATCATGATTTCACTATGCGAACACTGCAGTTTGATTACTATAATGGAACATCATAACCAGTCTTGTTTTTTGTCCATTTGCATTTGATTAGCAATATAATTTCCTGACTTTCTATTTCAGGGCTATTCTTGTTACCTCAGCTATGCACATTTCCAAGTTGAGACAGTATTGCTTATTCCCTTAACTCAAGAAACTGAACATTATGATGAACAGTATTTCTATTAGAAATCATTACCCAGTATAAAGTTCAGTACTTCAATCATGAAGTGATTGTTGTTATTTGCAGGTACACTATATGGATTGCACGTCCACATACTTACAAATAACAAGGATGGTGATAAGTGAGCATCTCTGATTACCTGATTAATACGAAGTCAGACTCCATAATGAGTGAGTGGGTAATGGTAAACAGACTTGAACCCCTGAAGATGCAAGGGCCCTGTCTGTATACATTGTTCGTGCTGCTCCTGGTGAGTGTTCTTACCTGTATCGCTGAGAGCCTGTGTCAGTGGCAGGCTGGGAGCAAAGAGCGTGTCCACCGCAGTGTCTCATTTCCTTCAGGAACAGGGAGCAGTGAAGTGGCACCCACAGGACAGAGACAGCACATATGAACCATTAGGTGATGAGCTTTAGCAAACTGCGATGTGTCCTGCTACAGAACACACCCATGGTTTATTTTGCACCAATATACTGTACATGTACAAAATCCAGACAGAGCTTTTCATTTACAGACATCAAAATATAATTTAAAGCTGTCAGTCATAGATGAGTTCAATTGTTTTGCTCTCATTTCAAATGAACCCTTTTTAGTAACAAAATTGAAAAAGACATTAAATTCAAGTTAAAACAGGATAATTATGCTTAGAACTATTTTAATTCCTTTCATTGGAAATTGTTCTTTGTTACATGAGTGATGTCCGAGGTTAAAGTTTAGTTTTACATCAAGTTAGCTTATGGTAAAAGAAATAGTTTTATCTGAGAGAAAATATCGAGCTGTTAAGATGGAAGCTGGTACACCATTAAAACTGAGAATATTTCCATTAGAAATTATTTCCCAGCAACACAAAACCAGGAAATGTCAAATGACAGAGCTCATAGTGGTACAGTTATTGACACAGCTTTTATATCTGATCTGGTATTAACAAGACTGACCAAGTGATGGCCCAGACAAGCAGCCTTACTGCCTCTGGCAAAAGCATTTCTTCTAAGTGGACTTGGGATCACATTAAATCAAGGAGACTGTGACATTTCACAGTTCATAGCAAGGTCAAAATATTCCTACCTTTATTATGTTTAATTATTTTGGAGAACCTGTGCTTCGTTAATTTATATTATTGAAGCTTCCAAGGAAATTCTATGGTAAAATGATGTCCAATTATAAGAAAACCATTCATTATGAAGCAGCTTTGTGAATTAAATTTGACATGCCACATAAAAATTCATAAAGGTGTAACTGCTTTTGGAGGTTCATAATGAACATTGTAATGGATTTCAGACAGACTAACACAATGCTTTGAACCATCTTATTAATGTCACTCGGGTCTGTCCATGAGAAAGAGCTTGCGCCAAAGGAAGTGCTTAATTAGTATCAGTTATAATTTCTCCTCTATGACCAGACATCTTTATGTTTAAAGAAAACAAGACATATTTCCTCCAACAGCCATTGGATAATTCCCAGCTGATCTCATTACTCTACTTGATTGTGACTAAGAAACAGTTGAAATGAAGTTTTCAAAAGCTGAAATCTTGGATTGTTAATGTTTGCAAGTGCAGTACATTCAAACATGGATTCATTAACACAGCAGGTGTAAGACTAGTAATTTAATTACTGATTAGGCATCACATATCTAAATCAAAAGATGCTTTTGAGTAAACAAAGATATCCGTCTGAATGTCAACGATAATTGAACTGGATAATGGTTGATAAAAATACAATATTTTATTTTTCTTCTGTAACATCTTTTCATATTTTAAGAACGCTGAAAAAAAGAAATATCTTGGTAGTTTATGTTTTCTCATTATCGGCGGCAGCCGGGAGCATTTCTCCCACAAGGCATCTGTGTAAATGGAGGTCTGTGTGTCTGTTTCCAAGAAGATCCCAAATGCTTGTATCCCTCAGGCTGGTCAGGAGGACACAGCCAGGAAGGTAATTATTTTCAGCTTTTTAGGATCCTACCAAAGGGACATTTATTGAAACACATTTAATGCACATGTATATGTGATTCCTCACAGCTCTTTCTCTGTTCTAGCCAAACACTTGCCTATTTGTTTTTCTGTGAATCAGCAATTTGTAATCCTTATGTACTGAGAAAGAGGGGCTCAATATTGAACTAAGATTTTGGTTTGGTGTTTCTTTAGACATTTCTTCCTAGCCAATGATTTATAGAATATCACACAAAATAGCCAAAAAATAGAAATGACCTTGAATTGGTTAACAATAGTAGCCAGAGACAAGTTCTTTCTTTTTCCTCTTTATTTGATTAATTGCTATCATCCCTGTGTACAGTATATTGTACATGAACTGTATGTACACACGAGTATCAGATACAGTTAGCCAACTGCACTGAAGGAAATGGGCACACACAAGCGAGAGCATGCAGGATCTGTTCTAATGGATAATCATGATGCAAATCAGATGGTGCCATGCCGGCACAGAGGGGCAAATGTCATGATGTGACTCGACAACTAGGTGTGGTTTAGATGCACCTGCACCTATACAGGATGATGATGGTATATAGCTCTGTGATACAGCACTGTGGCTGGGACACAGCCTCTGTTGTCTATGACTTTCCTGTGCAAGTTCCTCTTGTTAACAGAGATAAGCTGGTCATTGTCACACAAGCGATTAATTGTTAATGTGTTCTGGCAATTTTATACTATAGAAAAACACTAAATAGCACATGCTTCGGTGGACACTGGTGATGTCAGTGTACTGGCCGTATCCACAGTAGGTATTCCTTGTAGTTCCTTTCATATGTGTGCTAAATTCCATGTTTTACATGATGCATAGTTACACAAAACATACTTATAGACTACCTTTGCAAACACTGTGAGCTTGTGTGACAATCATTCATTGGCTGTCCAGCCATTCATGGTTGAGGATCACCCAAAGGTGATTAATGAGGACAATAAGAGAAACACACTGCTTTTTACTTGAAATGAAGTAATCTAAGTATAATTAAAATAAAGTTAGAAATGGAGAAATCATTAGTGGAGGCTCAGAGTAAATACTGTAGTTTATTCATAACATCTCTACATGTGTTATGTCTGAGACTTTTGCATCACAATGTGACAGAAATTGTATACATGTTTATATACACACAATTATAAGGAAATAACATTAGGAAGAAATGAAGAAAAAGAAATAAATCTAAAATCACATTTTTCATACTTGAGAAATGAAACAGCTTTGCTCGATCTTCTATTCACAGGAGACCTATGCAAATCCCTTTTTCGTTCTTAGATATTTTTATTGGAACTGTGTGACAGCAGGTCATATGATTAAGTCTTACCTGGTGCTTCATTACATTTCAAGCAACTCGCTCCAAATTTCTAGGCTTTCGATTTGAATAATGTGTCTTCATTAATGATAAGATACTGACACCATAATCCACTTGCTTGAAGCAAAATGTGTTTATTTATTCAGTGAAACATGCTAGTTAGATAGAAATTAAATTACAGCTCAGTCTTTTCAAGGGCATACTTTTTCATACATATATCTTCATGTGGTACTCCTCACTAAGTCTGCTATCCATGGGTGTCCTTACTCTGAACAGTATTAACGGTACAATGTGTACAGTAACCTGCAGTTCAAGCAGGCCTGAGTGTGCAGCTGATAACTGGCTAAGGGAGGGAACTGCCTTCATGTGAGAAACCCAAACTGTGATCTCTTAAACATCAGCGGTTCAAAGCCTCTGACAATCAAAACATTCTCTCAAAAAAATAGGCATTTAAATGAGGAAGTGAGAATTGTGGAAAAATTCACATATCACCCTCAACAAAATGCAAGAAGTTTGATATCTCCAGGTGGTTTTGTTAAGATACTATTGAAGTTCCAAAAAAATAAAATTGAGCACATTTTGCACTTAGAACTGGAGCTCTTAGAGCCTGTGGTGCATTTCAAAATCCTTAATGCCCATCCACTGAAACACTGAGAAATCCATGTCACTGGTTCCAGAACCTCGGGCCACAACAATGGAAATCCTGAAATCTGACAAAATGAGACCCATTTTTCGTTATGGAGTTGGGAGTAGTTTTGACCTTTTCCTGACAAAAAGCCTGCCAAAACCTTCCTGTGGCTTTACAATGTTTGACTTTACTGTTTAGTTTGAAAAATGTACTCAGCAGCCCAGACTGCAAGCTTTACTGTGACAACAATAGGCTAACCCTATTACATAAACATTTTTTTTTCTCTGCCAAAGAGCTTTCATTGGGTAAAATGTTGTAGAGAATTACAGAACACTCAAGCACAGTTTTTAATGTTTTTTAACTTAATTTCTTAGTGGCATATTAGACTGTTATTGCACATGCAGTTAAAAATCCCTTTGTGCGTCAAATATGACCAGTCTGCTGTAGGTTGCCGACTCTCTCCTACAGTGTGTGGTGCTCAACAGAAGACAGTAAATGTGCAAAACCATGAATCAGTGAAAATTCCCGTATTGCATATCTGCGTTGCTTGTAATAAAGGCTGCATTGTTTTTTTTTAAATAATTTGTAATATAATACTGGGGTTGTCAAACCACTCTGATATGCCAAGACCTTTTCCAGGGTGATATTAACAGGTCTAATCTGAAGTTAGTAAATTCCTTCTCAAAGTATTTTATCATTGGAAGGAAAAAAATGCAGACCTTTTGATGCTTGCAACTTGAAATAAACTTCAACATGAAATTTCAACATTTCAACAAAATTAATTTGCAAAAAGCATTGTGGTTTTGTTTTGTGCAGTCAGGTTTCAAGTATATAATTTAAGTTTATACTTAAATATATAAGTATACTTATGTATACATATATATTTTAAGTGTATACCACAAAGAAGACACCACAGCTCTGTACTGATATTTTGTGTATTAATCTTTAAAATGCTGACTGCAGTGATTGTTGTCCACTTGCCATGTGTATGTGTTCTGAATACGTTAAACACAGAAAGAATGGCATTTTTATGCTATAGTCAACACTGTATTAAGTACTGTTAAGTACTTTTTGGTCACTAGACAGTGCATCTGATTTAAAAAAAATATGCTATCTTCTGGATATACGTGTTGCTGATTTGAATCTATGGTGAGCTCTAAGAAGAAAAGAATGGAGCTTCAACAGTATTTCAGATATTGAAATTATAGGAAGAACTCTTCAGACAACAAACTGGTGATGAGGATGACTTACAGTACCTCATGTTGGACTCTCCTGCTTCTGTCCTGGAATGCCACTGTGCATCACAAGTAGCTTTTAAAGGCTTCCAAAGTGGTCTTTTGATAATAACTTTCTGTGAGTTATAGTAAGCAGTAGCTTTCCAGCGGAAAGGAAGAGATGGCTAATACATTGTACATGCATGACTCTGGTTTAGGAGACCAAATGGTCTAAAGTGTGTTACCACTCCAGAAGACACCAACTGTATAATAAGTCTGTGCTTGACTTAGAGATTTTCCTCTCTAAAGTAAACGTAGTATGGTCACCAAATGATTTTGCTCTTGACAAGTACTGTAGTAGCTCAACATAAGGGGTCTACCATTATGTTGCTACGTTAGGCAAGCTAGCAGTGTACTGTGGGAATTGACATATCCTGCACTTTGAGAATGATGACTCATGAGATATGGTTTTGACCATTCTGCAAGGCATTCTGCAGAATGAACCCAACTTTAATTAAATGTAATCCATAAAATAATTGCAAGTTTATTATCACCTGTAAGCTGTTCAAATATTCCCTGGTATTAAGACTGCAGGCTGGTCTGCTGATGGCAAAGCACAGAGGTAAAATATTTAGTCCTTCACTATCTAACCTATTTTTGAAGTCTAGCAACTACGCAGTCTCTCCCTGTAGGAACCTAGACAGAGACCCAGCCTTGTCCATCTGACTGCTGTTATATCCTAACTGCTGATCCTGTGGAATGTTCCTTCACGCTAAGGGACAGTCAAATAAACCCCTCTTCTGCCTGTGGAATTTCATCCACAGGAGGCAAATCAGTCAATTAAAGCAGGTGTTTCCAATTTGAATCTATCAGGAAGAGGCTTCAACCGAGCCTCAGTTTACACCATCCTACTTGCATTAAGAGGACATACCATACTGTAAGTAGTCAAAGAGTCTTGTTTTATCAATAGCAGTGACAATGCTTTCTTTACCAAGTTTGTCCGTTAGACCTTACTAAACTTTTGATATGTAATTGACAAGCATGTAATTTTCAAAATTCATGATCGTCAGATGCATTGTAACCTGTACAGAGTAAAAGGTAAAGGTAAAAGGAAAAAGAACACCTGATTATTTAATTATTTAAAAAAGGGACTTCAGCCAAGAATGGTCCTATTTTACCCTCCAAATGTACAGGTATTCATACTTATCATGAAATTGAAAAAAAAAACATTGAATGAGTTACAGGTTGGGAGAATATGCCTTGGTTAAAACTATGTTCAAATGTATTACTGTAATCATTATAGTGTTATGCAGAACAAAGTCATAACTGTCATAAATGAATAAAAAAAACACAAAGTCCACATTTATTCATTTCTAGTTATTTCTAGTTATTTTAATTAAAAGCAATTCAACAAAAACAAATCTACATTAACATTCAGCTGTTTAGAAGTGCAATTGAAACCTCCACAACCACACAGAGGCCTCTGAAGATTTCCTGTTTCCCTAGGCAACAAAAGTTAGTAGCACAGAAGTCATTCATCTTGATCAGAAGGCTGTTTGAAGACTGTAGGCAAATGGTCATTGTTTACAAGTTGGGGACTGGCTACATATACAGTATGCCTACTAGTTTCTACTGTAGTTTTACTTAAGGTTATTAAAGCTTTTATTAAGATATTCAGAAATGTAAAACAACCCCGCCAGGAAGAGCACAACTATATCTTAAGACCACAGGCTGTGAGACAAGTGGTTTGGGAGACTTTGATCCAATTGAACATTTTTGGTTGAAACTCAAGAAGGCAGCTCACAAATGGAAATCAAAGGACCTGAAGAAAGAGCAGTGCCGCCTGGAGGAATGATTAGAGATTCCTCCTGTGTCAGACCCTTACAGTCCACTACAGGAGGAGTCTTTGTCAATCAGTTTAAATTGTTGTATAGCATCCTTCACAATAAGTTGTCGCAGAATGTCATGTCAGTGTAATTCATGCCAGAAGAAGATTTACAAAATATTATGAGTACAGTAAATGTGTGAATAAATGCGACCCTCATGCTTTCTGGAATCAGCAGGAAACATTATCCAATTTGTAAATCTTTGTGTAAAAATCATTTTTAATTCCTATTTCATCTAGTATATTTATAAATCTTGAGGGCATAGTATATTTTTCGTTTTTATATCGGTGCTATGAAGAAGTGCATAAGAGTAATAAAAGATGAAGTGTCTCAATAAAAATAGTTTTAGGATTTACAGTATAGCAAAAAGGATATAATTTAAATAAAAGTACATGATGTTAAAGTAATCGAATATAACAGAAACACCATATTTAGAATCTTGTGTGCAATTTTGATCACTACACTACAAAATAAATTTTGCTCCATGGGAATCAGTCAAGTAACCACATACAGTACAGGCTAAAAGTAATGTCCAAAACTGACATTAGTTCTACTAGAAATAGATCATTTTAGCCTTGAACAGAGAATGCTATGAGGGTTTCTGACTCAGAGAGCCAAAACTCTTTAAAAGCATTACTACTTTACTTAAAGTGTTGTGTCTGGAACACATGTTGTTGAAGACGGTAGACTGCATTAATGCGGGTAATTTAGTATTTTTAATGTAGCAAGCCAGTCTCATACTTCTTATTTTACTTTTATCCCTGTTTCTGTCTGCTAACTCTGCACTGCATCCACCTTTCTGAAAATTTTGTCAGCTACTATAATACCAATGGAAGTGTGCCAATTACTACTGCTTTCGGGAAATGCATAAGATCAATTATTTTGCAAATGCTGAAATGCCAAGAGGCTTTGACAGTTTAAGATGAGTTTTGGTAACAGACCACGTCCAACAGTGGCCCCGGGTACTGTTTTCACTGATATATAAGGCTTTGAAAATCAAAACTTTGTTATGGAAATAAGTCAACTTTCTGACGACTTATCTTTTGAGTCTTGCACGTCCTGCCCCTTGAGCAGGGCAGAAGAGAAGAAAAATAGTGCTGCTTAAAAGGCTCCTACTGCAGAAGTACAGAACTTCTTTTTGTTCTGTAATTAATTTCAGATAAAAAATTGTTCCCCCCAAAACACCCTGGTTTCTTTCAATAAATGGTTTAGATCATTTAGCTACTAGCAACTAATGAGCTAGATGGGCCAGAAAGCTGCCTCTCATTTGTAACCTCCCTCCTGTTCTTGGGTACATGTAAGTACAATGATCTAATACAGTTCTGCCTTAGAGAATGGCATCAGCACAATCAAAAAAAATCAAAAGAAATGCAAATACTAAATGTTTATAGATTTTGTATCTATATATATATTAAATCTCTCAAAATCTAACTTAAAAACACTAGTTTGGTTATGAGTGAACTAACTTCTGTACCAAGCTATTTTCTTTGATGTACATTCTATATCTGACTAACTAGAGTATGTATGAGTCACTTTATATGTGCATGTTATTTCCATTATTATCAGCAAATGACATTTCATTTATATAGTATATTTTATTTGCACACATGTATTTTGTTTCTTTAAAAAATTACACAGACATACTGGAGCCTGTATTCCCATAACTGAGACATTTCTGGCTTCTTTGTCTTATGCATATTTTTATTACAACATGGAGACTTTCATAATTTAGTACACACATTACCATAAGGTAAACTTTGAAGAGTGTTTTAAACAGTGATTTACAGATCTTTCCTTTGATTTTGGAAAGAATGCTTTAAAAAAATAAGCATGTTGAATTGCTGTTTTATTACGTGATACATTGGACAAGGTGTTTCCAATTTAATGTAAGTTTAACAGACCTTTTGGTCAAACACATGTTAAATGACTCACATTCTTAAACAAGAAAACAAGAGAGTGTGTGGTAGATGGACTTTTAAAAACTGGCATAAACATTCTTCCCTGAAACAATCTAATCCCAAAATTCCCACACCTGTCAGAATCAGAATTGCTTCCAACGCTACTGGGGTGTGAGGCAGAAAAACCAAATAGAGCTGCAGTCTACTATGTGATCTACTGTCTCAAAAAGTAACCCTCTAATAATATATTTTTTTTAAATGTCTGCTTATTACTGTACATGTAATAAATCTGTCATGGCAATAAAGCTCATTGAATTTGAACTTGATTAATGTGAACTTTTACAAAAAATTATCTTTATTTCCCTCCCCTTCAGAAGTGCAACAGGCTGGGCATTTCATAGTACTGGGAATCAGTTGTTCAGCACTCCCTTGAGGTAGAGAATATTTTTTTTCAGGATCATCTTATCATTGTGTATGGAGCTGGCTGATGGGGGCCAGTTTGTGGCAGAGTCAGTAGCTGTGCAGATGTGTTCCCCAGTAGAATGGAATTCCGGATTTTAATCATCATTGATTAACTAAAAACTGCACCTGTCATCCTTGCTCTTTAATTTCCCATTATCTTTGTGTGGTTCCAAGTCCTTCATTTTAAGGACATCCAGGCCAAGTCTTTCATGAGTTGGTGTCAATGGTGCATTTTATCTACTCTTCTCTTGATTCTATGTCAAGAGACTAAGGCTTGACTTGGTCTGGCTTATCGTGCAAGCCAATGCTCGCTGTGCTTCTGAGAGCACACTATGAGCTTATTGGAGTTTGGACATCCCTGTTTGTGTGCTCTGCTCTGCGATGGACTGAAATCCTGTCCAGAGTATTGTATACATGTATACATGTATATATTGCATATACCATGGACACATAACAGCTAAAATTGAGTTTTATTCAATTTAAAAAATGTAACCTCAATTTTGTGATTTTTGTGTTTTTGTGAATTTTTGTGATTTTTGTGATTCTTGTAATTTTTGTGAGCTCGTAGAAAGACATTTAATTGCCAGCAGCTACTGCTACACGCCGTATTGTTGTGCATTTGATAAATAAACTTTGATTTGATTTGATTTGATTTGATTGGTCCAGCCTTGCAATCTGTATCTCCACAATAGGCTCTGGGTGGCTGCGACACTTACAAGGTATAAGTGACCTTCTGATAATGGAACAATACAGTGTTTTCCTTTAATTGTTGTTCACTGTCTACACTGAAGCAGAGAAGTGTACAGCAATATGATTAAAATCAATTTCATGCCTCCGTCTCCAGTGTTCAGCAGTTGACCCCACATCTCCCTCTTACTGTTTCTGCCTCTCTTCTAATTGCACTCCTGCTCTCCAGCCTCTTGAGTTATCTGGCATCCAGCTGTGTGCCAAACACACTAACTACCCATCTGAGCTCATCAGAGGCAGATCACGCAAACGGTGCTAATGAACATGTCCTTAAATCTCACCTGGACTTTGAACCTTGCATTCATTTATACCAATTAGTTTTTGTGAGCCAACTGTAATACTTCAGTGTGAGTTGTGTACAATGGAATCTTTTTTCAGTGAAACATACTGTACTGTACCTCTATGAACCAAAATGATCCTATGCAAACACAAAGGTATTAAGTCCATAATAACCCAGTTGTCTTCATAAAGGAAAAAAAAAGGTCTTTGTTTCAGAAAATACCAAGTTCACCATATCTAAGCTGTAAAAGATGATTGTAATGATATTTTTATATCCTCAACAGAATGTATGGAACTTTTAAAACAAAAAAAATATATATTTTTTAATCCAAACAAATGCAGTTTTCTTATCTTGACACACGGTTCATGGTAGACAATATCAAAGAAAACCATTACAAGAACAAGAACAAGAATCAAACAGGTCTCAACCTCCAAGAACTCTGCCCTCCCCCCCACCTCAAAAATAGAATACCTTAAAGCTTTTTATTATAATACCTCATAATACCTTAAAGGTTTTTATTGTCCTTTAAGCCTTTAAGGTTTTAGGGTTATGCTAGAACTATGTGGAGTTCTTATCTAGTGACTCTTTTCACTTGGGCAGTGCAGCCTGTGGCCCTCTATTCCATTAGAGTATCATAGCATCTGCTTAAAGCATCAGGAATATGCAAGAGGGATACAGTATCTGCCAGTCTGCCCCAGGTCTTCTGTGCAAAGGAAGCAGCGCTGCAGGGAAACAGGTAGCAGGCTTTTGCTATGATGCCAGTGGAATAACAATTTCCAATGCAATGGGATAGTGTTTAGAAACAAACATTCTTTATTTGGAAAGAAAAAAACAAAAAATCCTAAAATGCTAAAACAATACGCATATACATACAGTATATAAAATGTTTATTATATACAAAATCACAGTCTGCAGTACAAAAGTATTGAACCATTGTACGACTATAATTTAAGTCAGAGTCCCATTTTGAAAACCAAACAGCAGAGAAATGTCAGCCTTAATTCTTAAGGCTGGATAGTACAGTGTGTCTACAGTACGTACAGAAAGCTAACGCATTGTATTTTCCAATGCCATTAATACGAACAGCTGTGAGACTAATCCTGCTTTATTACATCAGAGGTGTTTTTGAAGTAAATCAGTAATGAATGTAAATTGAAAGTTAATTTTGTACCCTGTTTGTTTACATTAAGATACACTTCAACTGGTGAATTACAGTATATTAAAGGGTTCTGCTTGGCTGATTTTACTAATCATATAAACTTATTAAGGTCTGGTGAACTGAGGCTCTAAACTCTAAACAAAGCACATCTGTGTACCTAGTTTCCAAAGAAACATCAAAACGAAATAGTTATTTGGCAACAAGACCATGATTGTTTTGAGATTTTGCCATTATGCAGCATGGAAACTTGATCACTGTTTTAAATGTGTCTTAAAGTTCTGTAAAAAAACATGTAATTTATAGGAAAAAAACTGGAGCCACAGATGCTCTTTGGAATTGATTTCTGCAAGTATTGTAAAACATTACCAATACAAAAAGAGCAATCTGGGTTTTGTAGTGAATGCTTATTGCAAAGATTATCAGTCTGAGTTATAAAAAACTATTTACTTCTGTCAGGGTCAATTTTCAAACAATATACTACAAAATCATCCATTGGAATTAATCTTAGTATAAACTGGTCCTTGAAAACTCCACAATACTACAAAATGTTTTTTTCGTAGTTGAAGTTATTGTTGTGGTCACCAAACTAAGCTTTAAACCATCACATCTGGGAATAGGTTTAAAATGAATACACCTTTATTATTTTAAAGTGTAAGTTTAAATAAACAGAAAATTCTAAACTTATTTTAAGAATAGTGAACACAATGATTAATTTACATGCTTAAATGTATTCTGGACTAGTGGGGAGTCCTCCCTGGTGTAATCTGCTATACACTTTAGAGTTAGCAACACAGGCAGTGATGGTTCTAATACTGTAATCAGAGCAGGTGAACAAAGAGTACAGTGCTTCAATTTGGAAAATACATGTGGAATCTTTACATTAAAAGAGTCAGAGTCTGTTGAGTAAATCATTGTTCCCATAGTACCTTTTCTACAAACGCTTATGTTTATGTGCTAAACATTTCCGGTCTCTCTCTTTGATATGTTAATGACTCATGTTTTACCACACTTATTACTGCAAGTACCCAGATGTGTTCTAGCAGAAGTGTTGAATGGCGTTCTGAAATTCATCAGCAATTCAAGCCTCAGAAGAAATGGAAGAATCTTGTACAGCTTGGCACCAAAGGGCATGAAAAATGATCTGACTCTGCCATGTTTTAATAACACCAGCCCACTGATAATAAGGAGATTGTGTAACATGAACACACAACTTAACAAAGATATAGTATGGACAATTGCACTTCTAGTGATATATATATATATAATTTTATACCCTTTATGTATAAAATATAATCATTTAAAATTATATTACAATACATGTCAAGTCCACATGACAAAGTCCACACATTATACAACTGCTCATAATAAAAATGTCCAAACTCTGCTGAATCCCTCACTGGAAACCACTGCTGCTCCTGTTGATTCTCTCCTTATACCACCGGCGAAAAGGCAGATGGCAGATGCTGTAGGGCTGGAAGCCAGTGTCTTCAGTGCACAGTTTACATTCAGTGTATCAGCCTCTTCCTATTGGAAGCTGCAATGAAGGTGCAATTTTATCTTAAGAGCTCTTCATCACTGTAGCCAAGACTGAACACTGCAGCACCCAATCAGTGAGCTAATTATATATTTCATATAAAATGTATTTTAATTTTAGAATTAACATATACAGTAAATATAATTCCTTTATTAAGTTTTTATGTTGTCATTGGCAATCATTTTTTTCCCAGAATTATACAGTCACATTTTCACCATCCTGCTGAATACAGGCCACACCTTGTTCCTGCTTCCTGCTGTTCACAGAGGCCCAACATGCTATTAGGCACTGTTGGGTGCTCCAAGTATTCAGCCAAGCTGCTGTTCTGTACAGTACATGCAGCAGTATTAGAATTTGTTATTTAATCACATGGAGGTTTTTTGCTGACTTACCTTCCTGCCACAGGATGTCCCAGCATATCCTCTCCTGCAGGCACAGACATTGGGCCTGATGCAGCGGCTCCCATACAAGCACTTCTGCTCACAGACAGCTGTGCATGGAAAGCAAAAGCACGAACACGAAGACAAGACACATGGCTCATCACTGTGACAGAAACACATTACACATCTTACTGTTGCTCTAATTCCACTTCAGGAACAGGGGGATTTCGACAAGGCTTGGAGTAGTCTCTATTGCACCGTATTTGAAGTGCTATGGCTGCTACAGTTAAAATTATCATCGCTTTGGGAGCTCCTATTACAGTCATTTACTAAATGAATTTGGTAGTGTAGAATGCGTTCTTTCAGTTAATGAAAAATGACTTTATTGTACTCAGGGATTGAACTAAGGCTATTCCTGTTTAAATGTTTTTTAGTTGTTTTTAATTATAATTTTATGAGGGCAAATAGTTTAGGATTTTCTGCTGTAAGCTTAACAGACTTAAAATAAATTACTGTAATAAGCAGCAACAAGCCTTACAAAATAAAACATAAATCATTTTTATTGCCACTCCCAATTTTCAGTGAAAAACAGGAACTGTTTTTCAGTGAACAAAAATATTTGTATAGGAAAGAGTGTTATTTACAGATTGTGTAAATGTTATGTGATGATATTCAGTGATATTGGCAAAAATCTCCTATCAGACTTAAACAACTGGGGATCTTCACAAAATATCACTTGTTGCAGAATTGTCCTGGACAGGATATGTATTTGCATACAGTCTCTCAGTTCAACATTAGTTTCAGTTGCAGGCTGGACAGTAGTGGTCACAGACATGATTATTTTTGCTGTCTAGTTGCTAAAGCAAGAGCATTCCAAATTGCTGGGTAGAGTTTTTTTAAGTTGAGACGTCACTGGTGGTGACTGGTCATGTCATCATCAGGTAGCCTGTCTGTCCCCACTTATAACACATGACCTCCTGCTCGGGTTGAAGTCCAGATATACATGGGCACTTCATCACTGGAGATGCCAAAATAATTTATGATGCCCTGTTTCACAAACATGCCCATCTGAACTGTAAGTCTCCTATCTCCTCAGCACTCCTAAGAAGCTGACTAAATGGGGTTAAAAGGTCTCCAAGTGATTTTCCATTCAAGGCAAGATAAACATTATTATACTTTTTCTGAAGGCTTAATTCGAAGCATAATAATTACAGCCTTGCTGCTATACTACATTATTGTGGTTTTCAATTGTGGTGGAACAGAAACTATTGTGTTATGAATTGATGGTTCCTTAACATGATTTCTTAAATGGCATGTTTCCCAATTAATAAACCGAATCTACATTTTGCATGGGTAATTCAAGGAATTTGTAACTTGTAATGCTTGAATGCTGTCCTTCATCACCAGTTTGCATTTGAAGATGTGTTGGTTGCAGTACTTACTGTACGATGTATCAACAGAAGAAATTAACTGGGTGATATGCTTATATAAATTCCATATTTGCCTTGCAGTTTCTTTTTAGGACCACATACTATATCCTCTGTATTAGTCAGAAGACCACACTGATGCAACATTGCTACACAAATATTCATTATGAATGAGAATAATTGCATATTGGATAACGTTATGGAATCAAAAGTTCACTGCAATAACTGGGTCAGGAAATCTAAAAACTGTAACAAATAATTCAATTGTCAGCTTTAACAACCGGCTTATCAGCAGGTTACTACCTCCTATAAATGGGCCAAGACGGCAGTGTCTGGAGCAACTTTAGCAATGAAATTTCAGATGCGGGCTGGGCACGAGCCATGTTTGTAAGGGCTTGAGGAATCCCAGGACTGACCTAATCAGTCAGCTCTTTCATGTAAGCAGAAAACAAAAGGTTCAGTTTAGATGTTTAGAAAAACATGAGAGAAAGACTGCATTTTAAAGACTGAAAAGTGAGGCTGACACTGGCATCTTCTCTAGAGATATATACAGATTCAGTTTCTAGTTGTACAGGCCCGGTACACTTGTATTATGGAGTGCTGTATTTATGTTAAACAGATACTTACGGATTTGGCACAACATTCCTTCCCATCCAGAGGTACAGTGGCAGGTATTTGGACCTATACATTCCCCTCCATTCAGACACCTTTGCAGACAGACGGCTACAAGTTTAAAAGAAAACTCAATAAGCCAGAAACTTTTATATTTAAACCTGTAAAATTAAACATTCTTGTGGGATTTATCCATGACATCCACCACGCTTACTGGCATCGGAGCCTGAAACATCTTGGGGCTCTACTTACGTTTATGGCATCGCTTTCCTTTCCAACCAGATGGACAATCACACACATTAGGACTGACACACCTTCCACTGTTCAGACACATTGGATCACAAATGCCTAAGAAGCACAAGAACGATTCCAGATTCTGCTTCAAGTGGAAAACGGCGAATGAATGCAAATTCAATGGATTGGGCCACAGTGCACTGATTTGGTTCAGTCACCTTTTACCATGCAATGTGTGATAAAACGTAATGGACAGGAATCCTACATAGTATCTGTTTATAAAAGTCTTTCCATTATAAGGCACTATATTCCGCTGAATAATACAAAATAAATGTTTTAATGTCTTAGGGACTATCTCAGAATATCTGTCAGCTGTTTTTCATATCCATATGGTGCATCTTAAATCACAATATGTTCTATAGTAGCAGCACAATGAAATATTGTATCTTCTGGGCATGCACAAATATTGGCTGACTTCAGTAAACATATGGGACATAATGGATGATAATGTGTAAATTTACAGCAGAACTTACTTTTCTCACAGCGGCTTCCTGTATATCCCTCGGGACAGGAGCACACATTATTCCTCATGCAGTGGCCACCATTTTTACATGGTGGACTACATACAGCTGGAAAACAGCAGCATATGCTTACAGGGAGCTCTATAGCTATAGACCGACATACTGTATGGTTATTGAACATCTTATCAAAGAGCAATAAGCTGAGAGGTTGGGAACAGTTTCTGGACATTACCTATCTACTGTAAAGTATCAGAGAGCTTACGTTTGTAAAACTTAAAAAACGGAAAGGAAAAAATGTTTAGTTCTCTATTATTTTCCATGACAAATAATTGTGCAAGATCAAACATTTTAACTAATCTATGAATGACCACCTCTTAGGAGTTGTTCTGTGACTTCAGAATAATTATGCTATCTCACACAAAAGGATTATTGCACCTATACACCATGCATGTTAAATTAACTTTAACTGGATGCCAGACCTTAAGCCAAATTGAGCTTTTAGAATTTCCACCCCACAATGTAGTTGGCACAGCTTTCACTGACTGCTTCTTTCCCTCAACTTCATTCTCTTACCTTGGCAAAAGGCGTTCCCTCTTTGCTCTTTAATCATTGTTCCTTGCTAGTACTGAAAACTCCATCCTGCTTAGTGCATTAGTACTCAGTACTTTCAGACATTTGCTCCTGCATGTTTCCCTCCCATTTATTCCATGTCTATTTTCCTTTTGAGTTTACAAAGGATAACAGAATGTCCATTTTCAAAATGTTCTCCTTTCATCCTTCTGTTAAAAAATCTCAGTCTACTTATTTACTTCCTTTTCTCTCCAAAGCTCCAGAGAGAATAATTAAATGTCAGGTGTTTTATCTTTTTCACTAAACACTAATTCTTTGCAGTCTGGTTTTTATCTTGTATATTACACAGAAACCACTTACAGACATTCATTCTGTTCATACTGACTTACTGACTCACTCTCTGTCATCCTAATTCTCCTCGGATCTTCATCAGCTTTGACAATGATAACCACACCACAGTTCTCTGTTCTCTCTCTGAGCTTGTGAATTCTGGTACTATTTTTGCCTGATGCCTTTTCCATCTCATTGATCTTTTTGGTAAGACTCTTTTCTCACTTCACTTCGTTTACTTTATTATAGATGTTCAGCAAGGGTCAGTACTTGTAGTTCTCTTCTCTCTGAACCACCACCTAAATTCCCTTCATGTATTTTATTATGGCATCTATACTGATGATACACAGATTTCCTCCTTTTCCTCTAATATATCTATGATATTTTCTCACAAATATATAACTCTGCTTCTCATCCTTCTTGTCCTGTATACAGGTACATTATCTCAAACTGAGTAATCAAATAACTCTGCTCCCTTCCGTTCTATCCCTGTACTGATCTGTTTCCTTCTCATCATCTTCATTAACTAAGCTCAAAACCTTGGCATTATCTTTGATCCTTCCCCATCCTACTCACTTTTTCAATCCCTTCTTAATCTTGCCTGTACATCTGTAAATTAATGCCCTTGCAAGTTCTTATATTATATAAGTTGTTATGAGTTATATCTCACATTATAGAATGTTATCTTATATTAGTTTTATTGTATTACAGTTGTCAGTTGTCTACTAGTAAGTAGAGTTGGTTACAGTTGATTATACAATTGTGACACTTGTTGCATAAACTGTTATTATTTCATATAAGTCACCCTGGATAAAGATGTCTGCTTAATTATTTAAAGGAACAAGTAAAGGTTTATTCCATGCTGAAAAGAAAAGAGACGCAGTGTTTCAGCTGTGGAGCCTTCTTCAGGTGTCAGGTGTCCTCTGCAGCCTATGTATGCTGTCAACAATAAACAAAGTCTGCATTTCCATTCACCATTCTGGCACTGTGATCCGTAAAATCCATGAGGACAGGAGCAGGTATTTGGGCGAATGCAGGTGCCTCCATTTAGACAGACAGGACTACAGGTGGCTGCAGAAAACACATACAGCAGCAAAAAATATGAATATGTCATCAGAAACAGACAAATGCTTTCTGACTTCAAAGAACAAGCAGAAAAAAGCCATATTTCACCATCAAGCTGAGAAATACAGTGGTTCACATTTTGAGGTTGGTTATATTCTTATTACATCTTTTTCACATGTGTGCATTCATACAGTACATTTTACTGTGTTTTAATTAATGACTGGGCGAAGTTACCTGTCTCGCAGGACGGACCACTCCAACCTGGCCTGCACTGGCACTCATCTGGTGAAACACACATGCCTCCATTCTGACAATGCCTGTTACACACCACTGACAGGGGAAAGGACACCCATTATAATTATAATTATAATCTTTTATGAAACCAGATAAGCCCATTGAGAACCTACTCTCATTAAGGATAACGATCCAGTGCAGGGGCACAAAACACAAAAGCCATACAATGAAACACATACAGTGTTGTAGTATAAAAATTGTTAATTAACATTTCCGTTTACTCAGCTTTTAGAAAAAAACCCCAGAAACATACTGGTTTCACATCTTGGACCCACGAATCCATATGGGCAGGAGCAGGTGTTCTGGGCCACACATGTGCCTCCGTGTTCACAGGGCAGACTGCACAGAGCTGAATAAAGGCCAGAAATTATCATTTCTGTTCCTATCACATGCATGATATGCAAATTCCTGATAAATCTTTGAAATGCATTATTAATGTATTCCTTAAGTAGATTTACAGTAAATAAGAATTGGTTGGTAAAGTTCATTATTATGTTAAAGGTCGTGTTGGGAAGTTCTTGAAAATTGAACAAAATTGTTCTGGTGTTTGGTATCTGTAACTGCTCTCATCCTGTTAATCTGGGTGAAGCACGACATGTCTTTTGACAGCTGTTTTCTGACATTGCTCAGCAAATACAATATTTGAAATAACCATAATATGTAGTGAACCCCACTCATTGCAGGGCAATGCCTTTGACTGCTGTTCTGAATACAGACACTGAGACTCTACTGTAGATGGCACTACTATTTTACAAGTGTTGAGAAAAACTCCCAGAGATATAGTGTAGAATAATATGATGGGTCATCAAGTCACATGTTAGCTTTGCTTCAGTGATCTGTCATGTTATTTTCCACTCCTACACACCTGCTGCAGAAACACATTCTTTCACTTTGGGGTCACTTTGTTGACAGCCCAGCTCACCTCAATATTATACTCCTTAAACTTTCAGGAAGTCTGTCTTTTACTGCTTTTTTCTGAACAGAGTAGTTTTGGTATTTTATGGGTCTGTTCCTACACATGAAGGAGCAGACTTTGTTTGTTTTGTAAAACTAGAATGTCCTTGTTGAAGTATTACAATACACTTATCCACATTTTTTTTACCAAGGAAAAGCAAATTACCAGCTTCACACGTCTCTCCATGGTATCCTTTTGGACAGTCACAGACATCAGGTGCAATACACTTTCCACCATTTTTACAGTCTGGTCTGCAGATTGCTGAAATTACACAAATAATTGGTAGACTGCAATCAGTTTGGCATGTATGCCAAGGGATAAAGGCCCTGTGCGGAGTCAGAGAGAGAAAACTGAATTCCCAAGCGAATGTATTCCAAATCATGAAGCTAGAGCGAGGTCGGAGATTGGAAACGGTGGGTCAGAAATCCAGGTGGTCACAATAACGAACGAGGAGTCAGAGCAAGTCTCTAACTGGACACGTAGCTCAGGGTGAGGAAACCTCAATAGTGAGTGAGGACAGGTTGCAGAGTGGAAGTTTAAATAGACAAGGGGAGTGAAGTTAATTAGTGAGTGATCGGGTGCTCGTGGGAATGCGTGCAGTTTGTGACACAGTTGTGGGAATTTGTTCCCGTTCTTTGTTAAATCAAGTAATACAGCACATGAAGACAGTTGAGTCCTGTAGATGTGATTATCAATTACTTTAGTAGCTTGGTTACATGATGAGACAAGGCAATGAATATAATATAAAGGCATGGCATACTTAATATTTAAGTATTTGTCATAAACTCGCCCTGGCTGACAAAGCATTTGTTTTTATTGGCAATGGTTTGGCATCTGTTCATAAAGAACTAGCCTTCAATAACAATGCAAACCCTTTGTTGTTACTGCAGACTCTTACCCAGATGACAGATGTGACCAGTGTACCCTGGCTTACAGCGGCATGTGTTCGGAGCAGCACACTCCATGTTCCTTCCGCAAGGGTGTCTACAAACAGCTAGTAGACACAAATGAGATATTTATTACTCAAAGCTACACCTATTTAAAAACAGGTTACATGGCCCATTTACATTATACCTAGTATCCTAGTTACATTTAGGATAGCATTTGCAAACTCGCTTTTTGACAAAGACCTTGAAAGTATTTCGTTCAAGAAACAAGTGCTGTACCTTTACACACTCTTCCATCTCCAGTGTATCCATTAGGACATCGCCCACACTTAAAGCCTCCATCTTGGGTGGGTTCACACTGGACTCCATTGAAGCATGGCATGTCAGCGCAGGTGAGCTTCTTTTCCACCATGAAAAGGTGGTTGCTTATCTGAGAGGTGAGGTATGTGTGCAGAGGGGTCGCTACATTAAAGGAAGAGGTGTAAGCTCTTCTAGCTGTTGTGGTCTGGGTCTTAGGCACATGATGAACAGAGGTCTTGGATATCTGCTTTCCAAAGACACTATCATCTGCAAATTCTGTTTCTGACATGGCAGAGGATGAAGATGTAAGAGCAGCGGTAAGAGCAGATGACCATTGGAGGTGTGACTTTGTAGAGGACTGTGCTCTTGTTCTAGTTAATGAAATTGAAGTTGCTGAAGACCTGGTTCTGGCATGTTTAGCAGAATTCTGAGGCTTTGTTATTCTGACATCTTCGCTGTGCGCAGGTGTGTGTTCCTGCAAGGGCTGTATTGTAATACCGACAAATCTCCAGGAGGAATCATTGTGCTGTTGACTTCTAGCTGTCACATGAAGATATTTTGTATCTTGAGAAGAACTGTTGCTTTTAGTGTTTGTCCTAAGGGTGGTGTTTGGAAAATGAGTGGGAGTTGGGAGCTGGTCATAATAATGATGAGGTCTGTCTGGAGAGTTGCTTTGTGTAACAAGTTGTTCTGGTAGAACAATTGTCTCTTTATTCTCATTCTTATATCCAGGATCCTGAGCTTGGAGATATCTTGTTGTGGCTTTATTTGTCATCATTTTAGGCCTGGAAACTTTCTTTTCCACATTTCTTGAGGGTACAACAGGTAAAAGAGGTTGAGAAATTTTATTCGTGATGTAGTGTATTTGAGTATTCTTTAGCTGTGTTAGTCTTGTGGCATGATGAGGAGGAACTGAAAGAAATGTATAAATTGGAGAGTTAACTAAAATTATACAGTGCAAAAACAAAAAACAAATGGTAAATTCTTTCCCAAGAAAAGTTTTCACCATTTTTCAACATCACATAAAAAGGTCATTTATTAAATGGAGATATATTGATGCTAAACTAGTTGTTTGCATTTGAATAGCATTGTAATCAGAATGTCAATGGGAGTCTTAGATTCCATTCTGAAGGAAATAAGGAGATCCTTGCATCATGTAAAAGCTTAGCAGAATGTTGCCCGTTGTCATTTCATAATCTGCTAAACATTTATTTAGAGTTTTACTTCTAAAATGACTACTGCAGTTTTAACAATGAGAACAAAAAATCTGTACGTCTGCCGTACAAAGACTGTTTAATCTTTGGAAATGCAGAGCTTTTTCTTAATCACGCATTCAAAGCAATTTGAGTGAAATTGCTTCAGTTCGGCATAGGCTGAGTAAACACATGGAAAAGCAATGGTTTTGAAAACAGATGCAAAGGCTATTCAATAGCCAGCTAACAGGCTGTGATTTATTTGCCATCACTGATATAAGAAAGGGTGTCTAAACCGTAGCAAACAAACACATTAAACATAAGGAATAACAGCTTTGTAAATGAAAACAAATATGTCTTCTATAATCATGTTTCTTCACAATATAGGCATTAGAATTGTATAGAAATGGCTGAAAAAAAGAGCCACGCACTTTAGCATGATTATTTTGGGCATGTTCAAACTTTGAGAAAAACGAAGATGCTCTATTCCCCACATTACAATGCATTTACAGCATTAGAAAAAGTCCCTTTTGAGAGTTTCATTGGTATTATACCAAGTACCATTCACACAGAAATGGACAGGGATCATTGTTGAAGAAATAAATAGGACATGGTTATGAAATTATATGTTTGAGAAATAGAACTTAGAATAGAATGATAACACACAGCAGCACAGCAAGCTATGCATGTCACAAACTATTTTATAATACAGGAAAACAGATGAAAGAATCACCAGCTTGTATTTTAACAATGAAATAAACACTACACAAAAGTAAATAGGCCCAAACATAATGTCCTTTAATTTAATGCATATTTAATCTCAAACTGCATGAGCATTTACTGTCCGGGACAGTCGTAACAGCTGTGTGACTGAAGGGAAGTGGCCATCTCATCTAGGCTGGAATAATACTTTAGTTTTTTTCAGGTCGTGAAAAATAAACTGAACATATTTTTTACAGGACTAATTTATCATCTGGAACAGTATGTTACAGGACTAAAAATAGGCAATGTACATTCCAGGAAGGTTCTGACAATATAAGCCCACTGGTGATAATCCCACGTGAATATTTTACTGTACTTCTGATAAAATCCAGAATGTAAAGTGATAACGAGTTTTTCATCTTTCTTAAGATTTACATTTCTGAGCGGTCCCAAAGAGCTTAAAGCACTTGGTATTCCCATTTATACTGTACAAGAGTACCGTATTTAGAGCTGTTATACTGAATTTGTATATCCATGATATGTGATTTCTAGGTAGGATCTGTGATAATGATAGTGGTGTACATATTTGAGCAGATCTTATGGTACATATTTGAGCGTCCAGGTGGATGCTGCACATTGGTGGTGGTGGAGGGCATCCCCATGGCCTGTAATGCGCTTTGAGTGGAGTGTCCAGAAAACCGCTACATAAGTGTAAGCAATTATCAATTATTATTATTATATTTAATGTGTCTGCAAGTAATATTTTTTTCAATGTGGAACCTGAACCATAAAATAACAAGTTTTATATTCACTATTCAGTAAAGCACATTTAGGGTCAGGGAAAAAAATGTGAATATGGATTACCGGGCTGTACCAGGCTGTCATAAGATCTGCTCAAGCCCTGCTTTATGTATCATCCTGGTTATTTTTTCCTTATCTTTACTTAAGGTTTACAGCTGATTTTTGGTCACGATTCATCACTTATTTCCACTAAAAGTACCTTCTGCGTTATTTTTACCCTTCAATAAAAAAATGGTTTACAAGAAAATCTGATTCTTTTCAGTGCAAACAGGAAAGATGCCCATCAGGAGATGGAATCTGATTTTCCTTTTTGTAAACGAACACTTCTCCACAATTCCCTGAAGAATCACAAAAAAAACGGTGAATACACTCTCACCTGCTCCACTGGGCTTCACACACGTGTGGCCATTACCAAAGAGCCCTGGAGGACAGCGGCCACAAACATAGCCAGCGTATGGAGGCCTCCGGTCAATGCACTGCACACCTGGGAAACACGGCCTGCTCGCACACCTGGTCTTGCTGTCCACTGGAGGGGAGGGCCCTGGGAGAGCAAGGGTTCTCATTAGGAGGAAAGGATCACAATATGCACAGTAGCACAAAACCTGCAGCCAACAGCGCCATTTTTAACACACGTTGTAGTTCCAAAATGCAGAGTGGGCAGCAATTAAATCATGTGCACAGCTGCCACTGGAACTAGGAGATTACATTTTAACTTTACTGTATGATTACAGTGTTTTCATTTCTGTAAATGAGAATGTTATTGCTTCTATAAATACGTGGAGTTTTGCACTCATCTCACACACATTAATTCACAAAGATTTCAAGGTCACCTTTAAGTGGCGTAAAATAGTTGCTATATTCAAAGTTTGTGGAAGCAATATAAGATGTAGCCAGTGTTATTACAGTTCTTGACTTTTTATGTAAAAACAATTACATATACCTCCAGCACTAGCTTGCAGTCTACCTATGTCTATTTCTATGTCTAAGGAGATGAGTCAATCACATCCCTCTTAGGGTGCGACCAATGTTTTCCAAAGTAACGCCTCCTGTTCTCATCTCTACAGTATCACTCTGACTTCGTCACAGGACACATTGAGGACAGATTGAGAATCAATACTACGGTGGCCCTTGAAGTCCAGTCCTCACCCAGCACTTTTGTCAGAAGAATGAATGGGGTTATTATTACTGATTCACATATTGTCAAAAACATGAATATCAGCATAACATGTTTAGATTACTTAATTATATTACTACATTACTGCACATACAGTAAACACAACATAAGGCCCTCAGAGGGATGTGATTGGCTCATCTCTTTAGACATAGAAATGGCACCAGGTAGGCAGCAAGCTGGTGCTGGAGGCTCACACCTGAAGAAGGCTCCACGGCTGAAACATTGAGTTTTCTTTCTTCTCTTTTCACCATGGAATAAACCTATTACTTGTTCCTTTGCAGCTACCCACCTGAATAACTGTATTTATTTGCTTGAGAACATTTTCTGTGCATTTTAAGGAAAACAACATTTTAGGCAATAGCAATTCAGGCATATAAAATAAACCACATTAATGGGAAGTGTTGCTGCTATTGTTCAACTATTGCTCTATTTACTGATTCCTATGCATTTTTAAAAATCACATTCTACAAGTTTGTAGCAGAGAGTGTCTGAAAAATCTTAACATCTGAATTATCTAAACATATGGATATCCATATTGCTTTGATCATATTGCACTGATTCGAAAGTGCCATAATTGAGAAAATAAATATGCAGAACAAGAGGAAGGGAAATGGCTGTTAGGTTAACGGAAGTGCAGTAACTTTTTATCTCTTCGCTCTCACTGATCTCGAATCTCAGAAAATACCATGTCAGACATTTAGCAAAATTGCTATTATGACAAACATCATTAAAGAGTCAGATTAATCATTTTAAGCTACAATAAGCACATTAACAGTCCATTTGTGCGAGATTCTGATGCAAAGTAAGTGGAATTTATTAGCTATTCATGCCACTCACCCTTAGAAATTAGGAATCTATAAATATCAAGATACCATACACTTTGAATGACAGTTCTTTGAATGTCAAACCATTAAAAAACACTTCTGCTTTTTAATAAAATAAAATTATTTTACATTTTCAGAGGCAGGCCATTTTTTTAGATTATTCCTATATCATTATTTTTTATGACAACATAATTTACATTCATTCAAACAGAGTAGATCTGTGCATTTAAATCATACTCCCTATGACCTCAATGCTCCTGAAACTCTTCAGAAAATGCTGAATTAAAGGCATAGCTGCACATACTAATTATGAAGAAGCTTCAGATGACATACTGCATGTAGTAATAACTGTCCTCTTGGTATGTTTTTTAAATACCAAAAAACAATAAAAAAAAATAAAAAGTATACTTTTTGATATATTTTTTACTTTTTTGGGGGGAATGCTAATTATGCTACTGCAGGACTGAATTCCAGATACAATAATGGAGGGGCAATGAAGGTTAGCTCCTAAGAGGAATGGATGTGAAGAATTCCAACAGCTCTTCTGTATTTCACCTCTAGCTTAACCTCTGCTGAACAACCTGCTGTTTCAGCATCCCATCTCCTCTAAAAAATCCTCCTTTCCTTTTAGGGGCATCAGACACAAGAGTGAAAAATTAGGTAAATTGCCTCATTACTCAAAAACCATGAAGTGTCCATTAGAGACAACTGCGCTGATGGTTTTTTGATTTGGAGTGCTATCAGAAAAACTGAGCTAAGACTTTTGTAACTCTGTTCACTTCCCCTTATCAATTCATGCTTTAATACATCAGATCTAAGATAACAGTCTACATGTCCATCCTACATTATAAAAGGCTCCATTTCAGCATCTGTTTTGGAGAATTAAAACTCAAACTTCAGACACATATTTGCCTGCGTGTAGCTAAAACAAACAGATGTAAACACTGATGGTCTTGTACTCTCATAGCAGTCACTTCTATTGCAAAAGACAATTCATTTTGCTTTACGGCAAACGCAAAGGCTGCCTGTGGCAAGACAATTTCCTAACAGCTGTTTTTTTATTAAAAAGAGATTTATTGGGCTTATAATTACACATTTAAAACTGATTTTTGTGCCATTTCAACAAGGTCAGCACAAATACTCCAGAAAACCGGCAGATTTATGGAGCGGAGGAATGACATATTGTGTTATCTGCATTTACATTTCATCTAGACTTCTGAGTGTGATGACAGGCAATTTGTGGGGATGAGCGTCTATATTAATATTGCTACTGATATGAATAAAGAATTCAGTAAACTCTGACGGTCAGCATATAGGACATCTCATCACACACCCTTGAGCCCTCACTGTGTCTCTGGAAGCTGGCTGTTGGCACTTCTAATAGCTCCTGTGAAACATTGGAAAACACTACAATGTTGATAGGATGATATACTGTAGGGCAGGGGACCACCGCCAAAGGATGCAATGCTTAGTATATGGATTTATTATGGCACAAGAATTTAAAAAAATCAACCATTCCTAATAATTTTCAAATTGTTTCTCAGTTAAAAATAAGTCTATATTATTATTATTGTTGCTTATAGACAACATTTTGTACCGCAGAAATCCCGTATTACCACTTAGAATCAGGTTTTCTAAAGATTGTGGCACTGTGGGTGTCAGCACACAATCACATCTGAAAACAGACTCAACACTCACGCTACACCTTGGGAAAAACACGCACTCATCAAGTCCATTTAAGCTATCTGCTTCTGGACTTCCTTTAAGGGGAACTGCAGCACTATTTGTACATTACAGAGTTACAAAGAATTGGCGTTGATGAGTGTATTTGAAACCACAATTAACATAACAAAATAGATTAAATTGGCGCCAATTTGCCGTCATTGTCTGCAATTCAGAACAAGGCAACAAAACTTCTGGTAACTTGAAAATGGCCCTATTACATTGTAAACAAGCAGGTTTGTGAATACATCTCTTTTAATCCAATAGAAATACTGCTATTAGTTGTAAAAACATATTTAACACACATTTTAACTTAGGTCTTAAACATAATTATGACAGAAAGAACCACTTAAATTGTGAAGATTGATTTTTTTCTATTTTTTTTTATCAGCCACTGATATCACTCTCTCACTGCATTCTCTTTTCATCTGTTGCCTTTTTATTGGCAAAAATGGTAGGAATGGCACCTGGTTTTCTCCAAACCAAAGAAATGTCAATAATAATAATAATAATAATAATTGCTTACACTTATATAGCGCTTTTCTGGACACTCCACTCAAAGCGCTTTACAGGTAATGGGGACTCCCCTCCACCACCACCAATGTGCAGCATCCACCTGGATGATGCGACGGCAGCCATAGTGCGCCAGAACGCTCACCACACATCAGCTATCAGTGGGGAGGAGAGCAGAGTAATGTAGCCAATTCATAGAGGGGGATTATTAGGAGGCCATGATTAGTAAGGGCCAATTGGAAATTTCGAGAAGCACCCTGGGATTTTTTAATGACCACAGAGAGTCAGGACCTCGGTTTTACGTCTCATCCGAAGGACGGCGCCTGTTTACAGTATAGTGTCCCCATCACTATACTGGGGCATTAGGACCCACATGGACCACAGGGTGAGCGCCCCCTGCTGGCCCCACTAACACCTCTTCCAGCAGCAACCTTAGTCTTTCCCAGGAGGTCTCCCATCCAGGTACTGACCAGGCTCACACCTGCTTAGCTTCAGTGGGTTGCCAGTTGTGAGTTGCAGGGTGATATGGCTGCTGGCCAATACACATGTTCTTTCCTGAATTGGCAATATTTGAAAACTATTCTATTGCTGTTGAAATAAAGTACATGCTTTAGACCAAGCAAGTTTTGTAACTGTATTAATTTAAATATTATGTTATTAAACTGGGACATGTTTCAGATACTTTAACTAGACTGTTGATTTGAATAAGTGCAATTTAATTGAATTCAACACATTCATCGACTGTGAGACGAATACGAATATGCATTTAATTTTCTACAGTAGGAAAGAACATACTGCAGAGGCTTGGAATGAATTTCCATATATGCTGTGCAAACTGAAACCTTATAATAGCATAATAATATGGAACATATTTTTTATTTCATGAGTAAGCTTGCAGTATTGTTATGGAGGACACTGATTAACTAGTCTGTGTATTTAATAGTGAACTGAGCTCACACAAAAAGGCAGAGATGTCAATGGCAAATTAGAAAGCCTTAATCATTTACTAAAGAGCAAGTTGTCCTTTACTTAACCTTATTATATTGAGGTCAGTTTTGGGAAGAGACTGCTCTGTCCAATTAACTAGTGCAATTTTAAAAATGCAGCCAGTTTTAATCATTAAAGTTACTACATAAAATCAAACATGGTTGAAACTGTAGAGGAATATATCTGAAGGGCACCACAGGGAAAAATAAATAAGGAGCTGGTTTTGAACAATGAGTTTAAGGAGTGTCATTGTCAAAGAAAAAGGGCAATTATATTTTACTATTCTGTATCTCCAACCCTTTGTTTTTAGCTTACAGTAAGTATATTTGAAATCCCACATAAACATTGTGTTCAAAATAATGATAACACTTGGGATGTACTTGCCTGTATTTCTACTATCGCTGAGTGCATTAACTACAAATGGACCTTTTTCAGCCTCTTTTGGGGTCTCTGAAGGCTGAAGACTGACACTTTCCATCCTGGATAACTGATCTGGCACACTCTGAGTGTCAGGAGCAGCCGTGTCTATGATGTCCACACGTCTCCGAGCTGAAATAAGGCAACAAAGACAGAAAAAGGTGCAGCAGCAACTCAATTATTCATCGAGCATGTGGCACTCCGGACTGCTGACAGAACTGAGCTTAGCTTAACTACCCAGTCAATTCAGAGAACATGGAATACGCAGCAGAAAGCTATCAACTGCCCAGGGTAATAGAGGAGAGAAAAAGAAGCAGAACTAGGATATGAGCTTTACAACTATTAATCTGAAATTGCACTTCAGATACATTTTATCCCTACACCTTCTACAATATAATGATCTACTTTAGCCCATTTACAAACATACTGTATGTGCAGCTCTCTATAATATACTGTATAGTATACAGCATGTACTGTATAAGAATGTATATTTTCATGTAAAGCACATGATTGTGTTATGGTAACATTGCAACAAAATTTTCTTGTTTTTCAATTACTAGATTGAAATATTAGCTGAACATAAATAACAAAATAATTTAAAAGAAAAAAAAATATATATACTGTAAAACCTCTCAAAAAAGTTATACAGTATATTCAAAGTATGAATTAATTGGTAATAATAACTTCCTTGTCATCACTGGGCCTTTACCTGCAAGCAGCTCATTTTGATGATACAGTTAATACTGTAGATATGTTGTCCTGGACATTTTGTAATTTACAACACAGGTTAAACAAACACAGAAATATAGACAAGATTAAGTTAATTCCACACTGAAAATGTAGGAATGTGGAAATGTGGTTTCCTTGGAGGTGTTATAGAAACCTTTTTTACCCCTGCATCTAAAAAATAATAGGAAACTACCCCTGCAGTACATAGGTGTGTTTCACAAAGACTTGTCTTTCATTTCTCTATTACAAATTACACCTCTTGGCCACCTGGTGGTGTTCATACCATTCTGTACCATATGCACAAGTTCTTTTCATACAGAGCTTTTATTTTAATACAAAACAAATCAGCCACTATGTCCATCATAAAATCACTTTCCTGTTGCATTGTACACACAGGGCAAACAGATAGCTATTTTTCCAGTTTATTAAAAAGTTAGTTGATTATTACAAATGTGTGATGTTACTGGACTGAAATGAAAGATCAGATGTTTGTTGTGTTGTACTGTACTTTAATTGGGAATTTGTTATACAGCTTCATAGAGAAAAAATACATAAGTGTAATTCCCTTGTGGCTTTTAGGAACCGAGAAAGCAGTTTCCAGGATAGAGGAGTGTGTTTTGCACTCACAGCTCCACAATAGGGTTTTAGGGAGCGAAACTGAAATGCAGGAATCCACGAAGATGGAGTGAAGCTGTGATTGATGACAGCAACCAGCAAAAATGGCAACTCAAATAAACCTGAAAGTGTATGTGTTGGAAACCAACCATGAAACTGAAATAAGCAAAGCACAAAATCAGTCAGCTGAAACTCATCAGAAACCACGGAGGTCTAAAGTACAAAAAAAAAAAACCAGAAGCAAAGCTGCAGATAATATGAACATGCACCCCAGCTACTTGAAAATAAAGTAATGACAAAGCAAGTCTTGCACAAATCAATCAGAGTAGCACTGCTCTGGAGCTCCAATCATTTAATTGAGCATGGTTTCATATTATAGCCTGCTTTCTGTTTCATCAACAAACAAGTGACCGCTGTGTACACCGTGAAGCATGTATCATTTTAGAGTCTGAATCTAGAGTTCTCTGTCAAATGGCAACAGGATTGCATTTTTTGATAGAAAAAAACTCACAACATCAGTTTTTATTTTCGTGTATTAAAAATTGTGAGCAAGAGATAATTCTGTGTTGTTCAAGGAAGCCTCCAACACAGCAAAAACAAAACATGATGTTGTATGTCAATCAAAGTCTTTAAATTAGTGATCTCCTACAGAGAGTCATTATTTAATCTTTTCAGCAATGTGGGTGTTTTAAGCAGAGGAATGGCATGACCTGTGAAGTGAAATGTGGACATTTAGTGAATAAACAGTTCCAACACAACAAAAACTGAGCATCATTGTGTAACTTACTCATGAACGTCCACCTCCCAGGGCCCATTCTGAAGGAGGCTTACTTTAGCAACTGCACCACATCACTCTACTTTCTCTAATTGCGTTGGCATTGCTGAAACTCAAGCCACAGAATCTCCAGTTCTCTGTGCCAGTCTGCTGTAATCTGAAACTACTCAGCTCATCTACTTTCACTTAAAGCAACTACTGTAGCTTCTCACAGGTGGTGTAACTAAATTATAGGGATTAAAGAGATCATGAGAGTGATGTATTTTAACATTCAGATAAACATACAGGGGTAAATATTCATCCTGCCAAGACAAGTGCATAGGACATTTCTAACCTTTTAAATACAAACTCAAATTACGTTAGGCTGACAAACTTGCATATTTTGTAAACTATTGAAATTGGAGTTGAACAAAAATAAACTAACAAAGTAGCACGTGAAAACAATCAGGGGAACTGAGACATAGTGTACTAGTGAATATTAGTTTATTTTGTGTGGGCGTGTCTGGTGCAGGGGAGGTTTAGGTGGAAGAGCTCTAGGTAATCTGTGTACCCCAGCTGGGTGCCCATAAAAAAGTTCTGTATATAACACTGACATTCACATGACCTCCCATCTCCCAGCATGCCTGGTGGACAGCTTCCACATCTGAAGGAGCCAAAGCTGTTGATGCAGGGAGCTCCTGGAAAGCATGGTGTCTTCTCACACTCATTCAAATCCTCGTGGCATGTGGTACCTGTAGGAAGAGGTAGCCAGCTGGATCTCCATTTTGTTTCCAACACACTTTCTTCAAAACAGTGGTCAGCCTCAGTGAAGCACACCATCTTTACTGTGTGATTACTTTGCAACACATAAATCCATTTCAAGCAAATAAACAACTGATCACTTTATTGTGGTTTCTAGACATTTTCTTAGCTCCTCTGTACTGTAACATAGTGATACAGTAAGACAGCCTTTTCGTTTTAAAAATGCAAAACAGAGTCAAAGGGCAGGCTGTCTCTGGAGATGGAAATTACTTTGCTGGTTATTCAAAATTTCATACCAATAAATGAGGTCCTCTGCACACTGCAAAAAACCTTTTCCAAAGGAAATAAACAATATCATTTTTGTTTACAATTTAAAAAAAACCATTCCTATATTTCTAATTATTAATAAATCCAAACATGCCCACATTTTGATAAGTGGTCATCCATGGATTGCACGTACAGAAAATTAAATCACAATCAAAAGACACACCATATTTACAATATAAGTGTTTTTCCTTTAATATGGCCATTGTAAGCCTGCTCTCAAATGGTATGAACGTCTTCCCTACACTGGAACAAAAATCAGGCCGTTTATATTCAATGAAAACCATCTACCCATTTATAGGCACTTTGTATATCACTGTGTAGAGTTAAACCAGGCTATGGATGTATGCAACCTCTGGCAGTTTTAGAGGACAAGTGACAGCTCTCTGAAACCAGGAGCCAGATAACTAGAAGAATCCTCCCTTGTAGGGATTTATGATGCAGATTAATAACTGAGTTTCTGCTTTGGGCTGTATTGTATGTCTAGTTCCCTTCATGCGAAAAATCAGAATGCTGCTTGAATTTCAAGTGCTGAAGGAGTCTAACACAGGTAAGTACCATCAGAAAGAAATATTGCTCTGAGCAGAAGAATCTTTTTCTTTCCATGTAACAATGAAAAAATGAGAGTTAATGCCTTAAATGATCAAATAATAAATGAGACTGAACTGAAATATTATATAGGCTGGGGGCAATTTCTCTGCATGGTGATGAACTTGCCTATGAGGGACAACACATGTGTTTTTATTTTCTCAATATTTAACCAGCTGTGGTCTCTAGTGTATATACAGTACTACAGTATAAATATCACCTATTCTGGAAATCTAAGAAATAGATTTTACATTTGCTTAACATAAAACTGATACTTTTACTAAAAAGCCTTCTTTTTAAAAATTGTTTATTTTCTGAACTTACTGGCACTGAAATCCTGACAACAATATCAAAAAGACTTGCCATGTCTTTCTGATTTTCTGAAAACCATTACAGTTTACCTTACATCATAAAATTTAAAATCAAGGAAAGAATTCACTTCAGCTTAATGGTACTTATTAACTGAGCTGTAGCAGGGATGTTGAGAGATTTGAATGAGATCTGAAAGCAGTTTTCTTAAACTCCTGCTACAGTATACGCCTGTTATCCTGGAGAAAGACACAGGAGTGAGCACCACAAAATACAAAAATCATTGAAGTTCATATACTTGTGCAATACTGAAGATATGTCTTTTAAACCAGTGATTCAGAAGTGACCGTTATAATACTGTAAAAAATCCTATTTTACAGTAACAGAATAAAGTTAACAGAAAGTGACTGTTTACCTAGACATGTTAGATTTACACATGGCTGTCAATTCTAGAAACATAATAAAAAAGGCTATGCAATTTGGAATGATTAGTAAATGAGTCAAACCTAGGCCTGGTTCACATACTGTATGAAATGCCTTTGGAAAGTAAAGTATAGCTCACCCTCTACCCAGCTGACCCTTTATGCTTAATAACATCCTAGTATGGAAGAAAAGGTGCAGTACCTCTGAGACCAACTGGGCACTGACACGAGAAGCCATTGACTCCATCAACACAAATGCCTGCACCGCAAGGGTTTGATTGACACTCATCGACGTTTTCTTGGCAAAGATCTCCCTTGAAGCCAGGGGCACACACACACAGATATCTGCCACTTCCCGGGGGAAAGTTGATGTTTGTAACACAAGTCCCTCCATTGTGACAACCACAAGGCTTCACTGAAACCTGCAATACAGAAGGAAACAACAAATACCATTGATCTGCCAGTCCAACATCCTATAGTTCTACATTGAGTCCACCTGAATGATCTGCTACAACAGGCTTAATCCCTCTGTGTCTCAGCATCCCTGTCATAGAATTCTATTGTTAATCTCAGGGTGCTTTCTTAAGGTAATTAATTCCCTGTGGCAAGAAAACAGCAGGTTTCATGTAAGATTTAAAAGTGGTGGTTGTTAATTCATATAATGTTTAGGTCATTAAATCAGAAGCCAGGCAATAAAACCCAAAAATTCATCTCATTAACCCCGGACTCACTTGACTGTAAAAAAAATGAACTGATCTAATGTTGATAATTACTCTTTCCTGACATGTTCACCTCCCAACATCACTGGGAATATTATAACTGAATCCCATCTAATAATTGTTAGTAGGCTTAAAGCAGCTGCTTGCCTCCCATCTGGAGGCTAAAGTGAGAGTAAATGCAAGCATCCATCTTTGTATTAACAGTGACTCTTGTCTATGATAAAATAGATCTTGCTGCATAGTGACATTTACCATGTGTGATGTGAAATTGTATTGTGAATTTTTATTCCTTAAACACTGAAAGATTAAGACTTTCATATATTTGCATGCATGTACAATATAAGGACATACTTACAAATTTAAATAGTATATGATTTTTTTGTATAAATATAATGCACAATTGAATATATGATTAGATGGGCAATATTTTACAATTGTTCTGACAATATTTTAAGAGGTGTCTTTTCTTTAAATGTTCCATTTTCAATGAAAACAAATAGGTTTGTTTTCAATGAAAACAAATCCTGCTCAATAAATAAGAACAAATAAACAGTATTTTATGATATGATTAACTTGGAACAACAAATCACATGATAATAGTATGAAAATGTAACTTACACCTTACTTACAGTATAACACTATACTACATCTATTGGCATTCATCAAATACCAGTACAATTAAATCTGCAAATACAGTCAAACAAATTATGTTCTAGTCACTTCAATATACCTTGGTACTAAAGCACTCAGAGATACTCAGGACAGGTACAAAAACATGCAACAAAACACATTCTTAAGGAGGATGTATACTTGTGCAAATGATCAAAGATACAGTATGGTGTACCTGGAGGTAAACTATACAATGTATGCAATTTAAAAAATCAGTTACAAAAAAAATAACATAAATGCACATATGAAAATATGTGTATTTATTCTAATTAAAGGTGAAAGCCACTTGTTCTTCCTATTACAGAGGCATAAAACACAAGTCATGCATTCAGCACGGACACGATGCCAGTCCATCCCAGGGCAAATATACAAACACACAGATTACTTAGAGACACCAGTTAGCCTAAGCAGCATGTTTTTGGAAAGCGGGTAGAAACTCCTGCAGTTTTCCAATTTTCATTTCTTATATTGATATATGAAGGATATCTGAAAAATTAAAAATAAAATTAAAGACCATTTAAAATTAGTTTTAAAAAGAAAAATGGAGAAAAGTTTTTTGTTTTTCAGTTCAGTACTATGATGTCCTAATGATTAACGTAACAAAGCAACTATTTTTCAGTGTGGGGCGAAAAACCAGGCTGCCAGCCATATAGAAAGTTTTCCATAAGGAGATATATAAAACACACTCTGCTTTTACCTCCACTGTATATCTGTTTTGTGCGTTACATTCATCTGATACTGTAAATTCAAAGGTTTGGGCTTCTTCTGAATGGACTTTCCAGATGAGAAGACCTGCTGGAGAGAGAGACGCATCCTGTGGGCCTGACTCCAGCAGGAACAGCATGGCAGAGCCCTCAGGGTCCACTGCTGAGAACTGGTAGATGAAATTCTCGCCAGAGAATGTCTGCAGTTTGCCAGTTGGTTCCTGCAGCACAGGGGGCTGATTGTCTAAGAAGAAGAAAGAGATGAAACATTGTAGACCAGCCTCAAGAAAAAAACAAAACTTTCATCTTCATATTACCAAAGTATATCTGATTGCCTAAATGGGAAAGTTCAGTCTCACAGCTCAGACTATATGCTGCTCCTATAGATGCTCAAGTGCAATGCAATGAGTGTGAAATGAACACGGGCAGATCTGTAATAAATATTCACATTAGGAAACTAGTGTTGGAGAACACACATCACACAAAGAAATAATTAAATATAATAAACTACAGATTGCAGAAGCTACAATGCCAAGAACATACAGTACTAGAAATTTAATAGTTTTACCACAATAGCCTTCTTGCATCAAAACTACTCTTTATTATGTAAATACACAATAGGGTTTATAGTAACCAAGTCTATTTTTTTAAAACAAAATTATGTTTGAATTAAACAAACAATGAGTAATTTGGGTACAGGGGATGTGAAAAAGTAAGTTAAATTAGCTTGATTAAGGGGATAACTAGAATCAGGTGTTTAAAAAAACAGATCTTGGGGACTGAGGTTGGAAGGACACACACAGTATAAAGATCATAAACATTGTTAGTTTGGTCTTCACGATACAAGTGTGTGGAAACAAGTCATGCCACAATCAAAGGAAGTCTTTGAGGACATCTGAAAAAGAGATATTGATGCTCATCAGCATGAAAAGGGTTACAAAACCATTTCAGAGGGGTGGTAGTCCAACCAAAGTCTCTCCAGAAACAAACCAGAAAGTCATCAAGGAAGTTACAAAAACACTGAAAGTAACATCCAAGGAACCACAGGCCACTCTTGCCTATGTTAATGTGACTGTCAACTATCACAAACTGATTAAACCAGAAAGCTGTTAATTAAAGGATAACATGGAGAAAACCACTGCTCTCCTAAAAGAATGTTACCATCTGTCTAATGTTTGCCAAAAAGCACAAACATAATCCACAGAGCATTTGAAATAATATCCTCTTAACAGATGAGTCAAAGGTAGAACTCTTTGGCATTAATGAAAAACATAATCTTTGGCACAAATCAAATATAGTTTATGAACTGAAGAACTTCCATCGTTGTAGAGGGAGTGTGAAGGTTTGGAGCTGCTTTGCAGCCTCTGGACCTTGAAGGCATGTCTTGATAAACACAACCATGGGTTCTACATTGTAGCAGAAAATTCTAGAGGAGAATGTCAGGCCATCCATGGGGGACCTGAAGCTGGACTCAAAATGGGTTTAATAGCGGGACAATGACGCAAGCCAGCATACCACAGAATACCAAAGGAATGCCATGTTTTACCAACCTAAATCCCATCGAAATATTGTAACAGGCATGCATGTATGGCAGCCCTCAAATGTCACAGAGGAGTTCTGCAAGCAGGAATGGGCCAAAGGTCCTCGAAACTGAACTAATCCATGTTACAGGAAACATGTAGTTGCAGTCTTTGCTGTTCCCCATGTAATGAATCTAAAGGTTTACATACTGTACCTTGTCATGAATGGATGTTGAATGTTAGATCATGTGAGGATAAATAAATATTGCACTGTGACTATCATCAGAAAATATATAAATATGGTTTGTGGAAAAAATATATTATTTGAAATATAGTACTGAGTAAAATATTTTTGAAGTGTATTGAAACTCAAGCCAAAATATAAAGCTATCAGAGAAACTGACTATGTACAGTAGTACTAGTGACCTGGCTCTATTATCCAACCAACACACATGCCTGTACATATAAACCAATTCAGAACTTAAGCACAATACAGGAAACATGGTCACACTGTGGTTAAGATCTCAAAATAATAGCAAGATTTTTAATGACGTTACAAACAGTTAGAAAAAAAATGAAAACACACACAGTACAACCCTAACAATTATATGTTACAGAATGTGTGTTCAAACAATACACCATATTGATTTTAATCTACAGGGATTTTAGGTTATTATCATATTTATGAGGCACTATTAATACATGATACATAAGTTACTGTAAACACTGTTGCCATAATGGTGTCAGGTCCTACATGAATCATACATATTATACCTAATGATCTGCTTGCGCTTTCTCCATCATATACATATACAAAATATATAAGAAAAATCCAATTATTAATCAAAATCATTAACTTACCTGGATAAATAAAATTATTAAAACTTAAGAAGAATCAGAGCAGCAGTGATTACAACAGAAATACCTGGTATAGCACGGAGATAATAAACAACAAATACACCCTGACAGCCCTGATATGTCAGAGACAGATGAGATACAACAATGCCAGTTGTTCCCAAGCTGCACCACATTGGTGATAGGGAATGAGAATTATTACTGTGCGCAGAATAAGATGCGAGGTGACTGAGACACCCCAGAAAGCAGCTGATGAAAAATAGAGGAAACTACTTAGTATGACTAGGAGGCAAGTATTCAAAACATGAATGTGGAACATTAAAATGATGCAGTGTTTAACAAAAATATCAAGGTATCCTAAGGGATCTTTATTTAAATTCGTCTTGCCATTTAGTGCCAGAGTAAAAACACATTTATTTTTAATTGTTCAAACCACCCTGTTAGCTAATGGAAGAAATATCCACAGAATTATATTTTTATATATTTAAAATATATCATTTATATTTTACTGTATCAGTTATTTGCTATAGTTTACAATCAAAGTGAGTCCAGTCTACAGTACATTACAATTCCCAATAAAGAGCCAGATGTGCACTAACTCTACCTTTCTTAATCTTGGCCTGGATTTATGTGTGGCTGAATTGCTTTGTAGCTTTTTAAGTGCATTCAGTTTAATGAATGTTGTTCACATGGCATTCAAAACTTGTCAAAGGCTTTCATTAGAGAAAAAGAGACACTATTGGCATAGCTGACATCATCAATTGTGTACAGGCTGAGAAAACAAGCAGCTACAGTGAAATCAAGCATCTTATTTAGAGACAAAAAGAGAAACAAATTATTATAACAGTATTGCAAAAACACAAGACGTCTTAACAGCTGCAATGCATTTTCATACTGTTTTTCATCTTTTTATTCATTACAAACAAGACTTTGTTGTGTCAACTCTATTGATGACATCCCATGATGCTAGGAGCTATTTCTCAGTCAGAAATAATTCATTATTCCAGGCACTGTGAAATTTGATAACTGGCTGCCTAACACATACTGCAGTTTATCACAGAGATTGTTGTTAAGCATAAATATATAAAAAAAGATTTATATACATTTCAGCTTCTACAATTATATTTAAATATATTAATCAGGATACATAAAATACAAAAATAATTTTATATTAAATATTAATAACCTTTGTAATAATACTAATAATAATTATGCTGTACAGAGCAATGATAAATAGACACATATTATTTTAATTCACACATTTTACTATGAAATAAAATTATATTTTTGTAGTGAGCAGTTAATACATGAAGTGAAGTATATTAAAATTCATGTGTGTACTTTGCCTTTATGTACAAGCTTCTAAAAAGAAACTGAACCATTAAGATTTATTATTACATATGGAAAACTCATTTAGGAAATCACTTTAAATGGTCGCTATTTAGATTATTCAAGAAATGATGCTAAAAGCAGGAAAACTGAGTTTGTGCCTTGGGGGTCATACTGTATTCTATCAGATTCTGTCTATTTTAACTATAAAAAATCTTTGACGTATTTATTCATGTTCTTTGCAAACATATTGCTTCATAATCTTGGACTGTCACAAAAAACACTCATTCTACAGTAAAAACTAATTGTAAATTACAGTTTCCCAAAGGGTAATGACAATTCTGTATAAATCTTTTAATCGATTCTGAACTTTTGGGATCCAAACAGCTGATTTTTGCAAACTGAGGAGAAATGCATCTGACTTCCAAAGCCAGAATAACAAAAGAGAAGACACAAGTAGCCCTTGGGATCAGGAACTGCGGGGAGACAAGGAGACAATAAAGTTGCCTTACTTTCATTTACAGACCATGTGAACTTTGAACTTCTGGGGTCACACCGCAGGCAAGGGCTGCTGGGACTGGAATCCCCTTCCACAAAACACAACCCATCAATGTTGCAGGTTTTCTCCTGCAGGGAAGGAAAGAGGTTGTTCACAAACATTCAAAATAACAGGGACTCACCCCTTACAATCACCTAAGAGCTTTGGGACACAACTTCTTCATCGGAAGATAGGAAAATAGGGTAATAATCTACAGGAATGATTAGGCCAGGACAGGTTTTGGGTTTTCTCTTTCTCATTCTATGAATAATACCTCTCTCTTTGATTTCTTCTGGAAAAATACCAGTGATAAAAAACATGTATGAACAACAACAAAATACTGCTCCAGATTCAGTTAATATTGATCCAAAGATCATCTGGGCTGGGAACAAGTGCAGAGGCCTCATCCTCTTGTTTAAGCTCCCTGGCTGAATGACTTGTACCAAAAAGCATCTTCAGCCTTTTGTGTTTTATAAACAGACTGTAACCAAGGGACCTGTTAAAATCTTTAGAACTGATGTTTTTTTAGTGAAACAGGAAATGGCTTTTTTTTTTTGCTTTCCTCAGTTGCTCATATGCTATATGTACATACTGTATTCTGGCAAGTACAAACAGATGCTCTGAAACACTTATGTCATTTGGTATGCAGCTGTAAGACAACAGCTTTGACAACAAAGTCCAGTTTTTCACATGCTTTTCTCTACACTGCTTTCATGCTTAGTAGTGCAAGCCCCTTCCTGTAATAGCTAGCAAGACATTTAGTTTGATTCTAAGGCCACCCTGGAACAAGGGATGAGAAACCGATACCAGCAGCTTCACTGCACTATTGCCTTTGACATCCCTTAGGAAATGGAATGCAGCAGTTACAGTTTTAATGTGATATACATGTTTAGTGTGATCCTGAAACAGACAAAAGACAAACAAGACACACTTACTGTATATTGTATGCACAATCCTTCTAACATGAAAGGGCAAAAACAGCCAGTGGTTTTATCTTATCCCTTTTAAATTACCTTTAACTTACAAAGCCCATTGAGAGAGGACTCGCAGACTTGGCACACACCATCATATAAAGTCAAAACCTTAGGGTCGCTGTACAAGGAACCATCATTAGTTATCTAAAAAGACAACAACAGAAAAACCTTGTATTGAGGTCAGAATTTCCATACAAACACAGTGTACAGTAGAAGGTTAAGCTTGGATATTCGATACATACCGAGCTGAGCTGAGCTGCTTATGAAAAAGGACACATTTGTACATTATTCAGGGCAAACTAACAGCCACTAAATACTCAAAATGCAACCCATAAAACATGACAGAAACAAACAGGTAATTTGGATGGAATTATAGAAAGTCATCCAAGTGTGATTTAAAGTTCTATTAAAATATAAAAGAAACAGAAATAACGATAATATAAAATGATATAATAAGATATTCTGATAATATCACAAAGGTAATTATCAAAGCATGATGGTGTTTTTAGAAAATATGTTGTCCAATAAACAAAAATGTAAATTATATGCAATTAAAAAGAATAGCATCGAATATACAAAATTCAAAACTGGGATCTGCAGTAGAAGCTATCGAGATACAATAAGAATAGGTGCTAGCACTTATTCTTTTAATTTTTCAATTGGACAATAAGAGAAAGATGTAATGATCTATTGTTGTACTTTATAAAGAAAATCCATAAATGTCATGATCAATAAAGTAATGTGTTAAACTCTTAATGCTTAAGGATCTTCCTTAACTGAAAAGTGATGGTTGTTAAGACATTCTAATATTTTTGGACCAGTTGGGTTAATGTTTGTTTGAGATACAGTAATTCAAGACCCTTGAGTTTGAATGAGGCATTTGAAAGTCAAGACACTGAAATGCTCTTTTGTCACCAGCTGCAAAAGCACAACAATATTAATAAAAGAATTGAAACAGAAAAATAAGTCATAAAAATACATTTACCATTCAACCATACAACAACAGTACACAGAGGTCTGGCAGATGATTTATCTTTCTTCTTTATGCATGGACTGGAAATATTTTATGGCGTGCAAGTCCACATGCTTTTCAGATTAAGCAGGAGTAGATATGAAATTGGTCTCACAGACAGGACGCAAATGTAAAGCTCACATAATCACTTTTCCAAGGCAGTCTGATTTTACCTTCAGATAACCTTGAGGTATGCTGTATAGTTTTTTGCAGTACAGCCCTGAGATTTATGTTAATGAGTTTTACTATCAGGAAAGCTCTCTGCCGCCCAAGTTTACATTCGATAAACATGCAGCATGTATTGATGCAAAAGAGGGTGTCAAGCACAGAAAGACCATTCTATTGGCTACTGCTTTCTCATGTTGCAAGGGCTTGCCAGGATTCTCCTGTTGCTAGTTAAAAGGAAGAATGTAAACTGATCTTTTCAAGACAATGCAGTAAGGTAAACAATGCCAGATTCAAACATATTTAAGATCTACCTTCTTCTTTAAGTGTAAGTACCCCTTAAAATAAATTAATAGCATAGCATCAGTCTAGTTAAAAGTACTAAATTATCAGTGAAAAAAAACTAAACATTTGACTTCAAAACTCGAGAGTACTATGCAAAGAAGAAAAATACTTTCATATTTTATCTAGTTTTATTAAATACTTCTTCACTCACAAATAATGAGGTCACCTTCTAGATCAGAATTCTTCTGGGTGATAACGCCTTCATTGAGATAAACCTACAATGCTGATAAAGGCCATAATGGACAGCGTGGAATGGATAACACCACTGGCAAGTGTAAGCATGTAGAAATGGAACTAGAAAATTAAAGAACAGAAAAAGATTCTTTGATTGTGCTGTTTATGCCATTACTTTAGTACAATGAGGTCCACATTCTAATAGAGAAGGACCCTCTTAAATCTTTAATAGTGAACACTGGTTCCTGGGAAAAGAACTGTGAGTAATCATCTCCACAAACAACCTTATTTTATACTCTGTAAAGGTGAGACTCACAAACATCAGTCATTGCTAGGTAAGTTTTAATACCACCGCAACATCAAGAAATATAAAGAAAAATATTATAGCTTGTTTTGGGGCTTATGGGATTTAAGTGTAGATTTAGAAAAACTCAGGTTTACTATAGTGGTATTTCTATTGTTTTTTATTGTCATATTTTATTAAACTTTTTTCAAGAACACAGAAAAGGAGTCATCATTTACTGTCATTCATCTTATTCAGGCCAAAAGAGCAATTTACTGTAAGTGATAAGGGGTGAAAAGCTAAAATGGGATATTGGAAAATGATTTAGGTTTGACTGATGCTATACAGTATAACCCACATTTGTGTTACCAATTTTTTTACTTTGTGAACCAATTCCCCCCAAATTAAATCTCCTTTAGAGCAACACAATATTTACCTGTATTTCCCATCTCGCAAAAGGCTTGTCATCTACCATAAAGTCCACAGTTTCCATGGTCATGCTGTGCAAAGGAGGAACCACACAGTCCACTGCCTTAGAGCTGAGGAATGTAGCTTTTGTCACCTCTCGACCTCCATGTACCCACTCACTGTTGGTATACTGTGTATGACAAAGAACATCTATTGAAAGCGCATTATGGGTAAATAATCTCAAGAGTTAAAAAAAATCTTACAGATATCCCAATGCAATCCATTAAATTATTTTGCAGAGGGGAAAATGAACGTTTCAGAGCAACAAGATTGTCTGACATTGTTGCCAGACATAAGCCTCAAGAAGCAGCACTGGAAATTCAACAGGGCAGTGCCACTGCAAAGTTCAGAGAATACTTTTAATTGAAAGCTTGCTGCCTGTAAAGTGTTGAAGTGAAGTCAGAGCCTCTGAAGGCTGTATGAGTGCCCCACACTAACTAAATGCCTGCACCAAGCTGGTGAACTACAGGTTCACCACAGGGCTTCTCTACGAAATGTCTATATGTGCCACCAGGAAGCTGCTGAGACATGGAAAATGCTTTTTAGTACTGAATATCACCACAGGGGCAGAATTAAATAGTTGTAAATGAGAAATGCAGTTTAAATGACCACCATCCCCTCAGAAACATGATTCTGTTAAACACGAAAGAGTGCAACTATTGTAATGACACCCCTGTATGATCCATATTTGCAGTATTCATTAGGAGTTCATTTTTTGTAAAATTCTACATTTGTTTAAAGAAAGTTATATTTTAATACACTCTTAATTATGTGACTGAGCATATGGAAGGCACAGAAGATTACAGAACGAACAATAGTACAATCTCATTCTAGAATTCTAAAAAGATTTAATGTAACAAATGTGTAGATTTCTGTATTATGAATTCTCATGCAATTCTACAGTGGTAATGTGCTTTATTGTGCATATGGGATTATTATTAATAGAGTGGGACATGCAGCAAAAAATGTCCCATTTCTTTGCATAAATGATTGAGTTTTGCTATTACTACATATAAACAGATGTATATTGTTACGCACATTATGTTAAAGGAAAAGCTTCAGTATGGACCAGTAAATGTTTTACAATATTTAAAATAGTGGATACAGAGTATATGAATATAATGAATGCCACGCCTTAAAGGACCTTACCATTAATCTAGTAACTTGACAGTGCAGGTCTGGGGTGTCTATGAAGCCCAGTCCAAAAGCTCGAATATTGTTGCATTCATAAGCTCGTATATCACAGAGGCCACTGTTCTCCAGGTCTGTTATCTCAGGAGGCTGACCTTTAATCAAAAACATTCCTTCATGATTAAAATAAATCAAAAGCTTTCAATAGGCATTTATATATAGCACATATAATATTTAAACAGCAGTTTAAAAATTAAATCATTTAATTTTAAAAACATTGAAATTTGTTTTTATTCCTAAATGAGCATACCTTAGGCTAGGATAGACTGGATCAGCTGGCCAGTTTGTAAAGACTCAGGTGTCGCCACAAAAATGCGGTTGTAAAGGTTGCATATAAGCCTGGAGCTTAAAAATCACCTGATTCATTGAATTGCCAACATAATTTACCTGCTGCAGATGTGGCCGCTGGTTAAAACAGAACTCATGTTTCACCAGAGAAGCATCTGTGCAGAGGAACAAGCATGTTTAATTAGCGGAACAGCAATCAGAAAAGATAATTATTTTCTGATGCTATGCGCCAACAGGAAACCAGTTCCATCATTCCTCACCTTTTGCAAATCATGTAATATTTTAAAGTGCTTCAGAGCATTAATTGGAGGGTGTCAGAATGATTCAGGTGCAGTAAAATATCATTTGACCCATGGAAGCCTTTTTTTCACAGTTACGTAGATTTTAGTATGCAAAAGAAAAAACAAGTAATATTGAATCAAAATTGATTTCTGAGTGGTCTAACCTTAGGGAATGCGTGGTAACAAATTGCTCTTCCAAACAACAAATTGATGAGGTTCGTTGTCTTTCTGCTATGAGTGTTGAAAAACCCTTCTTTGAGAACAGAGACAGAGAGATCAATGTGATCATGGCTGTCTGAGGTGAAATGAGAAACTAAGGGCTTGGAGAAATCTTTAATCCTCACAGCCCTAGCATGTTCTCTGAAGTGGTCTCCTAGTCTCCCCAGTCTTCTGGTTTCCCCAACGTACATAGCTGGGCATTTTTTGTAGGAGATACAGTAAACAAGTTGCTAGAGATACAGGATGTCATCTGGGTGATCTGGAATTGACCCGAGGGGCCCTGAATGAGCATGTTGTTAGATATGTATTTGCAGGTGATGCAGCAAACTCTTTTGCAAGGGAAGGTGCCTGGTGGGGATGATTGCCGAGTGCAGTCAAGGGAGCTTTGATCCAGAAGTTTACGTACACTGGGTGGTTGGTGGTAAGAGATGATTGAGCGGTCAGAAAAAAGGGCACCGATGGGGGAATTGCCCTGTAAAATGGAGTAGTTGTTAATAATGGTCCTGGGGATAGAAAGTGTGTTAGAGTGGTAGGGAAGCAACAAAGGAATGCGGTTGTGAAACCGGGAGATACTGGTCGAGTTGATGATCCGAGGGCGGTTTTTGACCCGGGTGAGGGCCCTATCGGTAACATGGGTGGGGTATCCTATGTTGATGAAAAAATAATACATCTTGAGTGCTTGGTTCTGGAAATCCATGTCATTATAAATAATTTATTCTCCTGCCTTACTGATATTAAAGATTGGATCACTTGTCTGAAATTCAGGAAACAAGAACTTGGCCTGACCCATCTGCACATAGATGGCTCTACGGTAGGTTCAGCCCCAATGCCTCAATATGTACAGTAATATAGGCATACAGTTTTATCAATAACTCCTTTTTGATTCACACATAAAAAACTTGTCTAAAACAGTTTTTCTCTATCTTAGAAATATTTCCAAAACTGCTAAACACATTTGTTACTGTATATCAATAATGGACAATTCTAATGGGCTACTATCTGCACCTCATCCAGACTTCGGTTTCTTCAAAATGCTGCTGCATATCACTTAACAAAACAAAAACAAATGGAGCATAGAACTCCAACTTTAGATTTTTTACAATAGCTTCCAGTTTGTAATGTAACAGACTACAAACTATTGCTTCTGACCTACAAAGTCTGTCTCCTCTATATTTAAATGAACTGCTGACAACATACACGCCAAGCAGAGCACTCCAATTTAAGGATGGCAATCAGCTAGTAGTCCCAAGAATCACCAAAACAACTGCTGGGGGCAGGGCATTTGGCTATAGGACCCAAAAATTGCAAAACGACTTCCCAAAACATGTAGGATAATTCTTTAGTTTCTCATAGGAATTTCTTGAAAGAGCTGCCAACTTTCAGATTGGGTGATATAATTGTATTCACCTGAAACTATGATCTTCCACCCAGTTACTGTAACACAGTTACTCCTATTGCTCAGACCCCAGAACTAGGATCCAACATTGATCATGCAGGTCTCTATGGTATGCGACATCAGAACCTGGAAAACTGAATCCAAGATGGCAGATCCACAGAACCTCAGCTACTTTATTCAGCTACCCCTGATGGTAGACATAGGACAGCAGGGATCCAAAGCTTTACAGAGATTGTTATGATTGATGAACCATGAACTCATTGCCTGGAGGGGGAGCAACAATCAGGCCTGTTCCACGGAGGTTTCTTCACTCCCACTGGGAGTTGTTTTCCTCTCCTCCTTGTGCACTTGGTCAATAACACCATAAAAATTAACACCATATGCAGATTAGTCAAAGTGGCTAAATTTAAAATCAACAAGACGACATAAATAATAAGTAATAGGTTTATTCCATGCTGAAAAAAATAGTTTATTCCATTTACCCAGCATGGAATAAACCTATTACTTGTTCCTTTGCAGCCTACGCATGCTGACGCAGCTATCCACCTGACATAAATAATACACAGGATTATAGGATTTTCATAGGCATATTTTGCTGGATATGTTCTTCAATGGCTTTAAATTGACATAAAACTCCTAATTTATTCTGCAATATCCTATACAAAGAAAAAGATTAAAGAGGCAATTACTTCCATGCATGACTTAAATGAAGTGATGTCAGCGTTATTGTAAATGTAAGTAGTTTTAAAGTTGTCAAGGATATCATTATACTTCTTTTAAACATTTCCATTTTCTACAACAGTAAAGTGTCCTCATTGTTATTCTTACTCTAAGTGTTATTTGTATTCTAAGTGCATCTCCCTATTAAAATAAATGTAAAAGGCAGACTTAGAGCACATGTGTTCAATAACAAAAGGAAATAAAAAACAGAACTTTCTGCTCAAGCAGTGAGAACATCTGAGTCAAGTCATATCATCAAACCAGGGTCATAAAGCAGTGCTCTCCAGAACATCACTGTGTGGTATTTCACAAGAGGCAAGTATTGTTTCCCCACCTCTGTTCCAAGGTGAGACAGAATACATGCACATAATGACTGTTGGGTTTTTAATGTGACAGCCAAGGGCATCTAGGAAATAAATAACCAAAAACAGTTTCCTCTCTGATGAAGAATATGGCATCCAAATGAAATTGCATAACCCCTCATTTGTCAGATGAACAAAATAATTTTCATTGTTTTCATATTTTCCCAAATAACCATTGCCATCCAACCTAATTTCTAATATAGGGATTTTCAGAGACCTTTGTCCAGTGCTGGGCAGCTGTGTGAGAATGAGGCTAACCAATGCCAGGGGTAACTTTTTCATTCTATAATGTTGCGCCACAGTCAGGAAATTGCATGCTTCACACACTTCAAACCACCTTTTCCTGTTAAATCGTGAAACACTGACGTTTTGAAAGAAACCTTCATTCAGAAGTTTTTATCCCCAGAAAAAAAAAGAGAAAGAGTAGGAATGGTGGAACAGACCTTCAAGAAAAGCGGCATCTGATATGAAGACACAGAGTCTCCTCACCAGCTTCTCATTTAAAGAATCAGGGCTGCTGGGAGGCAGATAGTGAAAAGAGGCTGCAATTGTAATTCTCAGCCTCACTCCCTGTAACATTTTCCATGCATTCCGTGTCTCACTTCTTTACACCATTAAGCACTGTAACAAGATCTGCCTCCTATCACAGTTTCCTTTCCCACAGAGTTTAAAGTGCTGACCTATATGTGTTAGGGTTTTAACTATACGCAGATAAATGCCTGTGAAGCTGTGAAGAGGGTTTCTATGTATTTACAAGGAAGGCCCCAAAGCTGCTGATGTTTGACCATCACATTTCCATATCTCTACAAGCCAGCACACAGTTTTCTACTATCAGACAGTAGAGAGAGATGTCTTGCTGTCTGATGATAAAAAACAATGATACCTGCATTTGCTCTGAGATCGAAGGACATGTTACACATTCTACAGATTCAAACATGTCCTTCTCAGTAAGAAGTCATACAGAATTGCAAATGGCCACAAGCCCTTGGTTGCTACTGAGGCGGTTTTTCAATAGTACAATGGCTGCATTAGCCATATTTTCCTTAGAATTTTGATAACAAGATGTCTGTAAATTTGGGCCACTAATTTTCAAGGAAGCCACATGGTGGCATTGCAGTTAGCGCTGCCACCTCACAGCTCTTGGGTCCTAGGTTCAAACTGAGTTTGTGTGTTCTCAACATGCTCATATGGATTTTCCCTCAGTGCTCTGGTTTCTTTCTAAAAAGAAGCTAGACACAGTAGGTTAATGGTAGCCTGTATATGTACTGTATGTGTTCACTGTGCAATGGACTGGCTATAGTTCTGCCCAGTGACCTTTGCCTGCTGTGCTAGGCTCCAGCATAATGCCCTGCCAGACACTGTCACATCCACTATACAGTTATAGGGTGATACTGTATACAGTACAGTGTTTAACTATAGAGTGACAGGGTGACATATATACTGTATATCACCCTAAAAATTATAGTCCACTATAGTTTATATAGTTTGTCCTCTAGACTGGGTTTTTATAGAAAAAATAATTGCATATTATTAAAAAATTATATAATAATATAAACACAATGATTCAGCTGAGGAACCTTCCTCAGGTTGTGGAGGCTTCTCTTTTCTGTTCTTTCTTTTCACTCTTCAGTGTGGTCATATATTTGTATATTTCATGCATCCCTTGTACCAGGGAGATTACAGTACACATAGAATAACTAAATCAATTAATCATTCTGCACATTAGAAAATTAACTTTAAAAATGTTTATTTCTCTTCCTGTAGGTTTCAAAACATTGATGTATTTGGATATATCAATAGGTGGTGCTACCAGACAGAAATCAGCACTAGGACTGTTCTGTATACTTGAATCAATATTAGCCATACAAGCCATGCAGTACTGAGAAAATGAAAAATATTTTGTAGTGAAAGCAAGTTTAATACAGATATAATTTAAAATACAGAAACATGCAAAGAAAGAGACACTAACGTCCTTTTGGCGATTTAACAGAGATCTCTGCCAAACCTAGCCAGAAAATTGAAATCACTGTTAGCTTCTGATGTGTTAAGGTATTATGCAGATTTATGCATGTGCCTCTTGTTCAGTCCCCAGTTCTGATCTCTATATACAGTAGCTTGCATAAATCATAAACCATAGAAAGGTCATACATGAGAACACAATGATAAACCAAACTCAAAGCTACAGTAGTGTTAATCTCATCTTTGATATGTGTTAAACTATAGTCAGCAGAGATGCACCTCAGGCAGTTAACACCTTGAAAAGGATGCAAGCTCAGAGCTTGTTTCCACTTTATTTAATGCTAATAAGCAGATGATTGAATTCATTGGGCTGAGAGCCAGATTTGTTCAACCTGAATTACAACTTCCACAAGAAGCTAAATTCTAACTAAAGTTAGAACCTGTGAAGAACAATATATTATCACATCTGTTTCCTCTCAAGACAGAAAACATGCTGTGGGACATTACATAGTATACACAAATGTGACAGCATGAAAAAGTAGTATTTGGCTTTGCTTCTACAGATAATTACATAGAAATGGCAGTTATGGTCTTATGATGTGTTATACTAAAAAATGGGTTTAATTGAATTAAGTATTTAAAAATAAAAGGACCTTCAGCCAAGCAATTGGTATCCCATAAAGTCTTGATCCATGGCACACAAAAGCAGTGACACCACATATGTTGTTTAATAAAGTTTCTGTAGCATATCCCTATTCATCTAAATCAGAAATATACTGTACAGTTGCACTACTGTTAGCCATGCACTAATATCACCACTGTAACAGCAAGGTCTTGGATATACAGTACAGTACATTTCTTGATATAATATGTTCATACTGATATAAATCACTAAAGGGCAAAATGTGTTTAGAAGCAATATTCTGTTATGTAGCTTTTTTAAACAACTAGAACAATTAAGTGATATTGTTAGGAATAAGATTTCAATCACAACTGTCAGTGTAGAAGGATAGAAAGGCCTTTAATACTTACTAATAGTAAGACTGCAGTCATGAAAAGTGTGGCCAAAGAAACACTTGCAGCCCCATTCAGTGCAATGTCCATTTCCACTGCAGAAATTAGGGCACCTCAGTGCAGTGATGATTTCTTCCGGATGGCCTGTGTAATGCCCTGAGATCTGGGATTTTCTCGTCCTGTTCTCCAGAACCCTTCTTTCGCACTCATTTTCGAGAAAAGGTAACATGCCAGCTTCCCATGCAAGGTCATCTTTCAGCTGCAGGTCTGAAATGCACATGTCAATGGCCTCCTCTAGTCTTCTTCCCAGGAGGTCTTTACAAACAACACCGATGGTGGAGTTGCCAAGGACTTCCTGGCAGATTTCTAAGGCTTTAACAGATGTCAGACCACTGGGAGTCGGCCACAACGGCTGCACCTCAGGCCGGCTCTGTGATAAGTGATCCTCTGGAAAGAAATATGTGAGGCCCTGCAAATCTGCTTGGCTCAGACTTTGGAATGTGAAGATTGGCAAATGCTCCTGATAGCCTTGTCTCCTCTGTCTGCTGAATGTTTGATTTTCCTGAGCACTGCTGATTGTCGCTGATTGTTTGAAGTCTCTTTTGAAGTACAGCTGAGCCTTCTCGGAAGAAAAATCTAGGCTGTCAACCTTTGGGGTTAAAAGTTCACCTTGACTCTTTTGACTTTCAGGGACCTGCATTTGGTTCCCAGGCTCTTTCACAGTCTGCAGTGTCCCACGCTTCTTGAGGCTACGCTCCCTGTTAGGGCTAAAGATGTACTCTGAGGTAACATCGAGAGAGGGAAAGACTGATGTGTAATCCACATTATCATTAGAGAAGCAGGATGCTACAGGTGAGCGGTCATTTAGACCAGCTGTTGTGTTCACGGCATGGAGAGACATGCTGTTTTCCTTCTGACACTTGCAGAAATTTTTCTTTATCTCTGCTTCAACAGCTTGTGGCATCATGTCAAATAAGCTCTCCCCAGGCGGTATCCTGACAAAAGCACAACGTGAATTAGATTTCAAAAAGTAAGCCACTACATGAGCTTCTAACATAAATATAGAGACATCTCATCCATTGTTTCAGGATTCTACAAATGGCAGATTTTCAGTTACTCATTTTATTGTTAATATTTCATATTGATAGCTTATAGCTGGTAAAAAAAAAACAATAATAGTTTTTAATAGTATACATATGATTTTATGCTCAAAATGAAACCTTACTGCTCCACTTTTGATAGCAATTCCATCACTGCTCTTAACATCTCCTGCTTTTTCAGATTCTCCAGAACTTCACATAAACAAAAGAGCAATACAAACAAATAGGAGTGTTTGCTCTGCAAACTGCTAGCACAGCCTGCTATTACACAAGGTTTTGTTCTTAATCTTAGACAAATAGTTTCTGTGTTTTTCATGATGTCTTCCTCTTGGCAGCTTAAACTCAAAGACACAACTCCATCAGAAGGTCAGACAGCAACGGGTGACCAGCAATTCACTACTTCCTATTGCTGTGGATCTTTTTAGATGCGATGATTTGTGATTTCCTACTGTGTACCCAAACTCACTTTTATTACTTATGAGAGTCAATTACCTCCATTCCTCTATGAATTCCTCAGGGTATTTACTTCTATGTGAACCTGGGAATGTAGTGCCATGAATACTGTGGAAGTCATTCTGACTATTTCTGTCAAAGATGCCACACAGGCCTCTGGTATTGTTGAAGTCCAGGCTGGGAGCTCTCAGTGACAGGCTCATGCCCCAGTCACTCACATCTGACCGGACAAAGGCACCAGAGGGGAAGACAATCTGGACACGGGAACACAAAGATAGCATGTGTATAGCAATTGGAAACACGCAGTGTAAAGAATATCTATCAATGGAACTAAACACAATACCCATCATTGTAAGCATGCCATGTTTTTCACAAGCAATAATAATGCGGCACATTATTAAAAATAAATAGTTATTTTAATAGTTCATTAAAATAAACTTTTCATATTGATTACCAAAGAAATATCTTCAAAGTTGAGAATTGCAAATATTAATTCCATAGCTATGAAAGCTGCATTTCTCTCTGAACTTTACACGTAAAATGTCCATGATTTAAAACCACAAAATCTATGTACAATAAGGCTATAACTAGTACTGCACCATATGTGTTCATGTTTGACACCTCTGGACATAAAACTTTAGTTTTAGGTAAATGCTGATAACTTTAAAATGCCTTCAACATCTTTCATTATAACTGTCAAAGATTCAGAAAAAATCTATGTTGAAAATGTTTCTCAATATTTATCCCTATAACAAATCAGCAAAACACAGATATCATTTAAAATGTTTTTGGTGCAATGATGTCAAGCTTCTTATGGGTTTAATAAGGACACCATAAGTAACACATTTTACAATGTCCTGGGCATTTAACTGGTAACTTACTCCATGTTTGCTTTGAATGGATATGTACTGTAATATATGTACACAAAAATAAATTATCTCCTCATCAAAACTTATTTGTAAACTCCTACATAAAAAGATTATGACCAACTTTCATTAACCTCAGTGATCTAAGTTATGGCTACTGTGAAAGGGACTAGTCAGGTAAGATCAATGATAATAGAAAAAATACTGTGCTATTAGTTGTGACATTTCAGAATGTGATCTTTGTTTCTGCATTTATCCGATTATTTGAAAAAAAAATTAAAATGGGTAACTACCACGTAGCTTTCACATAGACCTCTTTTATAAGCTTCAGTCATGTTTTTCTGAAATACATCTTAGTACTATATATCTATACAATCTTCAGCTAAGTACATACAGTTATTTTTTTCCCCTGATGAGCCTCCAGGATCTTGATTTTGTCGGACGCGGCTGCACCTGCCCTCTTCACTGACAGGTGAGGCCTGCTCTCTTGCAGCTGTCCATTGCACATGTCGAAAACCACGATGTCATTGCCTTCTCTTGCCACCACTCCACAGTTACAGGACACAGCATAATGGCGACTCCCACAGTCCCACTGGCGGGCCTGAACTTCAAACTCACGGGCCAAACTTCTGTACAGCACAAATGTTCCTGTCTTGTAGTTGTCATAGCGCCTGCAAAGAGGACATGTGATGTGACATCTTCAGACCAAATTAAATGCAATGACAAGCCCGATGTTCTCCTTTGATAAGAAAAATGAAAGTTTAACTAATTCCAATAAAAAAATTAAAAGAACTGGTAAATATGATTTAGTCTAGGGCAACAGACAGGTATTCTCAAGAGAGGGCCATCATTCATAACTGCAAACACGTGAAAACCACACCCTGTAATTGAGTCATTGCCGATCAGTGTGGTTAGAGGCACTAAAATCCATCATTACCCTAAGGCAACCGCAGGTAACTTCACTCAGATGGGACCCTGTCAACACTCTGGAAGCAGGCCGTGCGCTATTAACACTGATACATTCATTATTTTAACCTTTTCTATAACAATGTATTCCCCATGCAACCACGAAATCCACAAAACAGGATTATTTTTAGATGCCTATTTACAATTGAGAGGGATATAACAAGGCGAAGAGTCTCCTCTTAACTGGTGTCAATAGCAGGACCAAATGCAGTGTTTGAATTCATCACAGCATTTCAAAGCCACTATCACACCCTCTGCAGCCAGAGGGCGGTCCTACTCTGTCCTGTCCCTAGTTTCCTGTGCTTTGCTCTCCTTCCGGTGTCTCTCTCTGGGGCTATATATTTCCAGGTCACTCATTCCTCTTCGCTCAGCATTGACATTCGGATGTCCTAAGAACCACCTAACATCCAGGTCGCCCCACATCTACTGCCTGAGTCCATTGGTTTCTATACGTCTCCTGAACTGCTGAGCCCGGGCTAAACCCCCGTTCCGCCGCTACGCATAAGTTCTTTTTCCGCTCTCCTGCCATTCCACGGTTCGTCCCTTCTGACATCCGTGGCAGAACGCTGAGCCTCCTTCTGACCCTGCGAGTGGCGCTTTTTTGTTTTTCCGCAGTTTTTCTTCTCATTACAGATGTAATTTTGCCTGCCATGCAACATTGTCTTCTCTGGTAGTACAACGTTGAGATCCCAGTTAGTTGTTACCCAGTAAACCCTGAAAACATCACACCTTGCTTGTTCTTGGACCCATGCTTTGTTTCCCGGCCATGTTCCGGGATCACGCCCTTGGCTTTGTTAACAGTGTGTCTCTCTTGCTTTGAACTCGGAATGGAACTTGATCACTACTCCCAGATTAGCCCTGTGCTTTGTCACTGGAATGGAGCCACGAAGCTTTGCCTGTCTTGGACTAGGAATATTTCATCTGTTTGCCTGCACCATGCTCTGGTTCCCCTGCTAGCTGCAGGAACACATTTGCCTGTGTGCGTGGCTTCTCGGAAGTCTCCAAGTAGCCTGCTCCCCATCTCCAGAGCGTATGATCCTTGCTCCCTCCGGTCTCAGTAACGCACAACTCTGGGCGATTCCCTGCATGCTGTTTGCAGGCTCCCCAACTCAGCTACCTCTCGCCTAGCACTTGGGTTCTCTGACATGGATCACACTCTGGGTCCCACCTCATTCATGACTGACCAGTGACTGACCATAATTACTAAACCAATCAAGAGTGAGTGACATGATTTGACAAAGGTGATCTGCTGAGTCAACCCTGGTAAGAATTAAGAAAAGCCACAGAAGTATTTCAGCCAATATGCCCAGTATATCAGGAGAATAATGCTTTTGTGCTACCAGTATGTTGGGCACATCCTTGTGCTGCAAGTGAAAGAAGGTCTTTTTTGTGAGACAGGAACGTGATAGTTACAGTATAATACTGTATGTCATGGAAGCCCTACCTGCCAGACACGAGCTCTGCTGAACATTCATAAGATGAGCTGGGATAACATGTGGCGTGTAGGGCTCAGATACCAGTGAACACTCACATGCTCATCCAGGCTTTATGAGAGGAAAGTGGCAGAATCCTACAAGACGTCCTGAGGTAAGTCATACATTGCACATATCCAGCTTTCTGTACATCAACAATCCTTCTTGGAAGTTTGTATTACTTCCAATAATGGCCATGAACACTACCGGCCTATGACTTTCACAGTAGGACTCCTTGTTAGTCAGCCCTGGTGATGACATAAGCTAAACTATATAATGGATTTACTTATGTCTTGTCTGTTTTTTAAAATGTCAGTACACCTCACTAAAATAATTTCTTATTTTCCTGATAATATATATGTGAATTATGCCATTTGCAGTTATGACTTCTGTTTTTGATCCTGTGTATATATTTTAGAAAATACATTAATACTTCAGAATGACTTGATCTGAAGGTACAGTATTACTCTCCCTTTAGAATCTAAGCTTAGCCGAAACAAAAGATAAAAGTCACAGTGCTCAGCCCAATCAAGTTTTCCTTGCAGAAACAAACAAAATGACAGGGTGTTTAGAAAGACTTATACTCAAGTTTTACAGATATATGGCATGAAATGTTGCTCGATTTTTTTAAAATCTGTTATAGAAATCTGACATAGGTCGATCTCATGGTATTAACAAAAATATAATAATCAAAAGCTCATATTTGTTTAACTGAGATAAGAACCCAAGGGTCAGCGATCTCTTTGCATTGTAATATTGACCTACAGTGAGGGAAGCTAAATGATAGAACCTTTTCTCTTTTCTCTGATGCTCCACAAGTGCTTTTCAAATGTCATTTTTTTTGGTCTATTATTGCATCTGTAGAAAGATCCCTTCTTTCTGAAAACAGTCAATAATAATATCCAGAAAGAAAAGCAGAGGAAATTCAATCAGTGATGAAACATTTATGCAGCATTCCCTCTTGTTTTCTGTATTCAAATGTCATAAAGGCTTGAGAAACGTCCATTCAAACTTACAGTAGGAAAAAAAAACACAAGTCTTCAAAGGCTGCAGAAAGAGTCAAGTTTCAAAATGTTACCAGAGAGCTGTATGAATAATTACACTGTTAAAAAACCTTCTCATGTATTACTTAGTCCTTGTTGAGTGTGTCGGGGGGCTGAACAGACTAGTTAAAAAAACAAATATTTTTCACAGAAATTGTGTAAATTAATATTTCATACTTGTTAAAATTAATCCAGTTTTAGATTTATAAGAATCAATATTAGAATTCAGATGACAAATTTTCATTCCTAACATCCATTTTCTGTTGAAATATATGACTCAGATGTTACTCTGAATTACTTCTCTGTTAATGAGCTCTTACTAACCCGTACACTTGTTTGTTTATACATTCATAGAAGAAGATATAATTAACAAGCCAGTCTCACAGACAAACATTACTAAGATATTGAAACAGCAAATGCATGATTCCAGGCTGTACATTCACATTTTAGGCTTCACTGTATGTTTTTTACAGAACTCCCACAATGCAATCAATTTTGCGAGCAAGATGTGCTGAACAGTTTTTTATTTATGTCAACTTAAGTTAGTGTGCTACATTTTTTTATTTTTTTTAACCACAGGCTCATTAAACAAATCTTAACCAGCAATTTCTGCCAAAAATCTTTGACTGCAAGACAGGTAGGAAAAGTGTTCATTAACTTTGTCTGCATGGTCTTTATTTTGATTAGAAAAGGAAAAAAATTAAGCGTGATTTAGCTGAAACAGCTCTAAACGGTGACCTCAGATGAAACACTATATCAAGGAATATTATCACTATGCCGGAAATGTTATCTGACAGGAATACTTGAACAAGGCCACAAAAAATTATACTTAATACAATAGCACAGCTGAAAATGCAAACTAGCTTTAACTGTATTGCAAGTGTAAAAGAGGTATTAAAATTAAAGGGGACTTGATTTCAGTTATTTTTTCCAGACCATTAAATGCAGTCCATCTCAGGTTTGCAAGAAAACAGGACATTAATATTATCATAAGGAAGGCTAAGATTCACTGATCCGCTTACTGTAAACAGTTTGTGCAAGTTTTCAAAAATATATTGGAACCAATTATACCATCCCACTGTGCAAAGGTGACACAAACTTATCCACAAAGATGTAGCCAAAAGTCTCACCACCAAATATTCACTCATGGAAGTCAATACTTAATCAATTAATATATTGTAGTTTTTTTTGTTTTACTTTCTAGCTATTACTGACATTTAACTTCTTTCACACATAGGAGTTTTCAGTTTGAGCTTTCAAGTTTTGATGTAAAAGTTTCACTTTAGAAAAATGTGTACTGTATATATAATTTACAATCAACAAATCTGTTGAAAGGGTGACTGAATACCTTTGAAAGGCACAGTAAATACCTCCCTAAAAGAGTTATTTTAGCATAGTGTTCCTGTAAAAATTAATTGTAAAAGGTAATTGTAAAAACAGTGAATGACCCAAAATCCAAGTTGGCAACCTGTCAAATGTACAGTAAATCTGGGAGAAGGATGGGAACACTGAGCACGGCTTGTACTCAAAATGATGGATTACCTAAAGCTTTGTTCTGGGGGCACATGCAGCTCTGGAAGAAGTCAAAACTGATACTGTACCTGACTATGAAACTACCTTTGGATTTAATTTGGGCAGAATGGAGACCATAACCAAGACCATAACCAAGGCATGGGCTCACAATTTGTTATTGGTGGATATGTGAAAGTTTAAATTTCACATGGGTGTGACTCAGGAACATAAATGATCAAATTTATGATCAGATTTATTGTACTATTTATGAAAAAACAATGAATGGTGGACTTAATTATTAATGATAGACTTAATGATAAGGAAAATCTCTAGGTTCTGATGTTTATTAGGTAGGTACTGTAAACCACTGAGCTCTATCCATTTTTATGGGGACAGTTCAGCTGTAGAGTGAATTATATTCTCATGTGATTAGTATAATAAATCGATTGCAGCAAAGCAATCACTCAAGGGAAAGCCGATAAATAAACAAACACATATATATTGTGGACAAACCCTATACATCTAAAGCCTATAATACTTTAGCCAGTAGCCTCACATTACCTGCCATCAAATGTAATGATATGGGGATCAGTTAAAGAGTAGCAATTTCCACTTGGAATGTCCTGGACCATTACCTGAGAAGGAGAAAAACACAGCTTAACATAACATCACTGTCAAGATTAAAGGACAGGCTGTGGCTACTCAAAGGCTTTAATGTTTTCACAAAATACAGATGTGATCAACTGACACGTGGTGGGATGTAATTCTGACATGGTACCGTATTTCATTCCTTGCACTGGGATGTGTTTTTCAATTAGTGTTGCAGAGAGAAGTGTTTCCTCAGTACAGGATAAGAAACACACGGAAGATAATGGGGCTGATTAATCAGAGGTTGACAGCGGTTTGTTCTTGTTCAATTGAAACAGGTGATGGGAAAACATTGGCAGAAGCACAGTAAATGAGCTTTTAAGCAGTGCTAAACAGCTGTAACACAGGACAAGACACTTTTAAATCTGTGCCAGCTATTTGTTACGTGGTAATGAATGGGTTTTCACCGGCGTAAAGAACGAATTGGGAAATCAGGTACAGTACATGACTCACCCTGCTGTATTTCCCTGTCAGCTTTTCCCCAGTATATGATTCACTTCATTATCACATACTAAACAACTGCATGAACAGAACACAAACCTAAAGGAACACTGTCATTACAGGAAAACCACAAAAAAGCAGCCCAGACAATGCTGGTAATTTGACCTTCAAAGGGTTTGGAGTGTAGTTCCTCCAGAGACCGGGACTTCTCTGGTCAGGCTCTGCTCTGACATGACTGGCGCAGTTCCCGTCTCGAGTGAAGTCTGTCACAGCCGTCAGCAGCAGAGAGGCACGAGCACAGCTGTCGGCCTTACATGGGGTTTGCTCCAGATCCACCTGGCACGCTGAGAGAGCAATGTTTGGGGCTTCCAGACCCAGGCTGTCTGAAACATCAGCAGCACAGACCTTGTTAAGAGACACAATACAGCTGAAGGCAACCTACCCTGCAGGAACCCCAGCTCCAGTTGTGAGGGCTCACAAGAACAAATCTGCATCACGGTCTTGTGGTGTGCTTGGCAACTTGTTGAATAGTTTTGCACTCAGTATAACAGCTGTAAAAAGCACCAGAATTATTTTTTAAAGATGATAAAAATAAGAACGCATGCAATTTACAGTAATCATAAAGCCCCACTGCCAATTTTACTATGAACCAATTTTAAAACCAAAGAAGAGGTAGTGAAAAGTATTTTTTCACTTACAAAACAAATTTAGATATTTGTTAAAGTAACACATGCATAAGAGATGAGATAAGATTACTTTATTAGCCATATACAATTTCTTGCATTAGGAATTTGTCTTTTCGCATATCCCAGCTTGCTCTCCATGAGACACACAGACAGGGAGAGAAGCTTGGGGTCAGAGTGCACGGACAGCCATTTATAAGGGTGCCCCGGGAGCAACTGGGGTTAAGGGCCTTGCTCAGGGGCCCAACGGAATAGGATTCCTCTGCTGGCTACGAGATTTGAACTGGCAACCTCCCAGCCACAGGCGCAGATCCGCAGTGCCACCGTTCCGCCCAAAAGTACAAACTAAAAACTAAAAACAGTTCTGTGAGAATTCTTTTTTCAGTTTCCATCCTTTTCCCATGCTTCTTATTAAAAATAAAGTCCAATATAAAAGCCCATTCACACTTGGCCTCACAGAGACTGATCGCATGATGAAAACCCGACCTGAACCGTCTGTGCTCAGGTGGAGTCTGACTCGGCACTCCAGGGGCCCCCTGCTGGTGGGACAGGGGATGGGCACAGTGCTGTGAATCGTCACCAGGTGCTCCCGACTGTCCTCCGCAATCTGCAAAGACTCCGGCACAAACTAGGGACAGACGAAAAAATCGACATAATGCATATTTACAAACAGGAATGGACATCCTAGATTTTTAAGCACAGTTAATTTAAAAACTATCCTATATTCGTGCAGTACACATCAAGGTACAGACACAGAAATCCCATGTGAAGCCGTAGATCCATGAAATTGAAAGGCAAATGCTTTAAAATATTTATTTACGATCACAATTTATAACAATAACACTAATGTATAACATTATATTATATATATAATAATACTTCATACATACCTTAATCCCAGCAAAGAACACATCACTTTCTCGGGGTACAGATTGCATTTCAGGATAATCTCTTAAAAATCTGGAGACACTACAGGAAATCTATGAATGAATGTAGACATTTTATTAACTACACAGATGTTCGAAATCCCAATCCAAGACATAAGCCAAGCTTGTCTAACAATATCTGGAGAAATAATAATATGCTTTTGTTTTTGATATAAAACTAAAAATTAGTTTAATATAAATGAAGAAACATGTTAATATCTTTTTATATATTTACTCAACTGCATTTCTTTAGCAGATACTGCACCTGTGGTGCTCTGAGCTACAGTATATACTGTAATAAGTAAGTTACATTAAATCATTCAGAGTACAATATGTCCTAATACACTAACTGCAGGCTGCGATTCCTACTCTGAAATTTATTTTACATTTGATGGAGCACAAGCTAACAAAGTTGCACTTCACTCCAAACTAAACACTCTATGCTTCACTTGATTCATTGACATACATGGCAACTCATAGATATGATCCAGCCCCAAGAGATGAGCCTAGTTATTAATAAAGAATTACGTATACATTGTGCAGAAATCTGACATGAACACAGCAATGTGTGTGTACATTAGTGATAGTCCTGTCACATTTACATTTTCATAAGTCAGTAGTAAATTGTTTCATGAAACAATAGAACAATGGGACCATCTTATTTTTTGCTGGGAGTCTTCAGATATTTGTTTTCTAATTTGCCAGCTGTTTAAGACTTGGCTTTCTGATAATGACTCCCGTACAACACTGAGAGGGTGAGAACCCACAGACACACGCACTTTCTAGAAACACAGGGGTCACCAAAAGCACCCTGCCCTGGCCAGACTCTGTAGGACCCAGCTGTATCAGGATGTCTCTTGGTGAATATTCTGTACTGTGTAATACTTTGTATTAACTTTAACTAAAAAATAACAGATGTAATACAGTACCACGAAGGTACATTTTTAATCTTTACCCCTGTGTTATTAGACATATTTTCATGTTAGTCTCTGAAGTCTATGACTTGCATAATCATATTGAATTAATTCAAAGAGACTAATGTCAATTATTTCCAGATGAACAAAGTGTAGTATTTTCTAAAGGGACAGTGGTAATTTTTTACTCATGATTACTGATTTTCTATATGCTGAGGTTTAACAGATAAGTATGAAAAAGTCAGACCCACAGGTACTTGCAAGATATAACGGGCGTTTTACCATTATTGTGAGCTGTCAGTCATGTCATCACATACAATACACTGTATATTACTACATGCGGTACTGCTGTCACCACATACAGAATATGGTATCCCCACATAGAGTACTCTTGTCAATACACACAGTGTACAGAACCCCAATCATCACAGTGTCCAGTACTCCAGTTACCACACAGTATATACTGTATTCTCATATACTGTATTTATACTCTGAATCTCCCTTTCGTTTGCAAAAACACACTAACATGTAAACAAAAATGTGAACCTGGTATTGTTGGCACACTTTGCAAAGACAGTCAATTCTAAAGGTATCTGCAGCACTGTATTATTATAAAAACTTGAAGGTTGCTGGTGATCAAAGATTTAGTAGAATTAAATATCAAAAACATTTCGAAAGCTTTGGCTGCACTATGAAATACGCTCATTTGACTTTTTCTGTCTTCAAAAGAAATCCACGTGAATCTCTTCAAATAAGAAAAACAATGTTTTTCACTTTTTTCCACTACGTGATAGCTGGTATTGCTGCTTGCTTGTTGATTCTTAAAAAGTGGAGAAATATGAAACTGAAGACTATGAATTTAACACGACTAGCAATATGTAGCTAAAGCCACTGAGACAAATACTGTATTAAGTTTCACCAAATTAATAATACTCACATTTAAAATGTTAAATTACTCACACCAAAAGAAAACAAGTCATAAACCTGAAGAACCTATAATCTCATTGAATTTAAGGAAACATAAGTACCTTTTACTTGACCCAACTTGTCACTTTTAAAGTTTTGTGTACTCTTTCGTTTAATATACCTGTAGATCTGTAAATCGTGAAGGCTAATGAAAGCCATAACCAGCCTGCCCTGTACTATATCTCACTCCTTCAGAATGTTTGAGCATACCGTGTCCCCAAGTTTAAAATTCACTCCATCCATCTCAACAAGGGAGAACGTCTGCAGGGATGAGTCTCTTCTGATTTCCTCCTTCCTATTTAGAGATAGGTGCCGTGACCAGGTCACCAGGTAGGCCAGGGGCGAAGCGTGTGTCACACTTTCATAGGTACATTTCAGGTGAACAGTGTTGCCCATTAGCTCGGGGGTAATGGCTGGCTTCAAAGGTATGGCTGCAAGTCTTTCTATAAAATGAAAACAGTGTGCGTGAACTATTGAGGCATGAAAACAAAACTCACTGCAAATGAAATCATGATAGATACATTATTTTACAGCTCTGATAAAATCAAAGGGGTCCTAGTATTTGAAATACTCAAGAGCTTAAAATCCCCATAAGAACCAACCTAAGTGTTTTGAAAACATGACCTAATAAGTTTTTGTCAGACACTCCAAGATTACTTTTAACTTATCTTCTAAAACCTGTGCAAACAATATTTACCATTAATTCGACAGATATACAGTACATGAACTACAAAACAGGCATTTCTTGGGTGCTTTGCATTAAGCATCCACATGTGCTTTACTGAAAATAAATCCCTATTACAAATGTGAATGGGAAAGAACAGGGAATAAAGATTTGCTGTTTTACCTTGACATATGCCGTTAACCTCCACCTCGCTGGCAAGGCATCCTTTGGGTTTTAATTCAGTTACCACTAAAGACAATAATAATAATAATACATTCAAGATACTTCCTTATCTTAGAACTGAAAATATGTCATCTTTAATGTTGGTAAAACAAGAAGAGATTCATTGTTTTCAGGTACACTGTTTTTTTTAAATAACAGCAACATTTCAAAACATTTTTTATACCTTACACATAAAGCAACCATATCCTGATGTTATACACACCCAGGTGGTGAACCTTCAGTATAAGATGAATAGGATGTGATGTCCAAACAAATCTGGCTCCTACAATAAACTATTAAGCATTTTCTGCTAATGAGCAGACACACTTTCCCTGCTCTCTGCTGTCAGAATATTGCAGGACAGTACAGCAGGCTGGTGGGTAAACTGAAGGATTCACTTCACATGATCAGTGAAGTGTTCAAGGTTTTTCTTTGGACATAAACAGATTTGGCTAATTAAAATCATCTCTTTCTAATTAAGCCACAAATTGTACAAATATAAGAATTCTGGATTATTTTTCTACCATTTTAGATAACAGACTCAAATTAATTCCAAATTGTATTAAATCTCTGCTTTGGCCTTACATAATACATGCTTTTTTCTAACCAGTTGCAATAGTATTTTGAACATGAGTATGAACCTGTTAAAATTGTTAGCAGAATTCTACAGTGTCTGATGAATGTGAATTTTCCATTTTCTGCATTCCTTAACACACTGCACAACAAGGCGAGCAATGAAAATTGCAGGTGATATTACAGTATATGCATAGTGAAATTGCTATCATTTTAGAAGTCCTTTGTGAATTTGTAAAGTGCTTCTTGTTTCAGTCCCATTATGGAAGCCGAAGTTAAATTCATTATTCTTTAGTACCTTCATGACTTTGATTCTGACCCAGGGAAACTTATTGTCTGTACATTAGTTTATTGTATCTCTGTACATTCCAATGCAGAGCCATCTGTTAAGCTTGTCTGTAAAGACAAGATGCCTGCTTGTCTCCAGTGTTCGCCAGTGACTGATCCCTGTGATCTGGGATCCCCTCCTTCTGGGCTGTGGAGCTGACGGGAAAGTCACATGGCAGGTTTCTGTAGCTCACGCGATGAAATGATTCTCATGATCAATCAAGTGTTATCATTCTTCTGGTTACATCTATTGCCTGAACAGTTCTACATTTTTAAAATGAAGTAGGGAGCTGCGTTTGCATGTGCAGGCTGCAAAGGAACAAGTAAGGGTTTATTTCATTGGCTGTGGAGCCTTCTTTAGGTGTGAGAGAGAGAGGAAAACTGGCAGTTGATAAAGTAAGGCAGAACAAATTATTATATATAATATATTTTTATCTATATTTCTATAGTTTTACTGTTCATACACAATATTAGTAGAGGCAGCTAGTATGTCCTCTATACTGTCACACTAGAGTGACAAAAGAGTTGTTTTATTTTAAACTTAACAAAAAATGTTGTAATTACAGTATATAATTATTCATGACTTAAAAAATGTAATGTTTCTGTGCTGTTACACTCAGTATAGCAGCAATTTCTCTTTCAACATTTTGAAATTTTAAGTGTCAGACATAACTAAAACTGTACTCAGTTTTGAACACAGTTTTGATTTAAAGTCTATTGTGTTGAATTTGTCAATGCCTTTCATTATTTTGAATAAATGTATCAAAACCTCTTGTATTATCTGTTTTAAACTTAAAAGGGTTGATTTCCTTGATCCTCTTAGTGTAGGACATGCGTTAAGCACCAAAAAGCACCCGGTTGCTGTTTCTAGACTGATGATAGACCAGTGCACCGATGTCTATCTTCCCCTGGGACATGACAACATACCAACACTCCTAACTTCTTAGCGTTCCCTGAGAGAGCGAACCTTGCTTCTCACCATCTTAGGCTTCCCTCCTAAAAGAACAAACTATACTGGAAACACCGGTCTACCACCAGTAGTAACATGAAGGAAATTACCATCACTCCAAACCATGGAGTCTACCCAGGGAAAGTGAAATGTGCTTCTCCAAATACATTTCTCTAATATAAACCAACTCCTTACCAAAGGCTGAATGAACAATGATCTAACCCAAGGTTTCTTTAAAATGTTTAAAGAGAACTTTTATTAAAACCAGCTGCAGTAGATCACTCTGTCATCACCTCAAACATACACCTGCACTCAACTTGCGTTCAAACAGACCACTTTCTCTTTAAATCATCCACAGCATAACCTTAAAGCTGCTCCCTAGACCACTAAATCAAAAAAGACCACTCAGAGAGACAGGTGCTCCATTGCACTTGTCCAGTTTCAAAACAACATCTCTTGATATACATTGTATGTTTTACTCTACAAATCCTAACATTTCTTTTAATTGCTTTCCCATATTGTCTAGAAGAATGTGCCAGTATGCACAATTCTCTCCCAATATCAGTGCTTCCCAAACTATATCGATGCCTCATATCTTTACCTTCTTGCATTGCTATCTGCATATAGTACACTGCACTTGTCTACATAAAATGTTATCTGCCAGCTGTTTGCCCAGTCTAGATTTTTTCTAAATCCTTTTGAATTTCATTTTATGATTCTATCGTATTTGCAAATCTTCATATTTTGGTATAAACTAACTATACCAGAATCTAGACTGCTGATATAAATCAGGAAGAGTGGTCCTAGTACAGACTCCTGTGGTACTTCACTAATAATTACTGTACTCTACAAAGTCTTCACCCCTTCTCTGTTTTCGCCATTTTCTATTAACCAGTTCTCAATGTGAACATTTTCACTACCCCCTTCATCAAAAGTCTTCTTAAATTTAAATACACTATATAGTATCCTCTGTGCATGTCCATTAGTGTTGCTGCTTGCATAAAAAGGTTGAGATTTGTAAGATTATGAAATAATGCTTTAAAGAAAAGTTTATATCCCACTCCTAGGGATTCCTTTCACTTTAAGTAGTATAGCTTCTTCAAATCCAATTGTGTCTTATACATAAAGGGACAATGCACTAGTTATGCTTTGTGTTGCATTAAATGTTTAATAATCTTTGTCTAATCTCTGTGTTCTGAAGATGATTCCAGTATCATGATACTTGCAATTTTATATTAGGCAATCAGCAGTTCAGTTTTACAGTATGTAACTGCCCTTTTCTTCCTTTCAAATCAGCTACACCGTCTTAAGGATCTTCGCACCTGTCAGAAAACATTTTCTGTCCTTCTGTTAATGACAGCCATGTGGAAATTATAAATCTGGTAACGAAGGCCGCCACAGCATCTCAGTTCATAAATATTAACACTGTTGGGTGTCTGTCAGGTACTGTATGTAATTCTATTTAATTCCCTAAGACATACACAAAACACTTTTACTGATTGTGCTTTTATACATACAAAATGTATATTTGAGAACAAGGAAAAAGAATATTGGAGTGCAAATTAATCGAATATGAAAATGAAATAAAGTATAAAACTTTCCTAGGATATTCAACTATTACATGCAAATGTTGTTTTTTGCAATTGTGGAGTTCAGTGCTTAATATGGTTAATAAACGTGCCTCTACAACTTTCCCACACTGTCACACCTGGTCTTGAAAGCAATTGTGTTGTGAATAAGAACAGAATAAGCCAAAAGGATGGTGGTTATTTTCCAACTCATGTGCTTACACTGCTCCCTGAGGAGTTTTAAATGTTTGCATGTTTGAACTATAGTGCCTGTGGTGTTTACATTTGTATGTGTTTTTTTTATGTGATTATGTTATACAGTATTTCAAATAGGTATCAAATGAAAAAAATCAAAGGAAAAAATTACTTTGCATTCCATTCTAAGCAGATAGTAGAAAGTTAGTTACTAACCACTCGAATATAAAATGTCTAGTGTCTCATCAGGTTGAACGGCCTTACCTTTAGCGCAGTAACCCATGCATCCTTGAGTTGGCTGTAAATAGTAAACAAAGAATTCCCCACAGTTTCGGACCGACACCGGGATTCTGAACAGACAACAGTCTTTCTTGCTCCCCAGAAAAAACTGCCAAGTGCCACAGGCAGACAGCTGTTTCACTTCCCCTCGGCGAGGCAGAGAAGCTTCCTGGGCTGAAAGCCACACAGGTGCCTGTGTCCCACACTTGTTCATCTGAGAAGAAGAGAATACTCCATTCCACACCTTTCTACTAATAACCAAGTTTATTAATCCTTTCAAAAACGTCAGGCAGAAGGCAAGCTAACAGACAGTGGAAAATACAAATGATCAAAAGTTATTTCATAATTAACAATCACATTAACACTTCTTACCACATTAGTTTTATGTAGTTAAAAAGCAGCACAGAATGACTGTGTAAGCTGCTCATTATATATCAGACCACTTCAGGTCATGGCTCTTTTTGAGAAGTGTATTTTCATTTTAACCATCAGCAAAGTGCAGTCACTGGAAAGACTTAAACCCCAACAGTGATCACACTATAATGCATTACTGAGTAATTTATTCATAAGCCAGACACAAAATCTGAGACTTCCTCACCTCAAAGTTACTCCAAGACCACACTCTATATCTAGAAATTCTCTAGAGGGAATCCAGTTTCTCAAAGAAAATAAATCAGCGATTCCTTCAAGTTTAAATATGTACATATCTTGTCCTAAGGTACCTTTCTTAACATCCTCTATTTTTGGACAACATTGGTTTTTAACACTAAACCCCCCTTCGCCTCAAGCATTTGAGTGATTGCTTAGGTAGGTGATGTGGGTTTCCACAATCATAACAAGCCTTTAAGTTTAACCGAGATGACAGACAAAGTCCTGGAGTGAACTGTACTTTCCAAGCATTAAATATTTCTGAACACTATTAAATGATTTATTTCATTTAAAAAACCCTCCAGCAGGTCTAGGGGCCTAATTAATGCAGATAAAGTGACTGGCCAAAATGATGCAAGACAATAATGGTATTCTGTAAAAGTGTGGAGTGTGCCTATCTATGGAATTCCAATTAAATAATTAAATAATTGGGGATTAAATAGCCTAATACGCAGAAAACAATGACAGGAGGCCATGGTGGGCCTTTGCTGCTGAATGGAGTTTCAAGGACAGACTGGCACCTTGGACAGACTGACACCTTGGACTTCTGCACATCTCTTCTGGAAAATGTCTTGGGATTCTGAACTTACTTCTACACATGTAGTTGGCATCTCTGCCGGCCTCTTATCGATCATGAAACGGTACCACCCAGCTGACAGAGAGTGGTCACAGATCAGGTCCTGGATCGCAGTGCGCTGGAGCTGAACGGAATCAAAGCTGACGCTGCGGTAGGGGTTCTCCAAGACCTGATGGCCACTTGGGTAACACTCTGGAGCTGAAGTGCAAACCATAGAAAACACTCGGTTAAAACTGCAATCACGGGCCTTCTCTAAATAAGGACATCGTTTCGTGAAATTATTGCTTTTTGTAGAAATGATTTGTTAACTCAAGCTTGGTTTTGATTAATGGTCTCGCACACTCCTCTTTTCTCATTTCAAGAGGTACTTGTGGGAGGTTTATATTTTGCTCTTAAGAGAAAATCAGTGCCATTTTATAAATCAATTTTAATATTTACAGAAAAAAAAACAGTTCTGCTCTGATAAACATTGTAGGGAACTTTTATTTTACTAATTGTTAACCACACGTGAAGTTTAAAAACAGTCACAACATTCCTACAACTTTATCTTAAAAAAAAAGCAGAACAGGATTAAGACTTTTTACTATTGTAATTGAATATATTGTACAATACATGTGTTTTAGTGCCTGAATAAACAATCTTGTGGATTAACATGGGTTAAATGTTTGGTTCGGAAATGTTGATTGTAATTGAATATAATATCTGTAAAGTCTGTTGAGTGTGCCTTTATACATTTATGCACCTTTAATGGTTCAAAAAACAATCAATCACATGTTTTCTCTACAGGAAGTACACCTAGATTCAGCCTCACGCTGTTATGTACTGTAGTCTGGCTGGCAGTGCTCTAAATTCAGTGAAGTTCACATGTTAAACCCCACCTGCTGGGTTTATTTCATACTACATCGCACATACTGATATGGCTTTAAAAAAAAGGAAAATAATGTTACATCCAAAACAAAAATCTGCATAAACAGATTGTCATATTGTATATAATTGTCTCCAGAAATGTCATACTGCTTCAAGAGCACACATCATTGAAAATGACAACTCACCAGCATAGGAACTGCATTTGTATACTGAACTTAAAGGCAGGCTATATTCATATTGCCTTCTAATCTAAAGGAAATTTGTTAAATGATTGTATTCCCATTGTAATTTTCCCTTTTCATGTATGTTGAGCTTGCTACAGCTTCTAATGGATTCTTACCTTCAACTGTGCAACAACTAGTGTTGCGAGGCAGATTAGATCATAATGGATGAGTATAACAGGTCAATGATGTACATATGGTGGGCCCCACTGCTCACACAACCCGAAAGTGCCAGGGGAATTCCCAAGTGTAAAACAGTGGAAACATCCCACATACAGGCATACTGGTATACAGAGCTTCAAAACGATGCACTTCACAGCCAGATTGGTTATTTAAAGACTGATGCAGGAAGACTTCACATTTTGCTGTTTAAACTAAAAAATTCAAGACACTTAGGACCAACACCATGTGACACTATCATCATGATAATCGGACTCCAGTTAGACACACCACTTTCTGCTACAGTCTGGACATACCTGGACACCTCTCTTGGCCCACACCAGTCTGATATTTACTTGGCACACCTGATGGAAACTGTTGTGGACTCTCTACACTCAGCCTGAGCTGCCACCATCTCGTCAGTCTTAATCCTTCTTCGTCTGTCCAGTGCCTTGTCACTGTGCAGCACTCCTGTCAGCTCATGTTAACCAGGAAATTCTCGCTCTGCTCGGACCTGGTCTTGCTACCCCGCAGATCACACATACTGTACCAGGCTACCTGGAGAGGTGGGTTCTCTGTCCTTCCACTCTCGATACACAAAGGTTCTGTCCCGAATCCATGCTGTTTTGTCTCTACACCCCTCTCAACCCCTCCTGTGTATTTTCATATAGTTTTTATACTAATTACACTCAAATTTTCCTTTTCCTCATACTGATATTAATGTCTCCTTCTGAGTCTCTGCGTGTCACGTGGTCATCTCCTCCCGGTGGCATCCCTATAATCTTAACTGAACCTCAGGAATCTGACTTCCTTCTTTCCCTTGTTCTTTGCTTCCCTCTGTGGACATCTCTCTGTTTGTATTCCTCTCTCCTGACTTCTTTCTCCCCCAGTTCCAGCACATTTCTACTACGGCATGATCCAGCCACTTCTTCCTGAGCCACATTCCCAGAAGCCAGCCCTTCCCTACCAGCTATTCTACACGACTCCTAATGCAGGCCCTGGTACTCTTCCACCCAGACTATTGAACCCTACTCTTTACTGGACCCCTAATGATACTATCTATGATGACCCTGCCTTGTCTTCCTTGCTTGTCTCTTGTTTTCCTATGTCCTGCTGCACACATCAAGATCCTAGATATCTCCTACCATTTTCTCAGTCAGTCTGTCTTGTCTTTCTCTTTCCCTGCACTCCCTCTCACTCTCTCACTCTTCCACAGTATATCCATTCCCCACCAGTGCCACTCAGGGGTCAAATATCTACCGTCAGAAATCAGAACTACTCAGTCCTTGACCTCCTCTCAGCACCTGCATGAGACTCATCTGTTAGACGGCACCTGTGATCTCTCAACTCTCGGCTACATCCTTCAAAATCGCTCATGCCAAACTGCCCTAATGTGATCATTTTTCAAGCTGGTAATGTCAATTGCTAAATGCAATTACTCACTGAAAAAAGTGAATATATACTGTACCAGCAGGTTATAGAAAATGTATGTTTTCCAAATAAAATGTCAAACTTCAAATAAAATTATAAAATGCTGCTGACATACTCCTACAGCTAATTGCCATTGAATATTAAAATAAAGTTTGGTTACAGTGTATATCATGTTTTTTTTAACTGTGTTCTTTAATACAGAACTTTAGCTTTAATCTGGAAAACAATTCAAAACACACTACAATGATTCACAGTGAAATCCTGGGAATGAGCAACCTGTGTCACTTATTCAGAACTAAAACAGAGAGAGGCAGAATATGACAAACTAAACATTATAAACATTTAATATGCAATTGCAGAAAACAGACATGCAAGAGTGCATATAACGCTGTAAATCTTTAGCGTGAAACGTTAAAATTGTACCCTACATGTGTAGATACCTAGATGTGTATAATGTTCACACACACAATGGCTCATGCCTACAGTAAAGACATTAAAAAGGAAGACCATTATGTTTATAAATTGCCTATAATGACAAAGCATCTTGCATCTTCATTCCATGATCACTGAAAGAGAGCTGACTTCCCAACCATTCTGTTCTTCTTAATGAAAAACAGTTTTATTGCTCATTCTAAATGGCCTTAATGGGATTGTTATTCTTTTGATTAAATCAGTGTAAAAAGGTTTTAAAATCAGTCATCTCTGAAGATACAACATAATTTCTTTACGTTTGTGTTAAAGGTACCATTTGATCTTTAATCTAATTTATTCTCTGTTCTGTTATTGCCTATTTGTTTAACAATACTTCTAAAATGATTATGAAACACTTTTTTTACAATTATTAACAAAATATTGCTCCAGGGATCTGAAACCCTGCATTTAACTGAGTTAATATCATTCAGTATATGGTAATACAAAGACAACAGCTACTAAAATTAAACAAAATGTTTTAATTTACTCTCTATTTGCATAGGGGAATAAATGTAGGACTTGAACAGAAACTATTTCCCTATTTTAATAATTTTGGTGTATCTAAACATCTGAACCTAGTTCATCTGAGCTAAACAAAACATACTGTACATTATTGCTAAAAGATTTTGCCTGGCTGTTCTAGATAGAAAAATGAAACCCACAGTAACAGAAATGCTGAGATAATGGGTTCTGATGAACAAATAGTATCATTAACAACAGCAGCAGAGGCAACATGAAGAACAGAGGAATAGAGATGAGTGTGTGTCTGTTCTATAATAATTTTTTAAGGAAACAGAGGGTGAATTGAAAGTGTGTTGCTTCAAGGGCCAAAATAAGAGAGATTTAAGGAATACAGTTCCCTGGTTTTCCACCTAGTAGTTCTGACTCCTCAATGTGTGGATGAACTGAGTGAAGAGCCAGCAGAAATGCCAAAAGAACAACACAGGAAGTCTTCCCACATGGAAACATCTCTCAGCACAGCAATGTCTCATAAGATAGGGAGCTCCTAGCAGGACAAACACAAAAAATATAAAAGGGGCTTTTACATTATTAAACAAATATATTTTTTACTAAAACATATGTAACAATAAGTTATTTTCTAGTACAGACAGGAGTAATAAATATCCGATTTATTTGACTGTGTATCAATTGTGAAATGTAACACTTAAAATAGTTTTAAAATCTTGAAAATACCTTTCTCTTCAAAGAAAGCTGCAACCGCTAATTCTACAGTTACAATCTGAACACCCCGGCACACAATCTTTTATTGCTATTTTTAGAAACACTCTGAAGTAGAATTCTATCTTCTCAAATTATTCTAATTATTTTCTAAAATTAACTCATCGAGTGTCTTAACTTTTGCTGGATTCAAATGTGTGATAAAAATAGAGACTTGGAAAATAAACCACAGATTAAAAAATGCTAATAAGCACAAAGACTGCAGAAGCATGAAGTTAAACTCTGCCAACTGTCATTAGTTCCATTCAGGCAGAGACGATGATGAAGTCAACACTGAGAAGGAGGACTCTGGAATGAGCTGTTGAACAATACAATACATACAGATAACCCCTTCTTCCCTGAAGCTGCTCTTAGCAAAGGTCACCATAGGCAGTGATGTATGACGTTTTCCTTATGAGACTCACTGAAGGAATAAGACCAAAAATAGAAACCTGATTTTACAGACAAAAGCCTTTCTTGCTTGTCACTTCCTCTAGAAGTGTACTTCTCCTTATGTCAAAATACTGGGCCGAACACCTTTTACTCAAAATCATTGGCCTCAGTCAGGAGTTACCTTTATACATAATTCAGCTAGTCTGCAGGGAATTCTATTGTATAATCAAACAGATTTCCAAGACATTAGATGCTGCTGTCCTGTTATCCACTGATGTAGTGCAGTAACAAGGTAGTTGGAGGCCACTTGTCTTGCCGCTTGTGATCGTGTGCCAAAGCACAGGAAAGAGGGAACAGACAACCATTCTAAGCCGAACCACAATACAAGATTTAAACTTTTTAAACAGAAAGCTTCTAACTAGTAATCATCAACTCAAGACCCCCTATCTACATATTCTAATCGCACATTAAAATACCTTCCCGGATTCAACACTCCAAGTAGTCTTTGAAATATCCCATGAGAATCATAACAAGTACTTTTGTTTCATTTTCCTTTAAAAGCTACAGTATTTCAGGTATTATCAGGTATCATCTACTGTACAGTACCTACATGTGGCTTATATCAGGACCCATAATTTGACAACATGTACAGTATTGAAATGTACTTCCCCTCATGAAAACTGCCAAAATGAGAGGGATGATGTTTAAGTATTTAGCCATGATATCACAGTGGAATTTCAAAACATTTGGAACAGATTGTGGTAGTTTATTTATCTCACTAATGAATGAATTCTCATTAAAAATGCTTCTTGTGCCCGTATAATCCCTTGTGATTTGCTTATTATACAGAATATGGATGTATGGGTGATATGCAATATGAGTTAGAAGAAAAACAGAATTCCACAAGAAGTGTTAATTACTTTTCATATGTTGACAAAACATTCTAAACCCTGGTGGAGAGAGGTGTTGCTCTTATATTTCAACTGGTGAGGTTTCAGTGCAGAATCTGGGGCAGATATGAATCTATGATGTGATAGTGCAAACAGTTTGTACACAGTTTAAGAGGTTGTGGATTGGCGAGAATAAAACCGAGCCTTATAATGTCGCTTACTTTTCAGAGGATACAGTTTGCCAACTTTGTAGAACCTTGTCACAAATAATCACAGATCAGACAGATCAAGAAACTGTAGAAAAATAATACTCTCTAGTAACCACAGTCCCCTTGAATACTTGCTAAATGCTATTTAATGTGGATCTGTAATTGCACATTACAATCTGAATGGTAATCTGAATTTACCATTACAACAGTGAAACACAACTCTATACTACTAAAAGTTCCACAAGGAAATTATTTGTTCTTTAAAAAGCATTTCTGTGCTTTTGTTCTCTGGGATATGATTTATTTTTATTGTTGAACCTATATGATATGTTTGCACTTCATGTTTAATGGATGCCAAGACACAAATCTATATATGACAAGACAGTAATTATTTAAAGTTCCTCTAAGGCTCTGCTGTTTCCGCAGCTCCTCAGTGCACTCGGTGCACTCGACTGGAGCCTGTGGGAAGGGGCTGAGCACCTGTCAGTGCTACAAGCTCAACATCATAGAGGAGAATGGCTCACAGCAATATGAGACAAGAGCAACTGACAGAAAGCAACAGACATGAACCACACATTAGAAATGGAAGATGTAATCCAGAATCCAGATTCTTTCACTAATATAAGAACCTTTAGACACAGATTTCCATGTCCCAGATATGCTTTTTTCCTTTATAAAATGCAAAGATAGGCCATACACAAATGCACTGGCACAAATTCCTGCAACTGAAAAAAAAACAATGCAAAGAATATAGGAATAAAGAAGGAAGAAATCATACTGTATTTTTAAATTATAACATATTAATACATTAGAAAATAAAACATTTTTGCAGTGACTCTTTTGGCAGTCTGACTTCAGAGGAAAAACTGATTAAATAAATATTGTGAAAGAGCATGTTTCTAAAACTTTGTAGCTACGTGACCAGCGCACAACAGGTCTGTCATTAGGCACGGCCAGACCACTGCTGTCAGAAACACAGGAAGAGAGTAACACAGAAGTATACTATATAAAACAGAAGTTACCACAAACGGTATACAATTCGAATGAGAACAATGTGCAGTAATTGGGTACTAATCCGCAATTCAGAAACAAAAAATTACTTGATACAAAGTGATCCTGCATGTTCTTACAGCTACATTGTGTTGCAGGATGCAAAAAATCCTACAAGATGTTTCTTCCTGCCAAAAACATTACCATGTAATTACAGGCCCGGAGCAGTCTGTTGTATTTTGTCAAATTAATCCAAAATTGCAAGTTACGTTTAATTCAGCAACGTTGAATATTTAGTGCTCCATTACTTAACTTGTGGAATTTCAAACATTATTTCCCATCTGACTTGGTCAAAAGTGTTCTTATATGTTTCCAATATTTTATTTTAATAAACTTTTCATCGAATGTTCCTTGATGCATTTAAATACTTGAGACATTAAATTCGATGATTACGTTACTAATTAAAACTGAAACTGAAATACTGATTTTGTTTTTGTCTCATCCATGCTACAAAACTTTCTACAGTATGAAGCAGAATTGTCTCGTTTTCTAAAGTTTCCAAGGTATTTTAACAAAACAAAATTAACATAAAGTCCCCTGGAAAATAACTGTCCTGCCAATGTCACTTAGATATGATCCCACCAACATTAATTTGGAAGTATAAAATGTTTATAAAACATACAACAACCTATTTACATCCAGTTTTGATATAAACACATGAAGGCTCTGAATCAAGGTTAATTCAATCAAGCTGAGATCAGGGATGCAAGCAAGCCAGAGGTAAGCTGTGAGGAAATGTTTTAAAGACTTTCAATCATCAAAACAGCTGGAAAATGGGTAAAGTCTTAAATCACAAGTCTTTTAAAATAAATGCTGTGGAGATCAGTTCCATCATTAACAACAACTAAAAATTGTTTAAAAAACTCATATTTACAGTTTGTGGAAAATTATTAATAAGTTGGACTCCATGACATGGATACGTACTCAAAAGATTTTTCAACATTGTGATAAATAATATAAATTATATAATAATATAATTTGCACAATAATATTTTTTCCTAAACATAATAAATATTTATTAATTGTTCTGGAATAGAATTACCAGCATATTGTAGAGATTTTATAGGATTTGGGCATATTTTTCTGATAAGAAAATTGACAGATTTATGAATCATCTAATTGTGGGACATGCTTGACCTTTTTATCTCCTGTTTATTCAGAAAGCCAGAACAGCAGGCCTTGTCATTTGAGGCTGCTTTCTGTTACCTCTCTCTCATCTGAATCAATAGAAGTACCTGCAATTGCTGCTTTTCCAGTTTATATGAGTGGCATTGGAGGGACAGCCATCTCATGGACATGTCCTTTCAACACTATCTGGAACTGGTGCCCTGTATAAGTAAGAGCAATAGACGACAGTTGATGAAAACCTGTCAAGATTGATTTGATTACTGAAAATAAAATAAAATATTTACAGTTCTTCCCACACTGAGGTGTCTAACTTGCTTACTTGTATAAAACACGAAGATTATGCTGTTTTTAAATTGAATCTAGACAATGGCAAATCTCTGGTTTCAACTGAGGGGAGGTGATGAAGACACAAAGTATTGTGCATATGTTGAACAGAATGGAACCATAATGAGCTGTCTTGTATTGAAGCGGTGTAGGGCAGACTGCACCGAGCACTGCATCAGAGGCACTATTACAGTACCAGCGCAGGTACCTGCTGGGGGTCCTTCATGGCATGTTTCTCTACCTGATGAAAGCAAGCATTTAGTTCCTGATAAAAAAATACATGAAAGGTACAGTACGTATTCACAGAAATATGACTATAATGACGTCACAGGTGGAAGCAAGTATTTAAAAAATATTTAAAAAAATGTGAAATTCTGTGCCTTTTTAAGAATTTGGTCCTGAGGTGTATTGTGTTGTTGTTAATAGCAATAGCACTATCACAAGAAATCCATCATGTTAAAAGCATACAGGGATACAGAACCCCTGAGCATTAATTCAGAAAATAAACACTTCAATTCTGTTTAGAATCACTTCAAACTAATTCAGGAAGAGTTGTAGCCCAGCCGTCTCAGACTGAGAATACTCTCTGGCAACTTAACAAATGAGAGTTAAGGGTCATTTCAGGTTTAACGAGGTGTTACATACAGTATGATGGCAGCATCTACACTAAGACCAGGGTGAATTTTGTGGTCAAGATGACCTTCTTACTTTATGCTGACCTTTGCCAGGTCAGGAGCTGATTGGGATTATTTTCAGAACATAGTGACTAGCGTTTCCAGACTTGGCACCCCTAAAAACATACAGGTGTTTTTTTCTAGCAAAAGCTGAGATAGTCAGGCAAAGAAATGTTCCTTTCTGGCTGAGTGGGTGTGGAATGACCTGAAACAGTCTTTCTCCTGTACAGAAGACAGGACCTCTGTCTGGTGTACTTCGTGGGTTTGGGAAACAAGTTTAAAGGGAAAAAAAAGAACTGACTCGAGGCGATAACTTTGTATTGATCATCTCTGCCTTGACAGCTTGGTCAGAGAACATGTTCAAGGATGAACAAACTCCTGGAAGAGAGGTTCGTGGATTTCAGATGTGAACAAAAAAACAGCGGTTGCAAGTTTCTATGTACTTGAACGTATCCTTGAATTACTTGCCCACACGTGTTTCATATCTCCATTGCTGTTTGCATGCTTTAGGAGAGCAACATTTTCCGCTTTGTGTCAAAACAGAAGATACCGCAATTGGTGAATATCTGTCTTCTATTACAGACTTCTGTTGAACAAAAGTTATCCAACAAAAGTTTGAAATGTGCGACTACTGTATTAGAGATTTTCTATTATCATTTACTACTGCCATTTATTTGATCATTTTGATTTTATATGTGTGATACAAAAGGTGAAATGCAAAATATTTGTATTCACTCAAAACTGACCAGACTGATTTCCTCAGAATTCATTCTTTAAATGTGAATAGTGTTCTTTAGATTCAAGCACGTTGTCATCCTGATCCAATTGCAACAACATCCCAGAGGTCCCACTCCAGACAATTTTAGAATTTTCGCAAAACGCACTTCACAAGCAATAAAAACATTCAAGAATCTGATATTCTGGGAATGTTTATTGAGTATTTAAGTACATTAAGTTCTGGCTTGACCCACTTGGCTAAGAGGCAGCCTCCTGGCCTTAGGATCAAGGAGCCTCGACCCCTACTCACATAGAGGAATTAACCAAAGGGGAGCAGCTACAGTGGACATGGGGTGGAGGTGGGATGAGTGGGACAAAGATGCAAGAAGACGTGTGTGCAAGAAATATATATAGTATGAAGCGAAAGTCAGTAATGATTGTGCTTTAAAAAAGCTGGGTGGGATTGGCTTTGTCTATCGTTATCCTTCTGTAACAGAGTCCCCTTGAAAGATGATTTAAAGTTGTGTGGTAATACAACTCTGGAGCCGTGTGTGTCGATAATCCTAAACACTCTGTCCGCTAGTACTGTTGCAAGATGAGTTTTTACGCCAAAACAATTACCATGCTGATTATATCATGTTTGACATTCGTGAATAAAACAAATAAACCTTAATAAGTTCTCTAACATAAGGTTCCTCTCTAAAGCACGGATGTGTGTAACTAATTATTTTGGGAGATCCTGAATGCCATGGTGTGACTAATTAAAGACGCACTGCAAAAACACTAGACAAACATGAGGACAGCGTCCTGGTGGACTCTTTCCTTTCTCGCTGCCATATACACCGAGACTCTTCACTGCGCATCACTGCGGGACATGGGGCTGGGCTGTCCGAGCCTGATGGGGGAGGTTATCAAACCCCCCCTGAGGGGGGAGCCTGAGGACTCAGAGGTCCAGTGTGAGTCGTGACGGAGGGGATAAATTACCTCCTGGGGAAGCTTTCGAGGAGCACAGGAGACGGGAGGGGAGAAAATGTGATTGTTTTTTTTGCATTTTTCTTGTTGCTGTATCGCCCCCTCACCCCCACCCCCACCCCAAAACTTAAATTTCAATCTTTGTTGTTTTAAAAAATAAAGATCTCAAACAACTATGCATTTATGCGGTCTTGCAAAAATTAAACTGTACAAAACATTTGCACATCTAAACAAGGGGGTGCTTTAATTGATTTGTATGACTTCAGCCAACTTACAAAGCTGTATTTTACTATCCAAAAGAAAACCATATGTAAAATTATGCAATAATGCTTTAATTTCCCCCCTTTGTAAAATTAATCACGTTATCTTCTCCTGACAGCCAGCAATATTATGCTGAGATTTGGCAAGGTCTGTTTGCATTTTTCAGTGGGAACTGAACAGCCTTAGGTCTGCATTGCTGAAGGGAAATTCACCCCCAGTCGTTCTCTGGCACTTCAACCACACAGCTTCAAAACAACAGAGCAACAGCACACCTGCACTGAATCTCAGCCTGTCACCTGAGCACAGACATCTACTTGCAAGCACATTTCCCCAACTTCTGCGACCGTTAAGACTGTCAGTGTTGCCTGTACCCGAGATCATCGTTGCTACATTCTAAGGTAATCATAAGAAACAGAACATGCCATGAGAATTTAACGCAAATTAAAAAATGGAAATAACTGTGTAATATGAATCAGTCCCTTATTTTGCTTTTCTCCCCACAGTACTCTAAAGGAAGCAAAAATTTCAATTAGTCATTATCATCACGATCTCAAACACACACAAACACAAAAAAAAAACTGTTTTCCTGGCAGTACGCTGGCAGTTGTAAATAAACTAATCAGGTTTTCAGAACTTAATCTCACCTCAGGACAGAGCAGGCCTGGGCTTGTGAAGCCAGTTACTGCTGAAATGGCAAAGTTGGGAATAAGGTGCCTCTGTTTCCCTACAGGCTATAAATCCATATCAGACCCCTGGCCTGGGGATAGGAGCTTCAGAGCTAACAAAGACGTTTGATGGCTTTTAGTGCACATGCTACTCCAGTGTTTCTCTCCAGACAGTATCCCGCTGAAGAAATGTATGTGTGTTTGAGGGGCTCTCCATTTCTGTTTCTCTAAACCTACGATGTCTCTTGACAGGTTCACACTTTTAATTTTTTAACAATCATTTCATAAAAATGGGAAACATTCTTGTCCTTGGTCCAGTCTGCACTGACCAGAGGCGTTCAGACATGTTTCACATGACACAGCCCTTCTGTTTCAACCATAAAGCTCATCAAGATTTTCTTGAAGCTCAACATACTGGCACTGCAGTCAAGTAATACCGATTTACTGAATGAAATGAATATATTTACACCAAGAACATGTAGTTGTCAAGGTCTGGAATGCTGCATCATTATTTTGAGATCTCTAGAAGATATAAATATATATATTTATTAATATACTGTACATGTAGACCTAACTCCAATATTCATTAGTTAAGCTTCTTTTTTCTTGTCAGACAAACTGAATCTGCCTGGAATCAGATGTAGATAATGATAGAAAGGGAAATGCCTTTTTTTAAACAAAAAACAGCCTGTGTTTCCTATCAGACCGTGTTCAAGAGTTGCTGTAGTTGCTGGTGAATGTCAAAGTTAAAAAGATCAGTTTTTTTAAAGGCAGCATGTTTCCCCTTTCGTCAAAGGGCAGAGCTAGTACTTTTCTGACTCAACTCTTCCCGCTCTTTATTTCACCTGCATGTAATTAGTACCATCTTACTTAGCAAGAAAAAGGAGAAATAAGCAATTTTATGCAAAAAAAAGTGTTATTGTTGTCCTAAAAAAGTATAACAGGATAAAGGATTTTACTAATGTTTCTACAGTAAGTTTATAAATCGTGTTTAGAGTTAAAAAGATTATAGCGAATAACTAAAAATATAGTAAAGATTTTAGAGAACAGCATGAGAGGTCAGTATGGGGAGTTTCTAGTGCGCTGTTTCAATAGCCTTCCACAGCGGAAAGAAAATAAATTTCCTGTTGCACCAGCTAAAACACAAGATAAGGGATAGGCTTTAATTAAAAGTAATAAAAATTCCTCTGCGATGATTTTTTTCATGGTTATTTTTTTTTGTCGGGTCTTCGTTATTAATTTAATTGGTATGAGCAATAAGCAGCAAAAATAATTGCTTTTTGAATAGCATAAAAATGTGAGAACTGGTGTAGGTTTTCGTAATTCAATTTAAAAATGTAGCTAAAGTACACTGATTATCAGCAATTCTTCGGCATCAGCAGTTTGCAGAGATCCTGCAGCAATTTATTTAAGCGCAGCAGGTTGTGGTCAGTACCACCTCCACCACAAACCTTTTGCTCCACCGCGTTTGATGTTTCAATCTGGGAAACCGTGCCTGCTTGACATTAGCGCAGCGCCACTAATCAGGCGCACCCTGCGTGCCTCACTACCCCTAATAATGCCCCTGGCACATCGGCATCCGTTTCCGGGCTGCCCGCTTGTTCTGCTCCTGCTTTTCAAAGTGTCTGTGGGGGGACAGCACCGCGGGAAAGGGGGCTTTATTGAGTTAAAACGTTCTCACTGGGAGAGGTATACAGCTGTTTATGAACAGTAGGATGGTAGATTACCCCTTGATGGCAGACGAAGAATAGACTGTACATCCTTTTAAGATCGCTCATTACGCTTAGTTTATTATTCTTTGAATGCCGTTCAGACCAGCCTTGTAGGAAATTGACACAAGTCAGCGGTGGAAATAATAAGGAATTCAGCAGGATAACTCCATGAGACATCACTGTAATAAAAACAGACGAAGAGCCTCTTTGTTTCTGCAGCTCACCGCCCTCGCCACAGTATTCTATCCCTTTTCTGGTAAAAGTTAATTATACTAACATGGTATAACGCATTTATGTTTTAAGGCGTTACAGTAAGATTAATGCCTCCGTTTCTAATACTACATGATTGTGGGAAAAAGGACCCAAAAGCTTTGAAACCCCCACGCCGCCTTGTCTCCGGCGAGTGAGCTGGTTTTGTTTGAAATGCAGATACTGTGAATGCTTGTTCCGCATCTTAATGATGTCATACGCGTTTCACCTGAATTCTGCCATTCAGAACGCATACACCTGACCGAACTACACGTGTTATCAATTAACAGATTTAGGCAATTACTCATTTACCATTCTCCTGTGGACCGATTAATTACGATATTGCTTATATCTATATAATTAGGGGTCGTGTACAGTATAGCACAGTGAAACGGGGCTGTGGTGGTAGATAATACACCAGCGTAAGTATAGCAATGAAAATGTAAAATTATGTTTTAGTGTCGTGGTAGTATTTGGGGGGAAAAATCGCCATTTGGCAATGAGTGCAACAGCACTTGAGAGAAGCTGGAACTCGCCGTACTCAGTTACTTAAGTAAACAGTCAACATTGAGCAGTCTTTCTCGATAAAAGAACTTTCCAAATCTTTCCCTGTGAGATCTCAATCATAACTTAGCCATTTTGCCAAGAATCTGAAACATTGTCCAGTTCCATGCATATTTACCAAACAACTCGCAAGAGTTCAGGATAATCTTGAAATGAAAGCAACAATAAAATAATTGATCCCCTGCATTACCGGTTTTGTGTCTACAGGATAGTGTTGTAAGTCAAATACTTACCCAGCTGTGCTTGCGACGTGTTTATTTGCATCCAAAATATCCGCAAAATACATGAATATCCAAAAAGTAAAAACCGCAACAAGTCAGAAAGATGTTCCATTATACGACTTCTTTTAGTTTTTATTTACTGATGACATGCGTTGACTGAAAGTATAGTGTCCCATTTGAAACTTTTTTTTTTTAAAGTCAGAGAACCCGCACGGTCTGCGCACAATGCTTGTGTGGTATTAGCGATGTGCTGCTATCCTGCAGAGCGCTGTGGATATTTCCTTTTGCATATTATTATAAGTTTAGTTTGTAGGAAGTTGAAGCCCCTCTGTTTGATAATGCCCAGAACAGACCGCAGACAGCCCCGGACAGAAAATAAAAGCGCGTTGTTTCCCTAGGCGCTAATTATCTGAATTAGTAGTTGTACCCTGTGTAATAAGAGCTCACAGTCGCTAGAGTGACGGCACCACAAACGTTTTGGAGCCTTCCTCACATCTGCAACACAAGCCTGTTGAGAACCTGTTGCTATTTCAGATACTAAATTCTGCAGCAAAACTAGTTTAGAGACCGGCATTAAGAACGGTTTATCGACTTGGTAAAACGGAAAACAAATGAATTCAAGAGGCCCGGTGTGGCATATAGAGAATTCGATTCTAAGCAGGCTTTTCATTATTATACACTAGACTTGTTTTTAACCTTATTATTGGCCATATACTGTATATGCACTACAAGCGTTTACACAAAATGTAAAATGTTTTTAGAGAAGGGTGTTGCAATTTGTATTGTACAAGTGGCATGGAAATCACAGCTAGGATACCTCTGTCTTTTATTCAGCATGTTTTCGGACAGTGGCAGAGAGAACCTATCCTTGTGCTCACACCCATGGCGATTAGCATCAGCAGCTTACTGAAAACCAGCAAACAAAGCTTATGCTTACTCACATATGCTGTACACTCACTCTGGCAGACACCGAGAGGACTCAGGCTGGGGAAGAAATACTGCAACTGTGGCCACTGTGATAAAAACAATTCACTAAACCAACATACTGTGCCCAGTGTCCCTGCCATTAATGATTTGAAGCCATGTCTCAAGAGCACTCCAGTCAGGTCCCCGCAGAGGGCAATACTGTAAGTCTGGGGAAGTCATGGGCCGTGCAGAGAGTGGACACGTGAAAACAATGTGCTACAGGAAAGGACAAGGCGGAAGGAATGAGTCTGGTCGTCTACAGGTAATCCCAGATGTTGCTTTTTCTTAATTTACACTCGGCAAATCCATCCACCCATTTTCTTACTGCTCCATCCAATTCAGGGCTGTGGTGGAGCTGGGGCCTATCCCAGCCAACAACGGGCGCAAGGCCGGATACACCCTGGACTGGCTGTCGGTCCATTCACATGGCACACACAGACACACGCACACTCGCACCAGGGCCATCTTTCCCACAAACCATAACCTACCAGTATGTCTTTGGACTGTGGGGAAACAGCACCCAGAGGAAATCACTGCAGCACAGTAATGCTAACCACTGCTCCAGCATGCAGCCGAATCTGAGCATAGTTGCTTTTATCGCTACTGCAATTAAAATGATGGAAATATTCTGTGATATTAATCATATAAGTACAAACTCCATAAGTACTGAACAATAATATAGTATAGGAATAAGTAAAAGGTTTATCCATGCTGAAAATTCCTTTGCAGCTTACACATGCTGAGGCAGCTACAGTACCTTCTTATATTATATAAATTATTATATAGTAAACCTACTATAATAATATAGTATAGTTCATTGACATATTCGTGTTTCTTTTAAGGAGCGATTAGACATTGAGTTTCTGACTATATTATCATTTAGGAATTTCTTGACTATATTAATTCTGGTAGAGGATGTCTAAATATAACTCTCTTGAAATCTCAATAAAACCTACCACCTGTATTTCCAAGACATGGTATCTGTTATGTTATATTTAAGGGAAACAGATACAATGGGAAGATTAGAAAGGAGATTCGTGAAGCACATGGTCTGTTTTGCTCCAAGGCATTTTAAAACACATGTTCATCAAGCAAAGACAGCCTGGAATTCCACCAGCCATGCAGCGAAGTAACTCTGTCCTTTCCCAGTCTTTTAGGAATACATCTTCTTGGAATGCTTTCAGGTCACAGATGGGTTTGCAATTGAATCATTAATTTAAAATGTCCGCTTCAGTAATCCCCTGAAATCTCTGTATAATAACACTGCGAGCTCTATTGGATTAATGCATAAAAGATGATAGCCTTTCTCTTGTGTGCAAACTGAAATAGTTTGGATCTCATTTTAAGTTCCTTAAGCTGGGGGCTGGATGCTGTGCGTGTTGGGAGGGGTGACTGAAATTAACCAAGCCAATGAACACAGTGTGTCCCGTGTGCTGCCTGGCAGGGCAGCACGCTCGTGAGCCAGGCATTGTGGGTAGCATAGACGTGGGAGGCTACGCCATCAGGAATGGCATGCCGCTAATTTATCACTTGCTGTCTGAGGGCCATGTGGATCGTTGTTCCCTTGGCTTATTGTCAGAGACAGACAGGAAAACCCACAATGGGGCAGGGCTGGCCACTTTTCAGGATAAACTAAATCTGCAATCTGAGTGACAGATATTGACTTTGATTCACCAAAATTCCTCTCTCACACACTGGAAGTGCCTGATATGTATGTTTGATTTAGTGGCAGTAGAGCCGAGACACGTTTAAACTCCGTTTAGTAAAGCAGGAATGGCACAAAAAACTGAAATCAAAATGAAAAGAGCAGTTTTGTGTGAATGCGGATCAAGTGCCCATGCACTGGCCCGTGAAGAAATCCTAAGTCTAATAAAGGAATTTCTGTGAGTTTTCCGGTTGTTCTTTACAATTTACATGCATCTTAAATAGTTAATACATCTTGCTGTGGACAGTTAAATTAGTATAATAGCACTCACTTTCAAGACAGATGTACTCAGGAGAGCAGAAAGAACTGAAATAGCATAAATATTTCTCTTAGACACCCATCCCTTTGTTTTATATTTTACAAGTCCTGTCTCAAATAATACATGGTTGTTACAGAAAAGCTGTTCTCTGGTACATGAAGAATGTGGTGTACAAATTGTGCCTTAGAGATGAGCTTTTGAAGAGGTCTTATGGTGGAGTCTAGTTGCCTCATTAAATAGTCATTAATTAATAAAAGAGCACAGCCATTTGCCAGTATTTTATGAGACAGAGAAATTACAGTGAGGCTCTGTTTTTTTTTTTTTAAATGTGCATTGGGAAATAAAATGTACAGTATGTGCTGTGATGATGCTTCTGTAATGAAGATTGTAATTGGAAAAAATAAGAAGGAAGTAAAACATTTAAATCAAATTATAAATTTTATCCTTTACAAAAAAGAGGACATAACAAATGCAAAAGATTGTCATACTTGATCATACAGTACTTAAGAGATTACTCAGATGTTTCTTGTGTGTACTGTATATACAGCATTGCAGAAGTTAGCAAAACATCTTTATTTGCTTCTTGGAAAGGATTCTGAATTGTGCAAGGCTGCTCTGAATTGTGGAATGCTGCTTGTAGAGAGCAACCTATCACCTTCTTTCTCAAAAGACACTGAAAAACTGATAATGTTGAGTATTTTTAACTGTCTTTGCAAGGCTATAGCTACATGTTTACTAAAAAATGCTAACAACAAATTCTCAATGTTATACAGTAATCCTAAAAAAAGCATTGGTTGGCTAGTCTATAAAGCATCTAGTAATGGTACTGGTCAGCTATAAAAACAGTTGCATAATTTACTATGAATTAATTTCATATTATAAGATTCAGACTGTAGTCAGGATTAGGGATGTTACTAGTATTCGGATAGCAGGTGCTGTAGCCAATTAGGCTGCTGTCTGAAGTAATCAGATCCCGGATGTAAGCAAGCACTTGAATAGGAGATCTGTAAGGGATGACAGTTTCCTGGTGATACTGGTGGATCAGTAGATGATGCTTTTGATTCTGGGTCAGAATTTGTAATCCAGTGCCCCAGTATAGTGATCAGGGACACCACACTGTTGAGGTCCAGTACCATGCATTGGAAGATACATTTAGGTCCAGACTCCTCGGTCATTACAACATTAAAGATCACATTACATTATCAGGCATGTCAATTTCTTCCTTAACTATACTGGTAAAAGCAATTTCTTATTCAATGTCTAAGTAATGATAGTTTTTGTGTAAGTAATTTTGTTTATAAATTCAGAAGACAATTAAAGAAAAAGTCTGTAAAAACTTTTTTTGCTTATAAAGTGAGACATACCTGTACAGTACCTGTATATTGTGTAATTATTATACTGTTTACATATAATTTGTAAGATGTTGTTTAATTACAAAGATAAGACAGACATCTAATTCAAATTGATACAATTTCCTTTTTATTAAATTGAGTTATACCATCTTTAATCAAACAGGTCACTGTAAAAACTGTCCAACTGCATCAGGGAAGACAAGGAGCATTAAAATACTCATTCTCACCTGCTTTATGACCATTAGCTCCCTGTCCCTTCTGTAACTACTGTCTTTTGTTCTCCCTAGCTTCCTTTACCTGCTCTTTTCTCTCCCTCCCTCAAACCTGAAGAAGGCTCCAGAGCCGAAATGAAATTCTCTTTTCTTTTCCTTTCAGCGTGGAATACACCTTTACCTGTGACAAGTACAGTTCCACAGCAGGGTTTTTTTGTTTTGACAATAAGTGGGAATGTTTTACAGATCATACACTGGATAATATATAATTTGAGTGTGTTCTTTTTTTTAAATGCATTATCTTGGTAGTGTCTCTGAATCAGAGTGATTTGGAAATATTGTAGGTATCTAGTGTGATATCCACATAAAGTTAAAGATTTGTTATTTCATTTGAAAGTCTATTGCTTATGCAATCCACATATGAAAGAGCAAGGAGTTTTACTTGTGAGATGTTTAATACGTATTAAGGGATTAACAGAACAGAGAACAGAATTTGGATGGAAACAAGCTTCACGAAGTATTGATTATACAGTGGAATTAAGTAGGATTTATATGCAGGATTTACTTATATCCCTTAACATCACAGGCACACTGTCAGCCAAAGGGACCTCATCTGGCATTTACATTGGCTGATAAACAAAAAAAAAAACTTTTGTTTCAGTACCATAATAATGGTAGCCTAGCTTTAAACATGTGAAACTCAGTCTGCACTATGTCCCACAGGCAAATATTTTTTTTTGTGTTCTGAACAAACACAATAAGATAACCCTGTTCCAAAAAGCAAATATCTAATGATGTTCTGTCAAATTTTAATTAAATAGTTTTACTATTTAATCTAATGCAAATCATATCTGACACATTCATTTCTAACCATCAGTAATAAACATGTCTGTATCTCTAAATACATAACACAAGAACATCTGCTGATGAGAGAAAGCCATTCAACCCTCCATTGATACTGTAGTTTTTTTTAGCAGCTAAGTGAATCTAAGATTTCATTCATCCATAGCTTGAAGTTTCCCAGAGCTTATATTTCAACCTTGTTGCTGGGAAGTTTGTTCCACAAACCCATTACTTGCTCTTCAAAGATGCAACACTTGTTCTCCATCCTAAATTATTTCCCTTATACAGTAGTAATAATAATACCTTACATTCATATACTGATTTTGGTTCCAGAGAATCACCATCAAACTTTTACTCCACTTGTTGATACTGCGGATCACTCAGTCCCTCTAACATAGTCTCGAAGTATTGGTCTTGCTCTGAAACTCCTGCATAGTTTCATATGTATAACCTCTATACAGTGTGTAAAATCATTTATTAAGGGGGTCCCACAAGGCTCTATCTTGGGTCCTTTTCTTTTCTTTATTTATATTATCTAGTGATGATATGTTAATGAAATGATTACCATTTTGATGTAATCATTAAATCATTTTTATCTCTCACAACATTTTAAGCATGGAATGTTATTCTTTATAAATTAATACAAAATGCAAAAATTTTAGAATTGAGAAAAATTAATGGTGGTAATAGGTCATGTTAGAACTATAAAAGTTTAGTTGTAATCTGAAAGTTTAAAATATCAAAGTGGCTGTAAACAATATCAGTAAGTTTTACATATTGCAATTTCACATAATAATGCACATCTTTCAGTCAACAAAGTTAAGGTTACTGTAAGGACATGGAATGGTACTGTATATACAGTAGCAATATGTAAGTGTGAGACATTTATTTTTGGAGCACTATGGAAAAGCAGCAGAGAGTCAAGGATATGCCACCTACTCCACAATAAATGTAATGGAAGAGCTCTAACATTCCAACAATTTATACATCTGAGATGTATGAAGAAACACATTTTGCACATTGTCATGCAGTAAGGAGTTTATTTTAAATGGTATTCTAAATATATATTTTTAAAAGGATTATACAATACTTTCTAAATTTTCCCTTCATGTCAAACAAAATACTGTAGAAAAGAATATTTTTAGTCTGAAACCTTTGCTTACTAGATTACCAAAAGTATGTATTTATTTATATTAAATGGCCTGTCTCTAATTTACTGTACAATTAATTCACCATTTACTGTACAAACTCTATTGGTGCTGCTGAACAACTGCAAGCTTTAGTTTTTGAATTTGTCACCAGCGAGTGAACACCAAGACTTCTCATCATCTAAGTTCCATTATAGGATCTCTAATTAAAAAGAAATCCTGTTAATAATTAATTAATTAATTAATTAATTAATTAATTAATTAATTAATAATTGTCACTCAAGTTTCCACAGAGGTCTCAGATGTGATGGTAGCCTCTCTAGACTGATCTGCAAAGAGTCTTGTAAATGATCTCCATGAATAAAATAACATTGCTGCTCTTAGGATTATTTAAAAGTGCATTACTTAAAATGTAAGGTAATCTTTTCAAAACGATGTTTTTGGATCAAGGCTGGGAGGAGTTTGCCCTTAAAAAGCTCATATCTGGTCCTCTCAAATGAATGGTGGCAAATCCATTAGCATTAGCATTTTCCTGTTCTAAAAGCCAATTAAAATCATTTACAACTATATGATCAGTGGTGTTTAACCCAGCAGGCCATTTCTTTTGCATTTTTGGCAGGAACAGGAATAATACAAATTCCTAGAATTCCCCTGTGCTTGAATAAAAATAATTTGCTTTTCAGCTGTCAGTTTATCTCCTACATCTAAAGCCGTACTCCCTTTAATAAATTAAAGTGAAAATAATTACATTACGATAAAACCGAAATTGACGTGCTTTTAAATGTCTCGAAGCTTTTAAATGGGCTTGTTCTTTGATTGCCCAAGTCATTTGTTTTCTTATGTGTTTGTCATTCTGCTAAGGCCTTTCACAGCTCCCAACTACAGGAGGAATAAGTTATAAATCACTGGTGAACTAGGAAGCCTTACAGCCTTTTTCTCACTACCTAAATAATTCGTGACTGAAACATGGCTAACTGTTGGGAAACATTCATCCAATTTACATCACCACCCAAAGTACAAACAGGACAAAAACAATGGCAAGAGATGACAAGAACATGTGGATTTTATACCCCCAGAAGGGTGTATTATGATTTAGACACATACTGTACACCTTACGCTTGTGATCTTCCCAAATTGTACATTTCTTATTAAAATGCAGCTATCTGACTATTTAGTAAACACAATCTATTTTTACATAACTCAGTGCACGGTAATTTTACATTTAGCTACACGGAACCTAAGGGAACATCTAAGGGATTTTCACAACAAAGGGACATAATTATTGTCTGAATGTACAGGTGTTACTTTCTCAATTAGTTATTTATGTGTTCCTTTTATTTGAAGCTTTGTCTTGTAATTTTGTCCTCTGTTTTTAAAAATTGCAGTATAAAAACAGACATTGTTGAAGCTCTGTTCCCTGCACAAACTGATGCTGTATAAAGGAAGCTAAATAAGAGTTGAAAAGTACGTCTCTACTAATTTATTTTAAACTAGACTGCTTTGCCATGGCATTGCCTTTGTACTCAGATAAATGTCATCTTTGTAGAATAATAAGACCCTGATAGCTACAGACATGCATTTGAATAGTCTGTATCCTGAACAGACTTTCCGATGCTGAGATCCGTTGACAAGGGACTCCTCTTGTTTTCTTTTCCTTTCTGCTTGCTTGAACTTCACAGGGAATGTATTCTCGGCAGGTGATGAAAGGAAAGTTAGCTGGATTCTGATAACTTTATATGAGATAAACCTTTAGGATTACTCCCAGCAATGCATAATTTCATGGATAAAGTAATTGTGTGGCAGACTTGATATAAAACAACTATATTCTTTTAATTTCTTCATGTGCAGGAAAAAAAAGTGTTTTCTCATGGGTTTCTCTTGCCAACGGAAAAAAAAATGATTGCTGTTCACTCTTATTTGGCTCTAACTGAATAAACAACTACTTGTGCAAATGAAGCTGTCACAAAACCCTCAAATGAATTTTGCTGCTTGTATTCAGTTGGTCAGCTGGGATTTGTGTGTTAGAGGTCTCAAGAGAGTGAAAGGAGAACAGCAGAAACAACATTCTGTCTAGGTTTTGTGTCTTTGCACTTGGCTCATAGCGATGTCCCCTGAGAACAGAAGAATATATTTATTACAAAAAAGAGTCCCTTTGGCTAATCTAGGTCGGTTTTTCGTTAGTGGCTAATTGATCCAAAGGTCTTATGCAGCCATTGCCTGTAGGAAGTCAAGGTATTGACTTTGACAACATAGCTGGGTAGCTTGTCCCTGATGAGCACGATGCTTTGGGTAAAGAAGTCCCTCCTTTCCTTGGTTTAAACAAACTTCCACATGATTTCTGCTTGTGTCCTCTAGTTTGTGTTGCATGGTTTATTCTGAAACAGTCCTGGGTTGACTTGATCAATGACTGACAATACTGATTACCAGTATCAGGTCCACTCATAGTCTCTTCTGTTCAAGACTAAAAAGGTTCAAATTCTTCAGTCTATCAGTGTACGACATTCCCTTAAAGAGGAACTTTAGCACTATTTTTATATTTTGGGGTTAGAAAGAATCCACCTTGATAAGAGAATTTCAAACAAAAATGGAAGTAAAATGTACACAGTACACAGTAAATTTACATCACAAAATAGATTAAAATTTCGGGTATGCGCAGCATCATATTTCTGTCATTGTCTGCAATTTAGAACAAGGCAACAAAACTTCCAGTGACATGTACTGGCCTTATTACACTGTAATCAAGCAGATTTGTGAAGACATCGCTTTCAACATATTAATCGACTTTGAGATGGGTTTTACCAACAAATACTACTTGTTAACTCTGCATGCAGATTACATTTAAACATTTCTGCAGTGAAATGTCTGACACACAACCTGTACTTATTTGCTTGTACATCGCAGCACATTAGTCATTACAAGTGAGCAGGAAGGGCTGGTTTTATGTAATAATTCTCATGAGCTTTCTCTCTCTCACCTCTAGCGAGACCAGCGGTTTAAGACAAAATGATGACCATACAGTACCCTTCCAAAGTTCACAATTTTGTGCTAATTCTGAATTAGTCCAATTCTGTGATACCGTCAATTAATTTATTTTGTTACCAAGATTTAAAACTGGTCTGAGAAATTGGGACTGCAGTTCCCTTTTAAATCCTATACCGTACTGTATCTGGTTGTTCTTCACTGGGCTGATTCCACAGCAGAAATATCTTTCCTATAACATGGCGGACAAAATTGTATGCTCTCTTCTAAATGAGGCCTTCCTAGTGCATTACACAATATTGGTATAACATAACAGGTTCGGCACTGGTGGACACAATAATCACTTACTGTATGTCATTACCTCAAGCTTGCAGATTTCCCTGATCTTATAGGAGTTTCTGCTTCACTGGAAGTTGTCAGACCAACTAACCCAAACTCTGCCCCAGCTGTCTTGAATCTATTATCTCTTGTTAGAAAAATCTAATCATTTCAGATAACTCAATAAGAAATGGCAAAACTTCATTGGTTTTGTTTATGCTTATCATAAAATGAGCTTGGGCTTCCTTGCAATTGCTGCTGTGAATGGTTATGCTAACTGTAGTGATACAAAAACATTTCCTTCAGCCTTTGATGTTAGGTTTGTGTTTTGGAAACAGAAGCATTTCAAAAGCTGCGGCTGGTGGACATTTAATAAGCCTTTCCAGATGGGAAATTTCCTTCAGCTGAAACAGAATAACAGGTAGAATGAATATCAGAGGCACATGGTTGGTAGTTTGTCCAAGCAAGGGAGGCACAAGAGCAACAAATGCAATATATGAAAGCTGATATGAGTCCTTATTTCTTGCAAGGCCTTTAGTCTTTTCCTTTGGCAAGGGAGTAATTAGCCAGCCCTAGGGGATTAGTTTGATGAGTGATTGGAAGCAATTAAAATGATGAAAAGCTGAAATGACTGCATCATTTCAACATTGACCCAGAATTGGGTCTTGATGTAGGTCAAAGTCGCCTTAATCAGATTCCTTTACAGATTCTATGAAATTCAGTTTGCTTTAAACTTTTATTCTTACATTTACAATGGTGTCATTTAACATCTACAGGATTGAATCAATGGGTCTTGTGGCCTTACTGGGCTACCCATGTGTGGGACTGGCATTACAATGGGACAACCCACAATGGCATTACTGAAGGGCTACTGAGAGCAGTACATATATTTTGCAAGAGACTCTTTTAGTCATAATGATGAACACGTCTGGTATTAAATAAACTGTGTTGCATGGCAGTGAGATCCTAAAATGTCCATGTTAACAATGACATGGATTATTATAGCACTGTATCTATAAGTAAGCATGGCTCAAAGGTGATTCATCCAAACTTGTTTGTACATTCCTATTGTTGGAAATTTAAATTATTTGTCCAGGGAAGGAAACAATGAAGGTGTTAATTTCACCAGTACAGTAGATACTGTATACATTATACTGTATCATTAAAAGTGAAACATGGTGAGTGAATAATGAAACATTTCAGTGCATTTTTGATGCATAGCAGAAGATGAGAATAGCCCCAGTGAGGTATAAATGAGCCATTACATCAGTTATCAGTGTGTAAATTGTCGATACATGCCACCGCGTACATTAGAGATACTGTATCTTAAAATGTTATATGCAGCATATTTTCACAGAATAGAGAACATACTGCAGAGATGCCTTCAGGTGCTTCCTATCAGCCTCTTGAAAAGTGTGAGCAGTTTGCTTTCACAGTTCTGCTGCATCAGTACTAGTCTGAGTGCAGAGGTGTGAAGAAACTGAAAGCTGGCAAAGCTATCTCTTCACAAAAATAATGTATTCTCTTGAGTGAGGCAGAATGTTGCACCAGTTTGCAGTTTGCAAATGCCATTAAAACGCAATGACTTTTTGCTAAAGTCTAAAGGTATTCACTTACAGATTAAAATATAATATTCAAACTGACAATCAAAATTATAGGAGCACAGAGAGGTATCATACTGTTCTTCTATATTGCATATGCCAAACTGTAAATAAACTGTTTGGCTTGTACAGAAGTTTGGTGTCCATCACGAATTACAAAAACAGACATGTTCTTCTGATATCCCCAAAGGACTGTCAAGGTATTGTGCAAAGTCCGCATGGACTCTGGTCGCAACATGTAAGGTTTTGCAATGTTGTTCTTGTCTAAATAAAAATCTGAATATTCCATAGAAAGTTAGGTTTTATTATTCAATTGCTTTATTGTACTTGAATATTAAGGTAATGTATCTTTATCATGCAGAATATTCTATTATCTCTTGTGATATTCAAGGATTTTATGGTCAGAACCAATACCCTAACAAACACTGATAATGACATTCTGGAACATCTTTTCTTCCAGTTGCTGAGTGACCCATACTTTGAACATCAATTAGACATGGCAGTGTATCACCACTACAAACACTAAATCAAACCGAATGGTGAACATTGATCGTTATGACACCTGGGAAGAAAATGGATGCTTGGTATGGATTTAATACACCTCTTAGAGTACACACAGAAAAGCTGCCATTGTTGAACTAGCTTTTTTCTCATCTTTTCTACAGATTCTTTGATGTTTTTAGATGTTATCTTGCAAAACAATGAGGGATTTGGTTGTTTGGTAATGAGGCAAGTTTTTTTTTCTGCCTATGAAGAGTCACCCACAACAAAACAAAGGTTATTTCTGGCTTCACTCTGGTAGTAGTGCACACAGTCACCATCAGGTCCATAATGGGGATGTTTGAATTCACCTTGTCAACTTTGGACAAAATAATTTTGCAGTTTTATTTACTGGTGTCATTATATTCTACCTCATAGTCTTTCACCATGCGCTTGTAAGCTTTAGCTTTAAAATATTCTAGGTGTTCACAGCAGGAAACAAACCTAGATGTGACTACAAGAAAACCTAAAAAGTGTGAGAGTTAAATGTGATAAAAAGCAATTTTTATGTGATTATAATAGATAAGACTAAAGCACTTTAAGCAGTATGTGGGTCAATATTTTCATTGAATTACAGTATAATAAGAGAATGTGAATTTGCTCTTGAAAGGATCAATTGAAAGTTAGTCTTAGTTTCTGTTTGCCTTGCGTGACTGAATTTCAGTTCTATACTAATTCCTAATACCCAATTCATAATAAAAAAATCGTATTCACACTCTTGCCCCTGTTATAGCTCCTGGCAAATTATTTCAAACCATTAGCAATACTCTTCTTTGCTCCTTGACACTTTTCTAATCTAGTTTATTGTCTAGAACTACTGTCACTAAAAAATAAAGCTGGTGAATTAGATGAAAGAATCACGTGGGAAAAGACAATGCATGTTTCAAGCAGGAAGATGAGCAAATTTCTCTGCAAAATGGAAAAATGCTTGCTTTTTTAAAATTCTTTTACATCTAGTATTATATCAATATCATGTTAGACAGCAGTATGGAGTGGTAGTTAATATCCTTGGATGTAACCGAAGGATTGTGAGTTGTTATGCAAAGGTGTAAAAAGGACAATTTACAGTAGCAAGTCTAACTTAACTTGCATGTCTGTTAGCATTGAGAAAACCTAGACAAGCACCGCGCGACCATGCACTGTGTGCAAATATGGGTTGCAAGGCAATAGTGCAGATCACCACATTCTACACAAAATCAATATCTTATATTAAATGTACTGTATATTTTCTAGGACTGCTATCTGGCTCTTAAAACATCTTTTGTTTTTTCTCTACAAAATATTGTGCGCCAAGAGATATGGGCATTATATTTGAGTTATGGAGGTAACATTCTTCCATCTGTAGATTCAGTGGAAATTCTAACTACAAACAGGTTGTACGGTATCAACATTTGTGATGATGTCATGATTTTCCACAACTAGACGTGGCTGCTATTGAATCTTTAATTCTTTTTCTGCAAAATATGGAGACATAGTTGATAAAATAGTGCATTTTCTATGAACTATGGTTTTAGAAATGCAAGCATTTTTAATTATCAAAACATTAAACAAACTTTTTAAGTCTGTGGCCACTGGTAAATTCCTGTGTCTGACAAAGTTCAGTTGTCTTTGGGAGACAAAGGGAGGTCTGACTCCTGGAAACAGGAGCCTCAGGCTTAAATCATGGTGCAGCTGGCATCCCAGTTCACACGGTGATGCAGAGATGGTATGAAAGATACAAGGTTGAGAGGATAAGAGATGGAGGATCCCAAGTGACAATACGCAAATCACAGTAATCGGTGATCAAGGAGGTTTAAAAGCTTAAATAAAAGTGAAAGTAAGTGGTGAGAACAGCTGAATGTGTATCTGGTTTCCTGGACCAGTCTGTTTTCTGATCCCATTATGACACCCATGGGTATGTCACATAACAGTAAAGTACAGCATTTATACATACTGTACTAATAAGCTCATAGTACAAGCATAGTAAAGCTCCACCATATACAGTAATTTACAATAATATTTAGTAGATCTGGGAATTTTTGTATGACCGCTGTTTGGACAACATTGTATGAATTGGGATATATTGCTTGGAGGGAAACACTAAGGCAGCAGCTAGCAAACTAGTACACTGGCAAGCTGATGTCATCCCAATAAATAACGTTGTTTTCATGTGTAACGTGATGTAATGTTTGGGCCTTGAGTGCAAGTGCCGAGGGCAGACCATTAGGCAAGAGAATGAGGTTGGGTTAAAGTCAATATGTCAATGATAAAGTCTGGAAAGGATAACCGGTAGAGTGAGGGGGTGAGATCCGATGGAGAGATAGGGAGGTCAGCAAGGCTAATCACTGCTCAGTGGCTCTCGGAGACCAAGGCATGACCCTGCTTGCAGACTGGCAAAAGAAGTCCCTTTCAAAATGTATGATATATTTTACATAATATATATCTTAGATAATAACTGTTGGCAATACATGTGTACTCTGACAGTGTCACTTCTTCTTATTTGTGTAGTCTACATTAGCTTTCTAAGACACAAACAATGGGCTCAAAACATGAAAAAGCCCATTTTAACAACAGCAATGGCAGCTAATGGCATAACATTACCTTCATGAAAAACATAAGGATCTGTTGGCGAAAAAAAATTATATACAAGTATTGTGAATTGTGTCAAAGCTCCTGTGGTACCTAGACCTAATGTGTGCACTACAGTAAGGCAATAAAATGCCAAACACAACTGTTACAAGACAACTATGACACACTTCAAAAAAATAAGTTGCATCTATTTTAGAAATCCAAGGTATGTTATGGACAGCACATTATTCTATCATAGGTTTCTGAGAAGCAGTTAAACTATTTAAAAAACGTTTTTTTCCAGCCGCCTTCTGTTGATTGTGTTTTTATGGACTGCTATTATGTTAATGAATCTGTTACAACAATGAGCACTGCTAAAGCCACAGAGTCACTTCCCTTTAACCCAGTAGTGACCTCAGTACAACTAACGAAAATTTGTAGTCAGAAAGAAGCAGAAAAGGTGTCATTTTACTATAGAGAGAGAGGTAGTGAAACCTGTCTTTTACTCAAAAAGAGGATGGCAAATTCAAATCAGTTTCGTTGGAGTCAATATTTGAGCATTTACTTGCTGGTGCTGAACAGAATACTAATAACAGACTTGGGTTACCATGATAAATGGATTTAAATATTCATCTGAAATTATTTCTTGGTCTGAGGTGCACAGGCGATCCACAGCATGGATAATCCATAGATAGAATACATAATTCGTATTAGCATTTTCATTTAAACTAGATATTTAGAGAAATATGCAGAGAAGTGCCACCTGTGAGCTTATCTACACTCTGACTTCCTTCACTGACACTGACAGTATGATATACTCATTGAGCATGCAGTTCCAATGAGTGGGAAAAGATGGGGCACAAAGATGGGAAAGTTCTACTGAAGAGGAAATACCAGGGTAAACCTAGCCTTTATACTGTACATGTCTAGCCAGCACAATCATTACATTTACACAGAATGTAATGTGCTGCTAAATGGTATTAATGGTGTGAGATACAGGAAAAGCCTCTTGACCTAAGCCAGTCCTTGGTTTAGGCAAACTAGGTGACTACCTCTGGCCCAGAGGCCAACAGGAGGCACTCTTATTGAGCAGCGCAACATCTTTTTTTTTAACACATTCACAAATACGAAACAAAAATTCCCTCCAGCGGCTCTTTCTGTTGCAGCTGTGCCAATCTATGCTGTTAAAGCTTATTGATGATAAATTATAATATTAGTAGTAGTGAATGTAAGTGTGGTAGTTTTATTTCACTGTAACTCATCGTCACTGAAAGACGGTGATATTATCTGTTGACAATATCTAGTGCTGCTGTTTCATCTACTGCCAAATCACTACTGTTGTTTGGTTAATTTCAGAACGTAGTAAATCTCAGATGCACGTAATTAGTAAACTCTAGGCACTTTTTCTAGATAAACACATACTGTCGACTACTTGAAGCGTTTTACTAGAAGTTTACAGATTCATTCATTACTTTCAATGTTAACATACGTGATCTATGTAAAATGTGTGCTTCTTGATCTTTTTTGGAAGTCATTTTAAGCTGGTGAATAAAAGTTTTCTAGTTTTCTAATTCATTTATCAAATTGTTCTTAAAAGTAACATAAGGTTGGGATGGGAGCTGATAATTGTAGTGTATGCGTGAATTGAAAACTGAAGGGACAGATTTCCAAGATTTTGGTCCCCCTGAAAGTTAGGGCCAGCCCTGCTCTGGACTGATAACAGGTGTGCTGTGGGCTCCAGCCTATGCTCAGACACTGCTATTGTACCTTAAGTAGGGCGCTTGTGTTAATCAGACTAGCATCCCATACAGGTGGGACATCTCATGCCGTCTTATCCACTTAACACTACAGAAACCTGGATGAGCTCTGGACTAATGAGCTGATGAGCGGTTACAGAAATCATCGATATTAATACCTTTTAAAAACATTGAGCTGTCTCTACTTAGTTAAAACAAAATTAAGGATGTGATATACAAATACAAAAGCAATAGTAGACATCTCAAACAGATACAGAATGTGGTTTTAATAAACACTTCCACAACTGTTTGCAATAGTTTGAATGCATTACGTAAAACTAACTGAAAAATGAGGAAGAGATTTTGAATGACAATTCATCATTCAAATGAATGAATAACAATTCATCACTGTAAAAAAAGAACATACTGTAAGTGTTCTGGTCTTAGAGGTGCCTCAATTTTAGTAATTTCTTGTTGTTGCATCTGGTGCAAATTGAATTTGGAAATTGTTTGGATACATTGGTAAATTAATAGGAATAAAATATCAATATTTTAATTATTATTTTATGATATTGTTGGTGTGTTTGCATTTCATTTTAGGATTTAGGATTTAAGATTTGGATAACCCTATGCTATGGTTACCTAAAGGCTTACATAAAGGTTTACACACCTTGCCAGTCCTCATCATTTTGCACATATTCATTGTTTGTTGCTCCTAAGGATTTTTCCTGTGTCTATTTCCAGCTTGGATCACACATTTTGTTTCCTTATTTTATCCTGAAAACCTTCTGACTTATTAGCACTCACTGTAACCTGAATCTGCTTTCTTCTGTGTCTGACTGTGACATTATAAACCAAATCCAGTAATTTCTGTTCTCCACGCAGATATTCAAATAGCAAAAAATCTGAACCAGTTCTATTAAACCTGTGAACCCAGATAAAATCCTGCTTAATTAGTTCACTGCTTCATCATGGAGTGCTGAATATTCATTTAAACAATTTCATTAAAAAATCATCACTCCTCTGAGTCATTAACCCTGTAATTATTTAAAAATTTTCCACGCAAGTAAGCAATGTGGTACTTATTAGAAAATTATGGACTCTGAATTGGTTATATATAGTAATACAGTATGTTGCATATTCAAGGATTCTTCTTTTATCACTATGTGAATGTAAAAGCAGAGCACTCATCTGTCTTGCATTTACTATCAAAACAGAACAGGACATAAATGGGCTCCTAGAGTCTTGTTCAGGTTTCAGTAAACAAAGTTGAAGTGTTGCTGAAGGCAGTTAAACCAACATGCCTCAACCTGTTTCTCCACCTTTAATATTCCTCACCGTCCGAGCTGCTTCCTTATCTGCCCTTTTCATCTCCACTTAAGACCCTGCTGCTCTCACTAAATGAAATAAAGCTTCTTCTGGAAATACTGATGATCTCTCAACCTCCTCTGCACAGAATCCTAGAACCTTGAAATATGTATTTTTCACTGCCTGCAAGACCACCCATTACTTCAGTCTTCTTCATCTGCTTCTAATCCTTCCTTCTCTCCCCTCTTCAGCAATCTTGCTATCAGTTCATATGTTCCATCTACTATGCCTTTGGCCACAGCCATTCCCTCCTTTTTTCTTCTTTTCCATCTGGTCCCTCTCTGCTTCTAGATTCCCTATCACCACTGACACTCCATTCAGCTCAAACCCTGTATCTACAGTTTAAAATGTATAAAGCTCAGCAAATCTACTGCTTGAGGACATTTTAGGTTTTAAAACCCATTATTTGGCTCCCATTATCATTGGAAATGTCTCACTCAGGACATGGACCATAGTCTCCATTCTTCCCTCTCATAGTTCCCAGCTGGCATCAGTTATGACACTGCGTGAGCACCTGACCCACTTTTCCAAATGTCAAGTCCTATCCTTCATTGTCTCAGCTGAAGGACCAGCACCTGCTCATGATGCTCTGGGTGTACTGACCTCTGTCCCTGCAACTCCAGACACCCTAAATCTACTCCCAGCATCACTAAGCATTCAATTGATATTCACTTCCAATTGATATTTATTGATATTCACTTACAAGACATGTACAGTAGATGCTCAACATGCCCCTTCTGTCTTCTGTCCTAATAAAACATATTTCCCATGCCTTTTCCAGTCAGAATTATTCTCTAAGCAGAGCTTGACAGGTACTGATGTCTGTTTATCCAGCCCTTGAAGCTGGTCCAATGGCCTTTAACTCTTTCAATGGCAGGTGTCTGTACTGTAAGTGTGGGGTGAGTATATGCCCTTTGCTGGCCACCCTGGGCATGTCCTGTGTTGCACCCAATGTCTGCTTCAGTGCGCTTCGACTCATCATGCCCCTATATTGAATAACAGCTATTCAAAATAAACAGATGGATTATTACTGGCAGGTACAGTGCCAATTCATCAGCGTTCAGTCTTGGGGAGCTCATTGCATAATTCTTATACACTCAAACAGATATGCTGCTCTGTGCATCAGTCGTTAATTACAGACAGGGACATTTCTGAGCAAATCCATGATGTCAGTTGTCACCATTCAGTTACTGACCTACCTCTACCCAGGCTTCTATAGCCAATCTTTTTTCACACCTTTCTTTCTTGTTGCTACAGTATATAACTTTACCTTGATCTTTACCATATTAACTTCTTCAAGTTCTACATCCTTTTACATACCATGGTAATGTGTACTTTTTGTCTCTTTATTGTGTAAGGATCTGACTAAACGGCTGAAATGATCAAAGTTAATAACAGACGTTTAACATTCAGCTAGATATCCTGTCCCTCCCTTCATCGCCCTTGCAGAACATTACTTTATGAAGAGATTCAGGTGATCCTCAGCCAAACAGGATAAAGTCAAATCTGTATTTTGAAATTGCTTATGCATTAAGCTGTTTCATTAAACCACTACAGAACAGTGAAAATCAAAGTAGAGACACAGAGACATGCTAATAGCTCTGACAGTGGGCATGCATTCATGGGTACTCTGGAGATTGAGCCAATGTACTGTAAGTGGTAGAACCTGTCAAACACAGTTAAGCTAAACTTCCATAGTCATCCTTACTAGCAGATTAGAGTTAATGTTAAAATCAGAAGAAGTATTAAAACAAATTTAGCATCAAATTTACTTCACTATACAGACATAAAGAATATTTTTCTACTTGTTATTTGTCAAAAACATGGAAATCCATCAATGCTCTCATTCATATACAATACTCCAGTATAATGATATTACAATTGATATATTAACAAAAGAGAAATTGGATACACTTTTTAGAACCGGTTATAAGAAACAAGAATTTGCTAACAGAAGATAATGTTGCTCTTTTGTAATTTGTTTTAACTTTGAATACATTTACTTGAGTTTTAAGTTAAATAATGTTTTTCAAATCTGGATATTTTAATTTTAAATAACTTCCCAACAGTTCTGTGGGATTTTTAGATTTTATCAATACAGTTGGGATTATTTAATAGGCAAATGTTTTCAAAATGCATGATTTTTCTTCAATAAAAATTAAATTCTCTGCTGCATTTTAGACTTAGGGTGGCTTGGAGGTGCAGTGTTTAGCATTGGTGTCTCGTAGCACTGGGATCCTATGTTCTCCCCATGTTTGTATGGGTTTCCTTCAAGCGCTCTGGGTTTCTTCCACAGTCCAAAGGAATGCTGGGAGGTTAAATTTTTTCTGGGAAAATTGGCCCTGGTGTGAGTGTGTGTGTGTGTCAGGGTGCGCTATGATGGACTGGTGTCCCCTCCAGGGTGTATCCTGCCTAGTGACCATTGCTCCCCTGAGACCCTGTATTGAATAAAGTAACTAGAAAATGTATGCATGAATTTTCAATTTAATTATTAATTAAAATCACAAATGTCTAAATTAAATTCAAACTTGATCACTTATGTAGCATGCTGACAAACTTTACTGCACAGGGCAGACATCACTGAGTGATGATGTTTTATTTGTGACGGTCTCGGGCAACCTCTCAGGTCAGAGGTTTTGGTACTGTATATGATAGATTATTTTCTTCTCTTTATTCCATGATTTACTGTAAGTCTTTGTTGTTTTAAAAGCTGAAAAAAATTCAAAACAACAGTTTTCTATTCCAGATATACTATATATATGGTTATTTTTTTCATTGCTGTTAGGCTGATGTGTTAAACATACATTTACAGCAGAGTTAAACAGATTATATTGTAAACTATAATTCTAATATTAAAGCAAAGAGAATTCCTAAAGCAATTTATGTTGAGCATTTTAATTAAAATAAAGCAAAGCTCCTAAAATTAGGATTTAAACATTTTCCCTTTGATAACGTCTATCTTTGTAACTTTGTGATTTTTGGAATTTCAATGTAGCATTAAAAGCATTAATTTTATTTGTTGTAAATAAAAGTGTGACTTAAGGTGACAAGTTAAAAAATTAGCTGGACATATGTGGTCTCTTCCTGAGGTTGAATCCAATTAAAATGCCTCAAAACCGCAGTGTGGAAATCAATGTCTTTTAGGGCATTTAGACTGTTTCCTAATCAGCAGAAAGTAATGATTGTTAAATGAGGCACACACAAAAAAAAACTGATCTGGGTAAACACAAAAGGGATATATTATAGTAAATTTAAATGCAGTGGATTTTAAGTCATAAACTCATATTTTAAATAAAATAAAAGTGAAAGTTCCTTCACTGAATATCCCTGTGAGCACAGCCTTCTCAATCATCCAGAAATGAAAGGTACGCCATACCATCCAGACACTGTCCCTCCAAGCTGAGCAGCTGGGCAGGCAGAAAACAGTCTCACCATTATGATGTCAATGAGTTCAGTGAGTCCAGTGACTGGGATGGGAGAAAATGTGAATTGCTCAACAGTATCCAAAGCACTTTACAAAACAAGCCGTATGGCAGGGTGGCCAAAATATTAAGACCTTCCAAAATAAACCAGTCATCTCATAGCCCAAATAGTGTTTGCAAAAAAAATGTCTTTGACAATGATCAGATAAAACTAGATTGATGCTGTAGGGTCTAAATGTCAAGTGTTACATTTGGTGCAGATCCAACACAGCAGATTGAGCAGATTAGTGGCAGCATCATGTTGTAGAGATGCTTCTTCTAATCAGGGACTGGATGCTTGTTAGGACTGAAGGAAAATGGATGGAGATAAGTATAGAGAATCACTAGTGGAAAACCAGTTTTAATCTGACACAAACATAAAACAAGGGCAAAAATTAACCTTTCAGATGGACAATGATCCAAAGCACTGGAGTGTATTAAAATAGGTTAATGAATGTCTTTGAGTGGCCTAGTAACAGTTTTATCTTGAATCCTATTGAGAATCTGTAGACATGAAAACTGCCATCCATAAATGATCCCCAAATAATCTGAAAGAGATTGAACAAATCTGCCAAGACAAGGGCAGAAATTCTCAAGATGGTGTGCAAAGCTGGTAGAAGATTCAAAAACATTAACTGTGCCAACTGCTGTGAACAGAACTACCAAATACTGAGTACATGAGTCTGAATACTTATGGAATCAACATACAGTATGTGTTTTTATTTCGCTTTAGTTTTTGTTGATATTTGCTGTATCTTATCTTCCTCTTAGTGTTCAATTGGAGCATTCAGGTTTTTAAAAAAATATGAAGCAAAAAATACTACAGTATACATCATTTTGTAATTTTGCACAAAATGGAGCCTGTATAATTGTCCTGAATACCTTTGCAAAGTGTTGGAGTTACTACATATTTACATTCCTGAAAATCCTAAAGCATTAAAACAAACATCCTATTGTGGCAGTTTCCCCACAAAGGGTATTCTCTATAATGCCGGAAATGGCATCGCAGACAACTGGAATAAAGAAACACATTAGATTAACTGGAGCTAATGTTTGATGACCTTTTAATTAGAGGCCATAGATTTAAAATCTCACTGCAGGCCCTCAACTGCTCATATCCATAAACAGACATGATTTAATGAACAACACCTCGAAACTAAATTGTCAGAAATGTAAAGAAAAAAAATAGCAACATGCCACACAACCAGCTTTATTGAGGTTAAAGTTTTTAAACTTTAACCAGCTTTATTGTGGATAAAGTTTAAAAAACTGTCTTGCAAGATATGAATAGTGACCTCTAGAAATTTCTGTTAATGGCATATTTTATTGTGACTGTGACTGTTTTCCTTGTAGTCCCACACAGAAGAGACGTTAAACAAAGGTCCCTGCAACATGGGAATTACAGACATTCCATTTGGATGGACAGCATTAATTCCTCTTGAACAAACAGAACTTTTTAAAGTGCCCATTATGAGATGTGGGAATCCGGTGGAAACAATCATTAGGGAGCACAGTAAAATAGAAAATTGGCTTCCTAACCACAGATCTTGACAAGTCGTTTGAGTTCAAAAGTGACTTAAACAGGTTAATTGCTTAAGACATACAAGGAATCCCCTTTAATTATTTGGTCTTTCAACATGATTATACAAAGAGTTCGTAAATTTACATTTGTTGAAAAACTGTCTTAATGCTTATTTTTGGATACTTTGAAATGATTCAAACAAATGTATATATAATACATTTTGCACTTCCAGAAACTTCCTCCAAAACATTTTAGTCACTTTTGTAGTAATGCAGTACAAACATTCCTCCAGTTGAAAGCTGCTTTTTGAAATAAAAATACACTTCAAGATTACTGCAGAAGTTAAGAAAATTAAAGATCACATTTTTAATTCATTCAAGTGCATAACTCTTTTTTTTTTTGCCCGTACGACTTCTATTTACAATACATTCCATTTGAACATTTTCCAAATTAGAGCTGAATTTCCAGTAAAAACTACAACAAAAGCTGTAATCTGTCATCCAATTATAATTAGGTATCTTGCTACCAACAGTGCCTCACTGGACCGAGAAGTGTTCAACAAAAAGAAATGAGGCAGTGGCAGAAAAGATATTCTTGAAATGTTTTGAGTAGTTTTTTTATTAAGTCTTCATTTTAGTTAAATAGATATAAAAGTGGCTGTCAATGACTTATGAATACAAATCAGACTGCTCATAGACCTTTACAGCCCTCACTATCATTGCCTTAGTTATCTTGAAATTATTGCAATAATTCTGATTTGTAAATTTGTCTCTCAGGAATTATAATGCAGTAGAATAACCATCGTTTTAAAGAGCATCTATACAGTGCATTGTCAAAAACAAACTGGGGGTTAATGGTGCATGAAATCAAATGCAAATTCAAGTGAAAAAACACTACGGGTTTTATTCCCCATCTGTTGGGCTACAATCCTGTCAGTCTAATGCAGGCGGCAGGGACGTCTTGTCAAGTGACATCATTTCAGCATGTTTGCTTCTTTGAATTCACAAGCAAGAGAGTCTTTACAATGTAATATAATTTCCCTTACAATGTTCTATTACTGTAGCTTGCAATATTACTTTACATGGAAAATAATTTACGATTTCATTACCAAACGTATTTATTTGTGACACTTTGCATCTCAAGAAAGATACTCTAGCAAGATGAGTCCTGGGGCACAGTCAAAACTTTGAAAACGTCTAAAATAACAACTCAAAAACACGATTTATGCATTGATCATGAAATGTCTTTCAAGAAATGGTCAGATGAAATCCAAGGATCAATTGGTTACTAAATACCACATTATTCAGATGTGCCAAATAACCTGCTTTCATTTGCAGACTTTCTTATGTTCAAAAACATATGTATTGAATAAAAATGGAGACAAACAATTTAAAACATAACTAACAAGTACTGATGTATTTTTGCAAAGGAACAAGTAAACGTTTATTTCCTGCTGAAAAGAGAAGAAAAGAAACATTTTGACTGTGGAGCCAACACCACACCCGAAGAAGGCTCCACAGCCAAAACGTTGTTTCTTTTCTTCTCTTTTCAGCAAGGAATAAACCTTTACTTGTTCCATTGCAGCCTACGCATGCTGACGCAGCTACCTACTTGAGCTACTGATGTACATTTACCTTGATTTTGTGGTGAGTAAAGCATACTAAAGTATCATACTGTATACAGTACAGTCCATAAAAACTATCTTAAAAAGAACTGTTTAGAACTGTTGATAATGTGATTCTATGAAAAAGTATTAATTAATTTTATGACTATCAGGGTGTTGACTTTTACTAAGCAGAATAAAACTATACTTAAATACCATATGCTTGTACATTTATGGTATAAAGCACGCAATGTCATGTCATGCCAGACTCTGTGCTACCATCAAACATCAGTTGCATTTCCTAATGTGAATGATCACACAAATTCATTAAATTGAAGCGTGCACGTTTGAAAACCCAAGACAAACTATACCAAATTTATAAGTTACACAGAAAAAAAATCATTTCCTACAAATCATTACTGTGAAAATTCAACACGGGATTAAAAACAAACAAAAAAACATGTATCCTGTATTTTACCGTAGGTTTAAAAAATTCTCTAGTCTCTTTTAGGTCAAGCTGTGAGGTGTTCCTGTTGCACATACTGTAGTCTGGTACAGAGTAAGGGAAGCTGTGCTTGAGGAAAATGCAGATAAAAATCTTTATACTGTAAAAGTCAATTATATGAAATGGTCACAATTGAATGACAAACCGCCTATGCTGACAATGTGGAGAGCTCCTGTAATTAATGTTGCCTGTCCTTCATGAACATTTCTTATACAACTTTAGACATTTTATATGATAAAAGTGTACGTTGATTTTTTTATACCTTGAAGCAGATGTTTCATTTCATAACCTTTTGGTCTTCTAAGAACAAGATTAATTGCTAGAACAATTGACTGTTAAATACTATACACGTGCTTGATTGGGGGAGATATTTACTAGACCATCTGTTGAGACATGATAGTTAAAACATATTTTGGCAATTTTCTTATTACTGTAAAAAAAAAGCGTTCACATTTCTGCTTAAAATTACACTGACATTGGAATTGTTAAAACGATAATGAAACACCGGCCCTTGAAAAGGTACAATCTTGAAAACACCACACAGGGGATGCAAACACCTTTCCTGAAGTCTTTAAATTAATGCACTTGTTTCAATCTGCTACCTCCTGAACCTCCAGCTGGCCTCCTATGTCTCTCTTGCAGACACATTTCAAAGTGAAAACTGTCCTGCAGGACCTAGATGACTGGAACTAGAAAAGGCAAAAACTGATGCACAGCCCCAGGGCAGGAAGGCAGCTGCTGGAAAGCCTGCCTTCATTTCCACAGCTGCAAAGACTGGAGCTGTAACTCATTCCTCCTTCTCCTGCATGTCAATGCACACCTTGCTGGGTCATTTAAAAAAAAATATTTAAAAAATTGTACATTCTGCATACAAAAAGAAAGTATCTACTGTTCACAAATGATGTCAAAAGCCGAGATTCCGTGAAGGGTACATTTTACTTGATAGCATTTGATCTGTATGCATTTTAATCATGAGGCTTTCCCCAAAAAGGAAAGTGAGAACCCCATTTAAAATAATGTAATGTTCAAGAACTCAAGGTAATCAACAACTTACCATAAAGTACACCCAAACTCCTTCGGTTACACACTGGCATTTGGATACCAGCTCACAGAGGATGTCTGAAGGTTCAATCTCTGGATAATAAATAAAAATCCATATTGGACAAAGGACAAAGTTTTGATAATGAAAGAACAGTAAAAAAGAGTTTTAAATTTATTAAAATAAAACAAAAGAAGGACCTTCTCTACCTCAATAAGCCTTGAAGTTGAGCTGCATTGCGGTGCAGTGGGTTACCATTGCAGCCTTGGAGCGCTAGGGCGATGGGATAGATTCAGGAAGTGTGGTACTCCCTGTGTTTGTGTGGGTTTCCTCCATGTGCTCTGATTTCCTCCCACAGTCCAAAGGCATACCAGTAGGTTAACCTTAGGCCAACCAAAAAAGCTTCCAAAACTACTGGGATAGGTGGGAGGGAACTCAACTCAACCATACGCAATCTTCTGTCACAGCTTAAGAAACAATGGGCCCGTCTCTCAACAATGTTCTATGTGTTGTATGTTGTATGTAAATGTCCTATGATGTGTTTGTAGAGTAAATGTCTACAGAGGTTGTGTTGATTGCATAATTATTGCCTTAGGTTTATTCCATGCTGAAAAAAGCATGGAATAATTTTTTTCAGCATGGAATAAACCTATTGTTCCTTTGCAGTCTACGCATGCTGATGCAGCTACCCACCTTTATTATTGCCTTGGCAACACTGAAATTCATGAGTCTTGCCAATAAAGTTAATTTGAATTAAATTGAAAATTGAAACTTTGAGTAAAATGTGCTTGTGTCTGTGTGCATGCTCTGTGATGGACTAGAGTCCCATCCAGTCTGTATCCTGCCTTGTTTGCGTTGCTTGCAGGGATACTTACAGCTCCTCAGTGACTCTGTATTGGATAACGTGGTTAGAAAGCAGATAAATGGATGGATGGAAATATGAAGTTATGAGAACACAAGAGGAAGATCAAATTGGATACTTTTGGAGTATACCAAACTGCACTGAAGTTTGACCAGCTTAAAAATGCAGAGCATTCTGATTTAAACAAATAACCGAGGAGAAGTTGTAAAACCTAGTGGGTTTTTGTTATGTCCCAGTGTGTGGTCTGTGTGTGTTTTTTTATGTTCCACACTGCTGACCTTTGATTGTTCTCCCTTCCCCATTGGCCCACCATTACACCACTGTTCCGTATGATGTCATAATCAATCACCCTCTCAGCCAATCAGACTCAGTCTTATTCACTATATAACACGGAGGTTTTCAGGAAGGAGAGGCCTTTTCGTTTGACTTTGGTCCTGTTTGGTTTTGCTTTGCTTCATTTCGCTTCCTTGTTTTGTCATTACCTTGCCCTAACGTGTTACATGTTCAATCTTTGTGTTCTTTTGTACCCTGTTCCTGTTGATTAGTCTCATTTTCCCTTATTTGTATTCCATATAGGAATGAAAAAGAAATTGATCAGTGAAAAGACACATACTGTAAAGATTGATTATGATTTTCCATGGCCCGTTCCAACAAAAAGGTATTAAAAGTTTTCAGTTTCATTTTTTTCTCATCCCCTGGATCTCTTGATGACCTTCATTAATTATTAACATAAGAAAGATAGTGTTCTTGTGCGATTGATCCCGTAGTAAGAATGCCAAGTTCAAATATCCTCATAGCTCTGAGCTCAAGACTGATAGACTGATGGGAGGTAATTGTTCTTTGAACTCAGGAGAAAGCTAGCTACTCTTCACATAACTGGTGGCTTTTGCCAAGCTAATAATCCCAGAAGAACATTGATCAAGTTGTCAGGCTCCCTCCTGGCCTCACCCCATGCCTGCTGTGAAGGCTGTAGCACGAGCTAGATAATCAAACACTGCTGTTCCTTCCCAAGGTCAATGTGACAGACCCTGCATGAGGCCCCAGAATGCAGCTTCAAGAGCTTTCAAAGAAAAATGTTCTATTCATTAAATCATCCAAATTATTAATGATGAACAACAGCAACAGCCGTTTACTCATCTTTCCTTTGAACAGCAGGTAACGGAACGACACGCTCAGACAGCTTTATCAGTTACTACAGTATATAGTACTTGAACTACTTGAATTCACTCCTCTTTACATCTCAGATATAAATAAGAAGACATGTTGGGGACTGTTAATACAATTAAAAAGCCCATCAAATTCTGTAAATTGTCCTTTTGTGATACCAACATCAGTTATTATTTCAAGTCTTCGTCACTAAATGTATTTGCATTCATCATTTTTAATGGTCATGTGTGCCAAACATATGCCTAAATACTAAAGGTTTTTCATGTATAGCAAAATGAAATCCTGCTCTGGATGTGCCAATTCATGCGTGGCTTTTAAGACCATAAGAGTTAAACAATATAATTACTGTAGTATTTGAGATGCCTCAAACTCAAAATTTCCTGTAGTGTTAATGTTGACATTACACTTGGGCTAAGTAAACAACCCTGATTAGAATACCAGCGACATTAGCACAAGAGAGATACAAAGTCATCAGGTTTGCTCATTTCCGCCTCACATAAAGAATGCTAATAAGCTAATAGACTGCATAATGATCCCCTGAGTCAGTTATTAGTTTTCCTTTCTAAATGCATATGGCAGCCATTAACAAAACAAGACAAGTACATATATCATGGGAAGGCAGCACACAGAATGATGGCATCATCACTGCACAGCCACAAACAGTTTTCTTTATGAAGCAGGAAACAAAAAGAGCTAACCCTGCAAAATGATAAATACATTTTTTGCTCCTTATGAATTAAATGTATCTACTTTTGAAATACCTGTTGTGTGTTTTAAGAAGAAATACAACATGTTTCTCAAACAGAGAGGATGTGAGGATGTCAAAACATTTGTTAGCCATTAAAGTCACATTCCAGTATAATGCATTTGAATTTTTCCAAAACATCTTTAAGTAATATTTCTCAGTATGTTGCCTTACAATTGAGAAACATTAGATACAGTATTTTAATTTCATAAAATAAATCCATTATATTGTACTCCGTCACCTTATGTCATTTGGGGGACTCATGAAACTCATGGGTATTTATTTTTGTTATTACCCATTTTATTTTTATTTTTATGTACAGTAACGTTTAAGTTTAAAGTATGGAAAGTGACAAGAACAAAAATCCTGTAATAGGATAGTGACATTAAGTGTGTACCTCTTCAGGAGCAATGGTTTAGTGGAAATGTTTTCCTTAGCACTTGGAATGATTATTGTTTTCAATTAGACAGAAGCCAGCTGTAATACCATGCAGCATTTTACCTGCCCAGTCAGTTGCTCGTTGAGTTCAGTTTGGCCAGCCTCAAGATAAATTCATCAAGCATCTAACCACAAAGGGCCATATAGGACAGATACACATTGAATGCAATAAATGATTAGTAAACAATCAAATAAACTGTGATTATGTCAATCACAAAAAATCTGTATGTACACATATATACACACATTGTGTTTTTTTTGTGCAAGCAGGTGAGAAGCATTGCTCGCATTCCTTCCTAATGGAACTGCGTCACCTAGAAACAGCTGTGGAACATATAAGAGATATAAATTGCCTTCTGTCACCATAATAAGAATCTCCTAAGCCCATTCCAGATGTAAGTGATGATATTGTCATGAGGTTTCTACCAATCAGCTGAAGTGCAAATCTTCCCAAAATCCCATACTGCAGGTGTCAGCAGTGTCAGGAGTGTTTATTTACTCTGCCATGGTGTAATTGATTTTCATCTCTTCATTATGGGAGCATTTTTTTTCCTTCCTAAACATTCCTGATAACATGATAACCTTGCAACTGTATTAGCATAAGATGGCAAAACACAACACCCTGAGTACTTTATAACTACACTCACAGTACACGTACACTTTTTTGGGAAAGGGAATATCAGGATCTAATTCTACAATACTGACGGATCAGTATTTTTGTAACGACATTGTTGGGGTTACTAATACACAGTATTATAAATGTGACATGTACAGTGCCTTGCGAAAGTATTCGGCCTCCTTGAACTTTTCAACCTTTTGCCACATTTCAGGCTTCAAACATAAAGATATAATTTTTTTATTTTATGTGAAGAATCACCAACAAGTGGGACACAATTGTGAAGTGGAATGAAATCTATTGGATTTTTGAAACTTTTTTAACTAATAAAAAAATGAAAAGTGGGGCGTGCAAAATTATTCGGCCCTCTTGCGTTAATACTTTGTAGAGCCACCTTTTGCTGCGATTACAGCTGCAAGTCGCTTGGGGTATGTCTCTATCAGTTTTGCACATCGAGAGACTGAAATTCTTGCCCATTCTTCCTTGCAAAACAGCTCGAGCTCAGTGAGGTTGGATGGAGAGCGTTTGTGAACAGCAGTTTTCAGCTCTTTCCACAGATTCTCGATTGGATTCAGGTCTGGACTTTGACTTGGCCATTCAAACACCTGGATACGTTTATTTGTGAACCATTCCTTTGTAGATTTTGCTGTATGTTTGGGATCATTGTCTTGTTGGAAGATAAATCTCCGTCCCAGTTTCAGGTCTTTTGCAGACTCCAACAGGTTTTCATCCAGAATGGTCCTGTATTTGGCTGCATCCATCTTCCCCTCAATTTTAACCATCTTCCCTGTCCCTGCTGAAGAAAAGCAGGCCCAAACCATGATGCTGCCACTACCATGTTTGACAGTGGGGATGGTGTGTTGAGGGTGATGAGCTGTGTTGCTTTTACGCCAAACATATCGTTTTGCATTGTGGCCAAAAAGTTCGATTTTGGTTTCATCTGACCAGAGCACCTTCTTCCACATGTTTGGGGTGTCTCCCAGGTGGCTTGTGGCAAACTTTAGACGAGACTTTTTATGGATATCTTTGAGAAATGGCTTTCTTCTTGCCACTCTTCCATAAAGGCCAGATTTGTGCAGTGTAAGACTGATTGTTGTCCTATGGACAGACTCTCCCACCTCAGCTGTAGTTCTCTGCAGTTCATCCAGAGTGATCATGGGCCTCTTGGCTGCATCTCTGATCAGTCTTCTCCTTGTCTGAGCTGAAAGTTTAGAGGGACGGCCAGGTCTTGGTAGATTTGCAGTGGTCTGATACTCCTTCCATTTCAAGATGATCGCTTGCACAGTGCTCCTTGGGATGTTTGAAGCTTGGGAATTCTTTTTGTATCCAAATCCAGCTTTAAACTTCTCCACAACAGTATTACAGACCTGCCTGGTGTGTTCCTTGGTCTTCATGATGCTCTCTGCGCTTTCAACAGAACCTTGAGACTATCACAGAGCAGGTGCATTTATACAGAGACTTGATTACACACAGGTGGATTCTATTTATCACCATCAGTCATTTAGGACAACATTGGATCATTCAGAGATCCTCGCTGAACGTCTGGAGTGAGTTTGCTGCACTGAAAGTAAAGGGGCCGAATAATTTTGCACGCCCCACTTTTCATTTTTTTATTAGTTAAAAAAGTTTCAAAAATCCAATAGATTTCGTTCCACTTCACAATTGTGTCCCACGTGTTGGTGATTCTTCACATAAAATAAAAAATTTATATCTTTATGTTTGAAGCCTGAAATGTGGCAAAAGGTTGAAAAGTTCAAGGAGGCCGAATACTTTCACAAGGCACTGTAGATGTTTAAGCATTGGTTACGATGCAATTGAAGAGACCCCCACTACTTGTCTGACATAGTATGGCTCATCTGCAGATTAGGTCCTATTGTCCAGAGTTTGTTAGTTCTAATCTGGACGACTGCAGCCCAGATTTCCTCAAGCTGTTGCTGAGGCTTGGCAGTGCAACAGTGACCCCTGTGGCTTGATGGCTAAAACTTTTACTGTGGCTAAAAGTAAGGTGACAGTCCTGCAAACTCACTGCTGCTGTTAGTGCTGTGGTCTTGCAATGGGAGTAAATACAGTAGAAATGACAGCACACCCCGTGCACAGGTGGCATGTAGACAGGCTGCATAAGAGGCATATTGCAACAATATTGAAACAAACTGTTAATAATTAATGATTCCAAGAATTGTGGTTTTGTGTGCATGGAGACATACACTTAAATTTACTATGAATATGGAGACAAAATTTGAGAAATCGTGCCCATAAAGATAGAAACATACATACACTGTATATTCTCCTTCTTTATAGAGCAAGGACATCTTTTTTTAAATTTCAAGTGACACAAATATTTCAGATCCAATATGTATTGTTAATATTTATTTAGACATGTTATATTTGATGTTCAGAAATATTTATTTAAGCTCTTTTTTTCACAGATACAGAATGTAAATGGGTCTCATTTGAGTGGTATCTAGAATAATTAATAATTTGTCAAATATTTTTAGTATAATAATATTAGTTAATAAGAACAGAGAGATTCTATAAGAAATGCCCACACAGACAGGAACACAGAGTTGTGTGCATGTGTCAGGATGGTAGTATAATGAGTTGAACTTGGTTTAACCAGAACACTTACATCAATATTAACTTGAGGCACTTGTCCTTGTCCTTCAGGATTTCAGATATAACATTTCCATTATTAAAAACAAATGCTGTCAATGTGTTGACTCTTTGCAAAGGTGAAATATTTTTATAGTTCAGAAAATAAACCAACTAAAGGTTTTACTTTTAATTCCTCCCAGTATGAGCTACAGACTGGTTAATCACCTGCTTTTTCTTCTTCCAGCTGATGTACAATTGCAAGACTGATGCAGTGCTACATCTGTGTGAGCACTTATGCTAATTAATTTTATGCCGAGTCCTGTAGACATCTTGTCTTATAGTTATTAATATCATGGCAAATATACTGGGTACAGCAACAAGATATTTCTTTTAGGAGCATTCATTCTCACAGAGTGTACAACTATTACTGTATCTTTCTCCTGTCTCACAGCAGAATGCAGTAGCTGCTACTGGGTGCTTAGCAACTGGAGTTTTGAGGCATGTTTCAGATATACAGTGCTCTCAATGTGTGCACAGTATTAGAAGCTCTCCTTTCATTTATGAGGTCAAACACAAGACAAATAAGACCATATTTGTCCAGGCTTTTACATAAAAGTCATTTTGTTTATTAAAATGAAAGGAAAATTGCTTATGATAAAGTAAACTAAAATCCACTTGAATGGTTATGGGCTTAAAAGGAATGCTTTTAAGGAGACTAGTTTTAGAAAAAACATTGTAGCATTGTGTTTTTAAATAATAAAATAAATCACAATTTCATGTTACAACATCATGCAAATGGTTGGTTAATTATGAAATTTGTTGATAAAGAGTTGATTGCATTTGAATATAGAACACCATTTGTTTTTCTGTCTGGTACATTGAATAATTCAGATTTGTTTATTGTAGTGCAGCACATGTCAATAGGCTTTTAAATTTCATCATGCTAGTTGTTAAACCATCTAATCTCTTAGAGCAATGAATTACAATGTTATGTAGCCAAGAAAACTTTCATTGGACTCCAAAGTAGTCTTGCCAAGACAAAAACTGAGACCTATCAAATGTTATGGTCTTACATCCTCTAGATCAATTTCCCTTAAGAAATCCACATATCTTTCCATTATATACACAGCAATTATATATCTTAGTTCAGGTGGTTAGCTGCGTCAGCATGCGTAGGCTGCAAAGAAACAAGTAATAGGCTTATTCCATGCTGAAAAAAAGAAGAGAGAAAACACAACGTTTCGGCCGTGGAGCCTTCTTCACGTGTGAGAGAGACAACGCAGTAGGCAAAGGTAAAGTAGCGGGAGAACAAAGGCTGGGAGAGAGCAGGAATGTGAGGAGGGAGCAGGGGACAGAAAGAGAGGCCAATCAAGAGGTGTGAAGTCAGAATGGGTGTAGAGAGGTATGAAATGAAACTTCCAATGATTGGAGAAACTATAAAAGAAGAGTAGTCTGTCGTTAAGAGAAGGGGAAATGTGTGATCCTAGCTGCAGGATAAGTTTGGTTTCGGTAGTCTTTCTGATGTACTGTATGAGTTCGGAAAACTGTTTTTGAGAACACAGACGGAGAGATTAGAGTGGTCGTGGCCATCAGAGGTGAAATGAGAAACAATGGGCTTGGAGAGATCTTTAATCTTCACACCCCTAACGTGTTCTCTGAAGCGGTCTCTGAGTCTCCTTCCTGTTTCTCCAATGTAGATGGCTGGGCATTTACTGCAAGAGATACAGTAAATAAGGTTGCTGGAGGTACAAGATGCCATCTGGGTGATCTGGAATTGTCCTGAGGGGCCTTGAATGAGTGTTGTGTTAGATGTATACTGGTAGGTGATACAGCGAGCTCTGTTGCAAGGGAAAGTGCCTGGTGTGGATGGTTGCTGAGGGCGGTCAAGGGAGCTGTGGACAAGGAGGTTACGCAGATTAGGTGGTCGGCGATATGAGATGATGGGGCAGTCAGAAAAGAGGGCCCCAATGGAGGGATCATCCTGTAGGATGGAAAAGTTGTTGTTAATAGTCCTGGGGATAGGAAGTGTGTTGGGGTGGTAGGGAAGCACCAAAGGAATGCGGTTGTTACAGTGGGAGTTCCTGATTGGGTTGATGGTCCGAGGGGTGTTTTTGGCTCAGGCAAGGGCCCTGTCAATAACACTGCTGGGGTATCCTCTGTTGATGAAATTATATATCTTATTTTATTTATACATCCAGGACAGGCCATTGTTTTATACATAACATAAACCTGGATAGATCTTAAAATAGATTATTTAGCTGCTGGCTAGATGAAAAATCTGTGCTTTGGTGAGGTTGAGATATGACCGATACAAATGGGAAAGGTGTTGTGAATGATATGGTTTCCAATTAACACAAACAAGGGGAGGGACTGAAAATGTCTGACTTTGAAGAAAATATTATCATTGTCATTTTGAGTAGACAGTTTCTCCTGTCTCAATTTCTGTGCTAGCAAGTTTGAAAAAGTAAAAAAAAAAATCTGACAGATATGAAAGCAGAAAGAACATAATTAAAGAGCTAACATAAAGACAGAAGGGTTGTGACTAATGGATGTCAATGTCAATATTTGACACCAGAAGATTTTCTAAACATAGGCTGTACTTTGATTCTGTAATATAAGTTCTTACTCAGTACTCCTTACATAATGCATGATTAGTTTTGGCATTCAAATGAGCACTTCAATATGTTCTGAATATTAATGTATCTTCTGTACAACTTGTATTTGGAAGGTTATCAACAAAAGTTTAAATTATCAAAAGATGTAGGCAGAGGGGACATGAGGTTCTTGTCTTGAGCATTATCGTAAATTGATTTGTTGCTAACAAATGTACTGATCAAAAATGTACGCAATATTTTTTTTCTTATAGCATTATGATAATGTCCAACACAAAGGAAGCAACTCTTTTTCAGTAACTGGGTGGAAAATGCTGTGTTCTTGAAGTCATGCTCACATTCCATCTTAGCAGCATAGTTGTGATTAGGGCTCTGTACTAATAATTGGAAGATTGTGCGTTCAAATTCAAATATAAAACACTTTTGATTTAAAAAATCTTTAGACAAATTAATAATATTTCCTTAGTATAAAAAAAACTTTCGATTTCTTAAAAAATGTCACAGTTGAGATGATAGATTAGGCTACGGTTAAAGTACAGTTCAGGATTTAGTTTAGGGTTATAGCCTCCTATTACATTTGAGATTAGTTTTTGGGTTATAGGTGAACCTAGAGTTAAGTGTAAGGTTAAGGTTATGATTGGGTTATAGATAAAATGATGACTATGGATTTAGGTTCTATGTGCAGCAATTATTTTAAATTTGGGATTATTTTTATGGATAGACCAGTGATGATATTTCAGGCATCACAATGAGGGTAAGGGATTGCCTTTTGCTGTTTCCCATGCACATCTGTTGTTCTATTCAAGTGAACAAAAGGAAAAATCTCAAACTACAGTGATCTGAGGCCACTGGAGGGGTTCCACCGCATCTCACAGCATTGCATCTATAGCCTTTCAATCAGCATTGCTTAAAGGGTTTGAATACTATCTTTATTATGGGCCTGAGAACATTTTACAGGTGAAACTTCATTATAATTCACAGAGACTCTTACAAAACACATTAATTTGCATGTGTTCTGCACTTAAGAGCCTTCGTGTGATTGGCAAGTTGCAATGCCTCACTGCACAAGCTGTATTGCTGGTAAGAGGACTTAAAACAAATTTACAACTTTTTGTGAAAGTACATAAGGTATAACCATAGTATTTTCATTACAGAAAATGTTGCATTTCTTTTTTCCATCAGTATATTTTAAGTGTGTATTTACTGTACCAAAATCACTTTACCTACTTGATTTCAAATGGACTTTAAGACCAACTGAGTAAACCAAATGTACAAGCCACTTCACTTTTCATATTTCCAGCCTTTACCCTCTTTATGATCTGCATTTTTGTTTCCAAAGAGTTGAATTTTCTGCAGTTTTTCCCAGCAAGACCACTAGCAAATCATAGCAGTTTCAGTGACCTACACATCAATTTCCCTACGGGATTAATAAAGTATTATCTATCTATCTAATGGACTAATAAAATTACTGTATCATTGCCACGTGAGGGAGACTAATGAAGCTCTTCACTGATTGGGCCACGTGAGGGAGACTGATGAAGCTCTTCACTGATTGGGCCACGTGAGGGAGACTGATGAAGCTCTTCATTCATTGGGCCATGTGAGGGACACTAATGAAGCTCTTCACTGATTGGCTCTGATACTATAAACACAGCCAACACAACTGTTTACAGGGCAAGTACATCCTTCAGCATATTAGTCTTTTGCCACACATTGCATTATTTTTGAATATTTTTTTAATTTTTGTTAATGTCCCACATTTTATGAATAATAAATTTAATTTTAAATAACACATTATGTTTTATCCTCAGAGGATCCATTAATCAAATCCATTAATCAAATCATTACTGTACTACATTATATGGATCTGCATGATAGAGTGCAGAAATACTTTGTGACATGAAACTATTAACCTCAACTTTAAAATGTAGTTCATTAAATTCTAAAAACAATTTTGTTTTCAAATGACTTATTTATTTAGCATCTAAGTCCTTTTTAAAGACTTTTAATTGCAATTTCCATCTCACAACTGTGACCGGTTATACTCCTTGACTTCTAATGCTATTTACTTCATCAATTATCAAAGAAATGCAATTAAAAGTCTTATTTAATTAATACAAAATAATTATTGCTGCTTTTGTATCCTTTAACAGCTCTCTCTCTCAGAGTGCATGTAAATGTTTGAAATTAGAAGCTTGTATATATTTAGATTTTTGGTGACAACACGTTTGTTTTCCCAAATTATTTTTCAGAAAAAGGAATAAGGAAGTACTTTCTTGTTACTATACTGTATATCAGAGACACAATATACAAAGACACAACACAGTTAAAAAATGTTTATAGTACTGCCAATGAGTTTGAATTTGGAATTTGAATTTTAAGTTGTAAATCGATACCCAGTGTAGTATACTTGCTACCTACTGTGAAATGTATTTACTTTAACAGAAATGATAAAAAAATCTACCTATGCCTTACCAATGCTCTTCACTTTGTTTATTTCCAAAAAAATATTTGTCAGTGCTAACACTGAGCATTTGTTTTTGAGTCCCAAAATATTTAACAGGAGCTTGTTTATTTCCCTGATTTTGGCAAAGTGATATGGTAGTAATATAGTCAATGCAACAGACAAACCCTAAGGGTGGTGGCCACTAGTCAAAGCCTACAGTCACGATAATTGAGTCTGTAATGATACAGGACCTGCCAATTTCTTCAGAAGGTATGTTCTACTCTGTGCCAAAGAAAACACCCTGTTTATTAGCCTTAGGAGAGCCAACATAACAAAAAATCATTGAGAATTCTGGCTTCTGTTCAGCAAGAGTATCAATGGGCTGCCAAAATATTGTGTAATTCATTAAAAATGTTTAAATACTGACATTTAAACATATGGTAGCTTCTGTTAGTCTGTACTGCTGCAAAATGGTACATTTTTACCTGTGAAGGTCCCAAGACACTTGGTCAGGAGACTCTTGTAAACACCCACCCCATGAATAAATACTGTATATACTGAAATATGACAATAGCTTCGTACAGTCAGGACTACTGTGTGACAACAAATTAAATTAAATTACTACTACTACTTATTCATTTTCATGAATAAGGTTTTTAATTTTGCAATCAACCTTTTGGGTACCAAATATATTCTTAGAGAAGGATATTCTTAAAAACACTTTGCAATTTAAAATGTTTCACTAGATAAAACATCATTGTAGTATTATTAGTTAGAGTCCTGCATGGAAGGGACCTTAAGTGATACAAGCTTTAGTACATTCCACTCTTTATCCAAAACAAGTTTGGAAGATCAACGAAGATCATAACTTTCCAACAAGACTGTACTGATATATACTGTGTGATAGTAAAATTATATTAATTCAAAAGTTTCAGAAACTTTTTCCAGAACTTTGTTAGGTGGGTTGGTGAAATGTGTTTCATCAGTGAACACTAGAGCATAAGCTATTGTCATTCCCTAATTCCTGTTCTCTTCTCTCTTTAAAATTCCCTATTTGAGGCAATCTTAACATTCAATATTAACAATATCCAGAGTGGCTGGGCTGCTCAGAGTGACCCAAATGGTAATCAGAAAGCTGACAAGAAAGGAACGATTTATTGTAAGACATGAAGACATGAAACAAGCAGTGAGCACTTGGACTTTTTCTTCTCATTTTCAGTTCATAGAGTATACAGTATTTAAAAATTAATGCAGTTTTATGCATTTCTTTTCTTATTAATAATTGTACATTAGGCTGTTACATGACTAATGTTATTCCAGTAACTGATGCAAATGATTTATATGGAGTCTACAACTAGAAAGACAAACATAATGAGCACCACTCCCCTTAATTTAGCCCTGGCATTGAACAGATTATGCATTAGATGTATTGGCAACATCATGCTGCAGGAACACCTCAGACATACATTGCAGAAGAGAGATGTAAGTAAAAAAAGAAAAAGAAGCCTGGATGCTCTATTGCAATTTCAAGTTCTAAAATAAGGACAGGCCATTCTCCCCGAAAATATATGTTAGAATGCAATGACACTCTGTGTGAAAAATAAAAAAGAATTGCCAGTAAATATCTAATGAGAATATAAAAATGAGCATGCCCTGTTTTCTGTGTTCTCCTGATTCCTTCTACTAAATGGCAAATGTTAATTAATTGCACAATTATGAGGCCAAAATGCAATATCTAAGAAGTTCTCCAGCATAAATCAAATCATAGATTTTAGATAAAATCATAGAGAGACCAGACTTTTTTGTAGTGAGTGCCATGGTACAGGAGAGGCAGAATTAAAGCTCTTGGGCAATATACACAGAACAAAGGGGCAGAAATAAAATGAAAAGCTTGATAAATCCAGGTCTCCCATAGATCTTTCATGCTGTAGAGTGGATAATTTATTATATGGTATCTTCCTTTTCCATTTGACTTTTAAGGATCTAAAATGCAATCTGTCCCAGTAGCCAAAGGGGTAGAAAAAGGATTCGCAGAAACAAAAAAAAAAAACATGCTCATTCATTTTTATTATGGCACCTTGGGAAATGTGTCCCTCAGTTAAGTGTCTGTCTGTTTAAAAATGTCATTGAAGTTGTTCACTGTCACAGGATGTAAAAAAGAAAATTTCAACACCAACGAATCAAAAGCGCTTGACCAGAGTTACAGTATTACAGTAGGTAGGTTGGATCTCCCCTGTGCATATAATAAGTGATTAATTGATTTTATATGCTGATATATTACAAAAAATGATCAAAAATAGCAGAAGAAACAGGAATTGAGAGATACTGTGTAACAATATATTATGTATACGTGTGGGCACATTATGGCTGTCCGGCATAAAACATTGGTTTACCTTCAGGATTCAGATAAGTGAAGACTTTTCCTTAAGTGCAATTTGTTTTACTTTATTTTAGTTATCTGTGGAAACTGGTGTATAGTAGTCGTAGCACATTAGGTGTGTCCTAATGAATAGTTAATTCAGTCACATTTTACTAATTAACAAGCAGACTCATCATACAAAGGCTTAGTCTTACAAAGAAAAAGGAGTTTATCTGAGGGAGTCCATTTAGCAACCTCAGCAAGGAAGTGGTCCAGCTCACCTCGACTGTCTAAGGACAAAGTAGTAACTAAAAATACATGACAGACAATGATTTGCAGTTTCGAAGGCCTGAACCTCAGATAAGTGCCTGTAAAGACAAATGTGGACTGAGCTGATTATTGTTTGCTGTTGGAATATGAATACAATTTTAATTTATGTTTGGTTTAAGCCACAATGTGACTCTTATTCCTAAATAACCTGTTCACACTATAACAGCAAATTTAAATTGAACCCTTAAGTAAACATAAATGCTGTTAACTCTAATGAATAATTCAGCACAATTAAAATTCAGTTAACAATGGAACAAAGTAAAATAGTAAATGGAACAAAGCCAAATCATTAACCCAACAAAGCCTCCAGCTATCAAGCCATTTCATTAAATTGAATTAACCACAATAAAAATATTTCATTTAATATTTAAGAAATAAAATTTATTTTTGACAAAATGTAAAAGCCTCTTTTGTTCTTTTCTAACTTTAATGTTCTAATCATGTTCTAATCAAAGCTTGATCAATATTACTTGTTGCAAATTTGTCACACAAGATACAGTAGTTACATATTATATTAAATACAACATTGAAAACTAAATTAAAATTCTTATATTTGAATCAGTTTAGAAATCAAAATAATTATTTATTTTTTCAGAAATATTAAATAGAATCACTTGTTGAACAGAAGAATGATACCGTCTTTGAACGTAGCCTAAGGAATAGGACATAGTTGTTTAAAAATTGCATCTTGGTAATGTTCTACCATTAGAACATTAACATTAGACGGGGATTTAAGCGGGGGAGAGTGTAACGCTTACGGCCGACAGGCACTGTGTAAGAGCCGGCGTACCAGAGCAGGTGATGTCACCGCCCTTCCCTGTGATAGCAGGACTACAGCTACTGGGCTGTGGAGAGATCTCTCTTTAGCTCACGGGGCTGGGTTGCTGCAGAGAGATGCGGGAGTCCTGGGTTCGAGCCCCCGACGGTGGGGGGCCGACCTAATGCGGCAAGGGCGCCCGCCTGAGCCCCCGTTGCGTTACAATGTAAAAGTGGTATAAGGATGTTTTTTAGTTTCAATATACTGTATGTACTGTAGCTTTGCTCAATGCAGTCAGTAGAAACAGTCCTACATCAATTTAAATAAAAAGCTATAAAAATACTAAAAAGACAAAAAGCAATAAAACAAAATTTCAAGGCTTTTACGGTACTTACAGGACTGTTTAGTACATAATATTTCTAATATTGCACATGTACAAACAGAAACAGCAAGGTTCTGGTTCCTTAATTCACTGCAGATCTCACTGGTTTTCATCATTTTTAAAGACTTTATGTTGTGATTTTGAATTGTATTGGACAGTTTCAAGACCTGTTGGCACAGATAATAAATGGGAGTTCTTACCTTAAGCTCAGGAGGGATAAGGATAAGCAAAGCCAATTTCACCCAGCTGTTTTAAATCACAATCATTACCAACATTCTCAATATATCTCTTGCATGCACCTCTTCTCACTTTTTTCTTGCATTTATAGTGCTCCAAACAGCAAGAAAAAAAGAAAATATGACAGAACAAAAGAGTCACATTCTATGTCTTGTATTTGCTTATCACATTATTCGTTTATAGTGGACCATGCTCCAGCCTGCAAAACACAGAAAGAAGTATATTTTACCCATCTCTTACTTTGTCCTACACATAATTTGACTGGACTGAAATTCATAGTCATGTTTTCTTATCACTGCACATGTAACCTGATCCGTATTTTTTATTAAAACTGTAGTATTGATTGATACTAACATTGATTTATTAATTGATTACTGATATTTTTTGTATTATCATTATATCACTTTTTTATCCTGCGATGTGCCTGTCCTTCCTTTGTAATGCTTCTACAAAGCTTCAAATAATGTGAAAGGTACATGAAGGCTGATATTCTCTCACTGTATCAACTCCATTCCAGGGAGGAGGTTTAGAAGATGTTAGTCAAGTTGACCTGGACTAAAGAAACTAGGTGGATGGTTGTATCAAAACCTATAGATCAGGCCTGGAAGAAACTGGCCTCATTGGGTAGGGGGATATCCTATCCATACAGGTTCAAGTAAGGGACCTAAGGTCAACATCCCTGAGTCCTGGGGTTGCCTTAGTAATGTCTTTATTTGGCCATAGGCTCCTTTGATGGAGATGAGGAAGGCTAGAGGGGTAATTTTATAAGATGTTGTCTGATGTAATCTAGGAGGGCAGTTGGGATAGCTAAATGATCATTAATTATTGCACTGTGCATTAACCAGATAGAGTTAAAAAGTTACAGTAGAGGTGGGCAATAGTTAGCCAGCCACCCCATCTGTAAGTGTGTTTAATGTCAGATGCTTGCTCCTACTCTTTGAGATTCCTGTGGTTTATGGCACGTCTGTTGCGCACATCGTGAGTAAACAGAAAATATTAATGTCACTACTGTCTGTGGTTTGATTAATTTTGGGGGCTGCCCTGACAGCTTGTGTCCAACTAACATATTCAACATGTGGACCATGCTTCTTATGATCAAATAAAACTAAACATTTAAACAGAAAGAAAAGAAGACTTCTACTGTGTAACTTTTCAAACTAAATGAAAAAACAACCTAAGGCAGAAAAAAGAAATTTAGAATTATCCTTTTTAAAAATATTCCTGGTCGCTATGGATTTGCATGTCTGCTCGGAGAACTTTTGGACTCAAAAAATCTTCTCAAAATCAGCCAAAATCAGGCTTCCTCCCACATCGTTCTTGCTGCATTTCCCATTACTGCAGTTTCTGACTGGACTCTACCTAGGTTGCAAAGGAATATCTACAACCACAGCATTCTCTTCTCTTTTTCTCTTTACCTCTCTAAGGCCCATAACAAGCAAGCCTATCATCCAACAAACTTCCACCTCCCATGATGATTTCGCCCAGCATGCAGCTAAATACAAATTCTCAAAATAATATTCCCTTACTGCCACTCCCACGACCTTGCTGTCAACCTTCTTCCCCTGTTTCTGTTTCTCTTAACATACCTTCTTCACAGTCACTGTTATGTGATTAATATCCTTGTTGCTTATGATTGTTTCCATCCATCTTGTATTCCTACTCTTCCTTTTCATTAATTTAGTCTCTGCTTTTTCCTGTTTTCTTCTGCTTGTATCACAGGCATCCAATGTGGACCAATCTAAACATCTTTGGTGTCTTCTGCAACCTGTTGCTCTGGCATCCTACTGTACAGTACCTCTGGTTCAGTCAGCAGGTGTCCTACAGCTTTTAATGTCTTCCTTTCTTCCTGCTACTTTTCCAGCATCTAACATGGCTTAAAAAACCTTTGGAGCCTTCGTCACTGGGTTCCTCCTTCTCAGCCCCTGATGCTCCTGAGCCCTGCATCTGTCTTGCGTCCCACCGCCAGATCAGTCAGGAGCTATAATATTTTAATCCATCCTTTCCCCCTGTTACTGTCTACCCCCAGTGCCCAACAAGGCCCAACACCTTTGGTGCCTTTGGTTTGTTTCTTTCAGCCCCTTCTGATCCTGATGGTATCTCTTTGGCCCCAGGTCTGTCTGGCACCCAACCTATGGCTCAGTCAGCAGGTGTCCTGCGGCTTCTACTGCCTTTTCTTTTTGATGGAATGTCCACTTTCTTTCTGACTCAATTCCTGACACCCAACATGGTGTAACACCTTTGATGCCTTCAGCCATGGGCTCAGAGACCCTGCTTCTCCTGATGACCCCCCCCCCCCTTAGTCCTAGGTCTATTCAGCATCATTCATTCATCATTCAGCCTGACACCAGCCTCACTTGGATTAATTTATTCATAGTCCCATAGCCAGCACACCTGGAAGGGACAGTTTAGAGCACTATCTAACCGTGTGCTGAACATTTGATTGTAATCTCAATGTAATCAGCTGACAATTGCTGAACTATGAACTTTCCGTGCACTATACACTCCTTTCATACTAAAAATAAGCCCAAGTAAATAAATGATCACCAGCAGCTCATAAGAATATAGTAGGCAGAACTAATCTGTAGAATTGAGGTATTATAAATGGAATAAAGTGCGCTTAAGACAAATCTTCCAATTTATCCTCACTGGCACTTTGAGGTAAGACTTCATCATTACACTGACAATGTCAGGCAAGGGGAGAATCTTGTGATTTGTTTATAAATCACTGAGCAGCAATACAAGGCACTCAGTCATGCTGCCAGGATATTGACCATATTAATTACTTTAAGTATGTCGGGATGAGCATTTAGTTTTAATATAAGGTCATTCTAAAGCCAGGGGTGTTGGTTTCAGCAAAATCTCCTGATTTTGTCACCTAATTAAGTCTATAATCCAATTGCTCCTCTAAACATTTGTCTGTACAATGTGTCTTTTTGCATTTGCCATATTGCTGTTCAGGGCCCTGAAGGATAAATTAACGTAGACTGGAGTACTCAGTGTAGTTCATTTTGGTGACAGTGAATAATACTATCTGTGCTCTCCTCAATTATAGAAGAAGCATGAGAAAAAGAAGAATGGGCTCATTTAAAGCAGGCAATTCCTAAATCATTAATGAATCTGGCAGAAATATTGCTTATAAAAAGACTGAAGGAATTATTCAAGAACTGTATATTTCATTCTGCTATGATGATGTGATGTCCCCACTGATAAGCAACTGACACAATCACATCTTTCTAGGATCAAATCAGCTACAGTACCTTTGCCTGTCACAACTGATGCTGGCACTAAACTGCATAGAAACGTAACTCTTAATGATTAAGAAATATTAAAATATTTTAGCACTGCATTACATAAAATGCTTTAATTACAGTGGCCAATGGCATAACTTAATCATTAATTACTAGTTACTGTATGACAGGGATGCAAATCAGAGTTGCAACAAAGTAACCAGGCAGTCTTGTTATCGGTCGTCTGTACAGTCACACAGTAGGTCCTTTTCTTGTAGACCCAGAGACCTGCAATAGGGTGGTGTGGTAGCTCTGTGGCTCAGGATCTGGGCCTGTGGCTAGAAGGTTGCCAGTTCAAATCCCGTGGCTGGCAGAGGAATCCTACTCTGTTGGGCCCTTGAGCAAGGCTCCAGGGGTGCTGTACAATGGCTGACCCTGTGCTCTGACCCCAAGCTTCTCTCTCCCTGCCTGTGTGTCTGTGTCTCTCATGGAGAACAAGCTGGGGTATGTGAAAAGACAAATCCCTAATGCAAGAAATTGTATATGGCTGATGAAGTGATCTTATCTTATATGTTAGGATCATATAGGACCATATACTGTTGGTATTTGAGAAAAGTAATGTCTGTAAAATAAATTGAACTTTAAGACCATTCTTAACTTGTACAGGAAGATAGTTGACAGCCACTAATGTCCCAGGGCAACATCTCACATCCAGGCATTTCAAGCCTTTTCTGGTCTTGTATGTAAATTTATAAAAAAAGATAACTTTGTTTTAAGTGCAGTGTCCTCTTAAAATTCAGAATTCTATATTCTATTTATTAAGAAGAAATAAAATTAGCTGTGCATTAAGCATTATTGCATATCTGTTGTCAGAACTTCTGAATTATGTCTGAATTAGCTCTGTTTTAGCTGATATGACAAACGTATACTGATTATATTATATTTTATAACTGTATATTTAAATGATGGCACTGGCACATGATTTTAACTTAATTAGGGCTAAGCTCTGTTACAAGGTAATTTTTTTTCAGATTAATTCAATGTTACAATTGCAATTACTGAAGTCTTCTTTGCTTCATTTAGAGTCATTAGGTGAACAATAGCATTAAAAGGCAAGCTTTTATTTCTGTGGGCTAAAGGATTGAATGTAGACTTTTGCTTCATTCAAAACTCCCATTGCGACAAAGCTGATAAACACTGTTAGAGGTTTCAGTGGTATTTCAGGATGGCTTATAGTTTAACCAATGCTTCCAGAGATATTTCACAGCAGGGATTTGTTGGTCATTACTGATTGATTTGGTAACTTTACTATTTTAATAGTTGAACTGAATTACTGGTGTATACAGCATATGAGATTTTAACTCCAAGAGATACAATCTTATATAGACAATTGATCATAAAGTAAAGTATCTGCAACTCACCCAGATATTTGATATATATATATACTGTATAGATCACACCTGAAGAAGGCTCCATGGCCGAAATGTTGTGTTTTCTTTCATGTTTTTTTCTGCATGGAATAAACCTATTACTTGTTCCTTTGTGGCCTACATATGCTGACGCAGCTACCCACCTCAAATATTTAGATTATGATTAGAGGTGACTGTAATTTTCTCTTGATGACTGTAAGACAGATGGCATCCTAAACCATCTCAATCTAATTCATTTTAACTCCTTCAGAACTGCATGTAACCTCACAGGATTTTTAAATACAAAGTACTGTACAGTATATGGTACTTGGTCAATTTATTTCCAAATTTGTCTATGTGCTGTATGTACAGAAGGACTTCTGATTGCTAATGGAATTATTTCTGTCAGTCAACTAATAGATAACACAATGCACTTCCTAAGGAACAAAAATCATAAATAGACTAGAAACATTATTATGGAAAGTGGTCCGTGCTTCAGCAGTGTTGAGGTTATACAGTTTATGCTAAATGTAACTGTTTAATTATGGTGCTTTTAATGTGAATGTATAGAGAATATTATTTTCTTATCATGTAATGCAATTGTTTATTGCCACAAAGAGCTGCTAGAAGTTAGCTGTGTTGCCTGTGATTATCACCACACACCTGTAATACTTGCCTGTATTCCAAAATTGTATTTCTATTGGAAAGTTATTAAAGTTATCAACAATCGTATAGCTATTTAGCCAATAACTAACCCTGACACCCAAAATCACAAAGCCAATATCTCAACACTGGTATCAAGATGTATTTGTTTTATTCATTTGATCATCATTCAATCTTATTTTATTAACCATATTGATTTTCCTAAATGAGAATTTACATTTTGGAAGTCTAAAGAATATCTTTTCATTGTACTGTTGACAGACAGGGGTTATTTTCCACGACTCAACAAAGATGAAATTTCAGTTAAACAAGATGATAAAGACATTGTGCATGTAGAAAAAAGAGAGGACACATTGTTTTGCAATTGACTTCCTGTTCAGCTAATCTTTTTAAATCCATCCTAATTTTTTCACTCTGTCAACCTGGCCTCAGACAGGCTTAGTGTCATTCAGCCCTGAAAGATTCAATGCTTCAGGAATATGCATTTATGACACCAGCACTAATGTGGTCTTACCTCTCTTTGATTGAGTACTTTTCATCTCTGCTCTGTCACACTGGCCTATGTGCCAACACTAAGACAAAAATGCAATATCTGAAAATGTACATGTCGGCTTTGGAATATAGGAATTAATTTACTGCCAAATCTCATATGGCAACCACTGAAGGTCATGGCAAAATTACTACAGGTTTGATTTACAGAAAGTGTGGTAAGAATACTATTTTTAATCACTCTTTCCCAGAAATTTATATCAAATGGACAGAAATGTTGACACAGTGTGAAAGGTGTGTTCCTCTTGTGTTAGTCTTGTCTTGTTTATGGGGTGTTAATTACACTAAAGCACTGTTAAAGTCTTAACAATCTTCAATTTATCGGTATTGCATTTGCAGCGCTGAATCTGTGGATTCATTCAGCAGTATGGTCTAACAAAACTCTTTGAACGAGAATATACACATAGAATCATAGATGCCTTAGTGAAGATTGACCACATTTATTTGTAGATTATGGCCTAATCTGTTTTAGAATATGCTTATCAAACATTAAATAACAAGAGATTATTTCTCTTGAGAAGATTGAGGGAAGCCAACACCTCCTAGAGCTGGACTACAAAGTCAGTGGTAGAGTGTGCTCTCTTCATTTCTCCATCTGTACCAGGCTCTCGAGGATTATAAACATGGGCAACAAAATGATTGTTCAGAGTCAGAACAAGTAGAACCATGTTTGTACTAGGAGTGCAATGTTAATAGTAAAGATGCCTCACACTTCAAACTTGAAAAAAAAATCCATCTGGTCGACTCTGTTTTAGAGTGCCAAAGGCTACAATAAAGATTTTAAAGAAGTCATTCATTCTGAGTGCCATTACTCTTTTAAAATCTGGTGGCTGAACTCATACAGAGCATTGTATTGTTAACATATACAGTACATATTCTGTATCAAACATATGTATTTGCTTGTCTGCATATGACATTATTTACATATCTGCATTGAGCATATATGTATGTCATACTTGAATTTACAGTATGTTTTTTGTCCTGTATTGAATTGCATTGTACTGTTATTAATTGAACAGATCTTGTAAAATCCATTGGAAGTTTTGTCTGCTCTGCACTACACTGTTTTTATTGTGATCTCAGTAAGGCCAAAGGTAAATGTCCATAATGGACAATAATGTAGTTTCTGAATATCTTCCTCATTTATATGTGTTGGTACTGTAGTTATGTGTAGGTACTTTTTTTTCATTTCAATATTGATCGCTGGAAAACATGTGAAAAAGGAACAATGACAATGTTTTATTTAAATCCCAGGCTGGTTTAAAACAATGCTTAAAACGCTAATGATTCTGAATGAGACTTGCCGTATATCAAGATTGTTGGCAAGTAAATGCAGAGAGGAACATTAAACTCTTGAGCCATGGTGTGCAAGGATGCACGACTGCAAATACGAGGATGTGGAAGTACAATTGCTTTGTTAATATTAATTATGTAGAACATAACCGTGGGCAGTGCCTGGGCACGCTGGGCTTCAGTGTAGTGGCTGTATCCGCCTGCTCACCTGCTGGGTCACTGCACTGGTGAACCTAAACAGCAGGTCTGCTTTCAATCAGCTCCATTTCATGCAAAACTGCTCTTAATGATAGCTGCTACTAATCATCGTTTATGAAATAAACATCAAGGGCACATCTCATATGCCCCTTTCAATGAATCAATAGTGATATAAACCCTTTGAACCTTCTAAATATATCTGAAATTAATGCATATCATTACCAACTTAGTGCAGTCCACTCGTCCTTCACACCAAACTGTGGATTTGCCATATTGGTGATCTCTCTGTAAATTCTGTTTTCTCTGTGTATTTTCTTTCTTAGCATGATTGCACTGTCATGGGGTGGATAAAAACACAATTAAAATAACGAGAAAAATGCTCTTTATTATGTTACTCAACTGCAGAAAGGTATGCAGTAACAATGGGACGCCACTGGAGTGCATCAAAAATGGCCTCAAAAGACTGTTCTTAGGAAATGGGGGTTAGATTTATCTCTGTATAAATGTATGTGAGTTCGTTCATTGTCAGTTGAGAAGGTGCCGGTATTGTGTTTGGGGTTTGAGGAAACAGTGCAGTAGTACAAACCTGCAGCCAGGGAAGGGTCAATGTAAATGAGCAAGGTTAGGGCTTCAGGAAACTTGCTCCGAAGTCTCTGCAGCATGAAAACAGCCAGGGTCCCTCAGAGCTGGGTTTTATCATTAGTGGGAGAACTGGTTAATGTGTGAAGGTTCTCTGTGTCCCACTACTAGAAGCACAGATGTTTATGAATTGCAGACACAGGTGAAAAAAAGATCTTAGGCCAACACAAAAAATAGCATTGCAATGAAAGCCACAACAACTGAAAGGGTTTTCTAATCCAACAGTAGAAGAAGAGTAGATGATGAAGTGTCACAGAGCTCATAATGTTCTTCTAGATGATGACAGAAATGGTTGATGAATTACTTGTAAGTGAATATTTTACTCAGGTATTTACCATAGAAAACATAAAAAATTGCTCAGTCTGAGGAGGGAGAAATTTCCTAAAATTAATGAATAATTATTATTATTAAGCCTTGGAAGGACAGAAGTGTTGCATGTCCTAGAAGCCTGTAAAATAAATCTACAGAGCCTGATATACAGTATGTTTACAAACGAGCTGGTTTTCTTTCCTGAATCTGAAATTCCTTTATTTCTGTATACTTCGAACTTTGTTAAAATCACTTGAAAAGGTGTATCGTGGGCTCTTGATCAAAGGTGGTCTGTTGCACATGCTTGTCACATGACCTCTGATGAGGACATCCGTCCTAGGAGTTCCTAAACTCTCGTTTTTTTTTACCTGTTTCATTCTTTACATTCTGGATATGGAAACGGAGGATATTGTATGATTTGCTTTTATATTCTATTGCTACTTTATGGTAAATATACATTTGCATATCAGCTCTTATTTGTATTTGTATCACCTATTGTGGATCCACAGTGTTGTCCTTGTCTTCTGTACTGTATGTTCCACCAGACTCGCTTCTGGTTGAAATGGGATTTTCCATGTCCATCAAGACGGAATGGGGGTGGAGCTTTGTGTTTTCAAACTGATATTTAGCAGATAGTGTAGCAGTCAGTCTAGTGTTGGCTGTGAATGTATGTGTTACACAACTTGATTTATTGCCTACAGAAGGTTCTCTGGAGAAACTGCAGTTTTGTTAAATGTTCATGTTTCTCTTTTGTAAATGCCCTTCTTTTACAGGAGCACTTACATAGTCATGATAATGAATTTTGTGTTTTGCCTATTTTTATGACTTCTGGTGCGACCCCTAGACTTACTGCAAGTTGCTTTACTCACAGTCTCATCTGTCCATTAACAAGTGTTCCAAAACTCCCCTAGATTAACTTTGTCCTTTCAAATAAGCTCTGAAGCATGGTGGGTGTAGTGTCATGCCATAGTCATGGGCACATCTGTAACTCTGTAACTCATCTTTATTGATAATTTAACCGATTAGAGAAGTAGCACAGTGAATGCTGAAGTTTACAGAAACACTTTGTCTGCTAATATAGAACAAAATAGTTCCGTAGCACTTTATCTTGTAACATGACAATGACAGAAACATACAGCCAGTGCAAACAAGGAGTTCTTCAGGTGAAAATGCAACGTCAGTCTCTGTATTTAAATCTGTATGTAAGTCCAATTATTGGTGCATTTTACAAGCTGATGACCAAAAATAACTCATAACACTCAGAAGAATAGTCAAAAACTGACTGTAGCATACTGTAGGGTAGCAAAACATCTCCAATGGTTATTTAATCTCTTTCATGAACTCAATGGTTCACAGACTTCATAACTCAACTAAACGTTGTTCCTTATAAGACATACATAGATATCTTTGATCCTGGAAGATTATAGGATATTTCATTTTCTCTGTATAAAACTTAATGGACAATTTTTTTTAGACATTTAATTCCAAAACCTGGTGTAACGTTTTAGCATTTTTTTTCTTTATCTGAATTCTGACGTGTTGTGTATACTCAGTGATAGGAATGCTGCATCATCACAGCACAAGTAACACCTTCCCTAGTGAGGGAGCTGTAAATCTATCGTCCTGGATGGTTATTAGATTTATGTTGAATCTCCAGTCTCCAGCTGTGCATCTCTTGGCTATAAAGGTTTATTTTTTGAGTGCAATGAAAAGGCATATTGTCATCCTATCTTCTGTGTAAAAAATGGTTGTCTGTTTTTTTAAAGCAATTTACCATTTACTTAAGTATATAATTAACTTATAGTGAAAATGCACCTGGTCAAGATGCAATAACATCTTGTAAATATACTGTACAATATACTGTAAATAATGTGTAAAACTCATTGCCACCCTATATATGCATATGATACGCTAATTCTTCGTTAATACGCTACACATGCTGACACCGCTACCCACCTGAACCTATAACATATCCAGGGCTTAAAACACCATAGAGCGTGTAAATTAAGTTTAAAATAATACTTGATGTACAGTATTTGGATTTGCAGGTTAATTTTTAGCATGTATGGTGTTTTTAAAATTCTTTCACAGTACTCACTTGTTTTAAGCACTCTGAAGCAATGCCAGTGGTATGCTTAAACATGCCTTCATGTACTGTAATTATATGTGCATTTGTTAAAAAAATGTTTTGTTTTCCGTTTCTTAAGAAATCAATATTTTTTCACAAGAAAGCAGTTAACATGATCACTTCTGTAAGTCAAAAAACAGTCAGACCATAGTTTCAAGACATCCGAATAAAATCCAGAATGCTTAAATGTAAATATTTATCAATCACTTCATTTAAATACATAAAGTATGAACAATATCATGTTTATAAAGTATTCCAGCAGTTCATTTTCACAAACGTGGAAAACAAGTATAATGTCTAAAACAAAATATTTTGTATAAATACTTTACCTTAAGTGTGTAGAGACACAGAGAACAAGCAGAATTACACGAATAGCATAGGAATTTAATTCAGTGAAGGCCACTGGAAGGTCATAGAAAATTGGCACATCCTTTATAAAACCAGAAGTCTCTCACCCTCTTAGGTTATTATGATACAGGGGTACAAGACTAACTGTTCCACTGCGTATAGTACAAATATTTCAAATGAACAATAAACATAAAAAGCCCTTTTCATTTACGACTGACTGCCGTTTGTTTTATAGTATGAAAAGAGAGACATATACTTGACTAGAAGAACAATTAAAGTTATTTGAAATGACAATGCATTTGCTGTTTTATTGATGATTTTGGGGACATTAATTGACTTTTCTCCTATCTCTCTATAGACATATACAGTATATATAAGTGCTGCCCCCTTGTGTTGTGAAAAGCAGAACTCGCTAATGAAGGGAAAAATAGAAGACAAAACAGGCCGCTTAACAAATAAAAACACAACGGAACAAATTAGATATGTAAATCCCACATTGTAATATTTAGTACATTTGCAGAATGGCATTATAATCAGACAATTATGTTTTGTACTCTGTAGGTTCTATAAAAAAGAAGTTACAAAGGTTTAAATTTGGCCTGCTACTTGCTTACAGTTCATACATGGGTCCCTAAAGCATACAGGGACACAAAAATCATAATTAGCAATCTAAACAAAACAAGGTCATTTTAAAAAGTAGTTTCTGTGTGTGGCCTATATATAGGTGCACAGTATGTAGGTAAAACAGCAGTTACTGCAGATCAAATACAATTGGAATGCCTTTCTGGATAAGACTTACAAGTGATCCAAGCTCCTTTGTATCCAATAGCAACACCTGGATTTGTGGTCTTTCAATAAACTAGCAAAACATCCTAAATTTAGATTTACTAGACATCCTGTTAAACCTTTCTGTAGTTTAAATGTATCCATTTATGTACAGTCTGTAATCGAATCTATCTAAACGATCCAAATATCAGAGAATAGTTCATTGCCATTGCAGCCTTTTAGAAAAGCATGTATGCTTATGAAACTAACATGTTAATAAAGATTATTTTCTTCTCTCTCCCCCAGTTTGCTTAGCCTTGTAACAATTTTGCTAGAAATAAGGAGTTATACTGGGGCTGGCTATCCAATAGTCTGTCTGAAAAATTTACAAGGGATTTTATCACTCCAAAGCATCCCTCATGTTTGTAAACTTCACAGTATAGTTTTATAAATTGTGTGAGGGGCAGCTGTATGATATTCAGATAACAAAAGTGTTTTGAAATCCAAGTATTGATTAATGACACCAGAATTAAATTAAAAAGGCATTGATATGGATATACTGTATATATTAAAAAATATGTAATGTATCTGAAAGGAAGTATTAACAAGAATGTATACACATGAACAATCTGATATTTACTGTAGTTTTCATAAATAAAGAGGGGAAAAAAGCTGCCACAAACCTGGATAGTATTATGTTTTCATAAAAGTTATATTTTCTGAAAAATAAAAATGTAGTTACAAACAAACAATAGAAGAAAACACAATCAGGAAACCGTATACATTATTTGAGTGGTGACTGCCATAACATCACAGAGAGACAAAACTCCAAAAAGCAAAATTCCATCATAAAGTTTATCTTTGCTGGAAGTGAAGAAACAAAGTGACAAAGGCAACCAAAATGCACATAATGTAGAAAAGTATAAACTAAAAGGAAACTCCTGATGAACATATTATGCTTAGGCTAAATAAAAAGCATGTCTTTCTACATTTAAGACATGGCTTGGTATTGATATACTGAAAAAGCAACATATATTTCAAAATAATATATATATTACACCATCCTGACGGATCATCAATTAATTGTGTTAATGGTGTTTGCAAATCAGCAGCTTTGTCTTATATTATATAGTGCAGTTTGATATTATTCATAAAAAACGTACAAATGGTTAATTCAATAGTTTTCAGCACGAAAATGAAACAAAGGGGTAATGCTGATGGAAAAAAAAACAGAAAAGATTATCAGAACCTGATAAGAACATAGAAAAGTTTTTTTTCCTCTTTTAGTTTTTTTTTACATTTCTACAGATTGTATAAAAGAAGGAGGGTGAGATCAGGCTATGCCGCTGTTTCCCGTATAGCGCCCTCTAGCTTCTTTGGGAGGAGCTCTCTTCTCTCGTCGATGCTGAGCACTGGTTTCCGACAGTTTGGCCCATCAAGGTACAGATTTGAGTACATTGGGTTGGAGTAGTTCGTAGGCTGCAACAGCACAATTCCCAGGTTAGCGCAAAACAAAAAAAGATTTCCAACATGTTAAATGAATTAAGAGAATTAACATTATGAAATGTTTAACATTTTTGGGAACATCAACTCATGCACACAAAATAAATACTTTATTACAATTCATCGCCAGTATTTTTACAAGATGTGAGAAGAACTTCATCATCCCCAAAGGTAATCAAACACCCTCTAAACAAGCAGAGGTTACTATATTACAGGCCCAATGAGTGATCACAGCTGTTATTTATGACACTGGTAATGATTGCTGATTAATAAAGCTCCTCAAAAGCAATTCTCTTTGTCTGTGATGTTTGTTCATATGCTTCTAAAAATGTATGACAAATGTGGCATAGAGAAAATATTGTAATGCAGTTTTAAGAAAATAAAATTCCAGCTGTGTCTAATCTTCCTGCAGGTGCACCTCATGATGGTCTTCTCTCCACACCGGCTGGACAAATTGGTGAATCAGGGCACAACAGTGAAATCGAATCCTGCACTGTATTACTAGCACAATGTCCTACCAAATAAGCCACTTCCTCACATTAACTTTTAATACAGGTTTGTACATGTTACCCTGACACGATGAAAATTGTATCTGTAACCCATACTGCCTTTACTTTTCCTCATTGCATTGGCCAAATATGAAATCACAAAGTGCATGTGAGATTCACACATACAGTATAATTGTCACTGATGCCCACTCAGTGCTATAGTAGCTCACTCTCTGAGCTTCCAAAGGACAATTACCTAAAACACAGAGTAAAGGATCAACTCTCAAACTTAACAATAAAATTGAAAGAATCAGTTACAGTCTTCTATTCATACCTAAAAATTGAAATATTTCCTTCAAAACCCACCCCAGTATTAGACAAATGCTGATAAAATCTCTCAAAAGTCTCTCCTTAGCGATCAGTCACTTGCAATGTCCAATCACTATTGCTTTACAACAGCTAACGGTTTTAAATCTAAACTAACACACTTCATTACCTCTGTGGTATTATAAATTGCAAGGCTTTGATTTATAGATAATATAAGTCTCCCAGCTGCTTTCAAGAGATTGAATGCAGAGTGAACTTGGGGCAACATTCATTACCTGTCTTTTGGTATACTAGGTATAGGCAGTGCCTACTCATTCCTCATAAAAGAAGTTAATTTTGTTTTTAATTAATTAGAGCATTTTCAAAAAAGTATTATACACTGCAGATATGTCATGCATTTTGCCACAAGTCTAATCAGGTAAAGCAGACTGCCAAGGGACAAACAGAAGGATCAAGCATTCAGAAACACTGTGACATTCTGTTAGACCACATGTAAATAAACACAGGGCAACCATAAAACATGCCAGAGAACCCTCAAACTATGCTCACTGTACTCTTAATATGTCTGAGTTGCACCATTAGCACAATGTTTTGATGGAACGTATTTTCTATAATAAGTGTAATGCTCGAGTTATGTACTGAGAGATCTGTACTGCCCCTTGGTTAATAGTAACTGCAGTAAATTATTTTACTTACACAAGCTTTAACTAAGAAAAAAAATAATTTACTGATGTAGAAACTACATTACAATTAATTATTCTACTGAATATATTTACAAGTACTTTGTTTGGAAGTAACAGATAATGCATTAATGGAAATGTGTGCCAATCGGAATGGAGGAATCTTAGATTTAATTATAAATTTAATCGGCAATAAAAATACATACTAAGTAATGCATCTAACGTATTGAGTGTCTATCAAAACATTATATGAAAAAGAATACATGTTAAATTCACTTATGTTTTGAATATGAAGTCAGTCACTAATTTCTCTAGAAAGTGTCACTCTACCCTTTTTATAAAGGATTTTTACAGATTTATACATTCAAATGCTTCAGCTAATTTTAATATAAAGAACACTGCACTGCATGCTCTATAAAATTTACACATGCTTACACAAATCTTTGTTTTACAGTGCTGCTTAAAAATATGTCAATCCTTCATCTTTCAGACAAATTATATTTAAAAAAAGATTTAATCTGAACTGCAATATTAAAGATAACCTGAATTATGGGCACACGTACAAATATATATAGTTTTATTATTAAATATATAGTTTAATTATTAAATAAAACATTTATTTAACAGAAACACAATGATCCCTTCGTGCAATTCAATAAGCAGTGGCACATCCTTTAGACACTACTGTATGATAGCAGCCAAATATTTCCTATAGTTACTAATTCATCTCTCACATCCGCATTCAAGAAGTTTTACCCATTCTTCCTTACAATACTGCTTCAGCTGCTCCTGCTTTGTTTGTTGTCTTGGATGAAAACCTCCTTCCGGTCTTGCCACAACATTCTTGGTTTGAGATCTAGACTTTGACGTGGCCTTTTTAAAATACAAAATTTCCTTCCTCTTAACCCATTCTTTAGTAGATTTGGTAGAATATTTAGGGTCATCGTCATACTGGAGGATCCTTCTTTCAGCTAAGCTTCAATTCATGGACAGAGGGACATTCTCCTCCAGAATATTTTGGTCTGAACTTGTAGTTCCCTCAATGCTAGTGAGTCATCCAGGTCAATGGGCCCCATACCATTGGCAGTCTCCTGCCACCACGCTTGGCAGAGGGGATGAGGTCATTGTGGTGGTAGGTTTTTGCCAAACATTGCATTTTTTCCTGTGGCCAAAAAGATTAGACACATCCGTCCAGAGACCATTTTTCCAAAAATCTACAGGATCATCCAGATTTTTTTTGCAAACTTAAGATGAGCAGGGATGTTCTTTTTCTCCCGGCTACACTCTCACCCTCTATCCTCTCAGCCTGCGTCATGTTGCTGAGGTTTGAACGTTGACGTCAGCTGCAGCAGGAGAGTCCTGGAGATCCTTGAATGTGGTCCTATGGTCTTTTAGACATCCTGTAGGAGCTTTCTTGTGACTGTTTTGAAGGACATTCACATCTAGGTAGTCACCTTGGTCTTATATTTTCTTCATTTGTAGAATATTTGTCTTACAGTAGATTGATCAATTCTGAAACATTTTGTTATGGTTTTACAGCCCTCTTAAAACACTCTTCTTGAGGTCTCTTTATATCATGGCATGTTGTGTTATACTAACCTACAGTATGTGGTTAAATTGATTAGGTTTCTTACTTTTATACAGTACAGAGCCACCCAAACATGTCCTGGTGACTGGCACTTTGATGGGTTAATTTGAAACCAACTATTCTTTTTCTAGAACAATAACATAGAATACATTTCTAAACAATACATAGAATTTGTGGATATCAACCGTTTCTTATAGAAAACAAAAGGACTAGTTTGGATTAAACAAGGATTTCATAGTAAAAATGTAATATTTAAAAAACAGGGGTTCACAAACTTTCAAGAAACACTGGCTACATATCTCTGTCTTTTGAGACAGGCAAAGTAAGGGGAAGATTTTAGTACTCTTCCTTTGTGTTCTTATTTTCTTTAATAATGATTGTCTTAAACATTGATTAATTCACTCATCTGATATACAGTAAGCCTGAAGCTCATAGATAATCATCATCTGTACACTAATAACTTGGCAAATTCTTCAATCCATGCCTATAGATAATCGAGCATAACCGTACATACAGTAAGAACAACCCATACTAGTGGCACAACTGAGATATTCTGAAAGATACACTGTTTGAAAGGAATTAGTTGAATTTACCTGTCCGGGGATTATCTCCTTCGGGACAGTGTGGACAGGAAGGCTTCTGGGACTGGACCTCACACACCAGCCCTAAAACACACAGGGACTCACCTGTTACCACAAACAGCCCTGAACGTACTGAACTGTATGTCAAACGGACCCAGATGTTATAAAATATGTTGAAAGACCACAAAAGCACTTTAATCTTCAGAGTGATGAAACAAAGAAACAACTGTGTATGTTATATTTATTTTACTTATTCCATTTGATGATGTTCAGTCTCAAGTATTTAAAGAAATCGACTCATTTTAAAGTTACACATATTTAAGTTTTTAAGCAAGGCGTTACAATACTGTACAATAATTTAATATATGGTATTGCTATCAATTCTAATCAGATTTAAGATTCTGAATACCTATTTCAAAGTATTCAATTTTTGTAGTCAAGTGATTTTATAAATAAAACATTTTGCTGTCTTGAAAATAACTATGCAAGCAAATTACTTTTTGAAGACATGCATTCTTCTTTTGTTATAAAAAAAGGTTCCCAGATGCCAAAAAATTATGAGATATTTGGTGTTTTAGCTACATTATGCATTCTACAAATCTCTACTTGAAAAGCAGAGCCTTAATAAACAATAATGGTACTTTGGAAGAAAGAAAAAACAACAACAATCAAAGCTACAAAATAAAAGTTGCCAGGCAAATGTATTTTTTTGCAAGTGTAATTTTTTAAGAAGCATTACATAAAAAACAGAGAAAGCATTATTAAGACAGGTAACATCACAAAGTATTAAAATAAATAGATGCAAGAAGTTCACACAATTAATTAATATATTCGTTCAAATTTCATGCTGTCAGGACACTATTTTATGCAACAGTTTGACTGAATAAAGTTTGCATTCTACGCCTTCCTATTTGCTGCTTGAAAGTTAATTTCATATTCAATGCCCCATTTAGGTAACACGGAATACCCACAACAATATTTAAATACCCACTACAATATTTAAATATGCCCCATGACTAATCGTGCAAAATCAGATTTAAAACGTGTATCCGTCTCTTCTCTCAATTTGTTATGCCCTTCAGAAATTTTCCTCTTTTGAAATTAGATACTTGCTGGTTGTGCCTTCAGCTCGTCCTACTACTTCAGATCAGATTCCACTTACCTAGAGGTTGACTGTGAATTCCAGTTGCCCCACAATAACCTTGCTGCTAACCATGTGTCACACTAGTTATTAACTAAATCCACCATCTTGTGTTCTAGCATAAATCCTTCCAAGCATACTTTAAAATAGAAAGATATAATATTCTTCAGGATGGTATATATTACAGTTGTCTTTAATTAACAAAGCATTTACAGGAATTGTATACTTAGATACAAAGACAAAGCTTTTTTGCTTTTCAGATTATATTTTTGGGGAATGAATATGACTTTGATGCACCTGTACGGATCAACAATTATAAAAAATGAATTTCCTCTAAAGAAACCCTTATGAAGGGTGTTGTACCACTTAAAAATGGAGTTGAATTGGAATTGATCTGCCTTCCAAAACTTAGTATACAGAGATAATAGACTTGTGGATCTTAAAATGTGTCTCTACTGCCTATGAGCCATTATCACCAGCACTGGACTGCTACTCTCTGTTGTAAGAGATCTGTAATTTAGCATTTTTTTCTTGAAATTTTTCACTGTTCCCACAAGCTGAATTCAAATCAAGCACCTTATATTGGTGTGGTTGTCTATATTTCATCTTACACTGTGTTTTTTGCTTCACTGTGTAATTTCAGAATTTGTAATGCATTTGACACATAAGTCACACCACTACACTGCATTCCCATAGCAGAAATGTTTGTCGGCTTCTGTAACTATTGAGAAGTCTCAGGAATAACACAATGACTCACTGACCTTGTGAGGGTCGAGCGTGAAGTTTGGACGCAGGAGACCACCAGCATCTTCGTGATTTTCATGATCCACTTCATACAAGTTGTAAGATGGGTTTCCGATCTCAACGTTAATCCCACCATTTGACATGGGCTGCCTCTGAACTCTTTTCCCCCTTGAATATACAAGAGAAGGTTTATTGGTAGTTTTAAACACAAATAAAAAAAAATACTGTTGCATATTTGAGCTTTTTAAAAAGAATTAATTGACTGTATATAGATTCTTACCGTTGCCTTCTTTTGCAAATGAGAACACCGGCTACAACTGTGGTTATTAGTATAACCAGAAGGATGAGAGGCACAATGATGGCTATACTTCCTGCAATGGTTGAAAACAAAACACACAGGTACAGTAAAACAATTAGTCATGGAGACATTAGTTTCTTGTGTTTCATTTTTCTTTGTTTACAGCTTTCTTTGAAAACACTGTGGAATGACACTATAGAGATAAATTGAGGAATTGTTCGGCATTTTTTCCCAACATTAACTCAGAACTACTACTGGCTAAATACCATGCTGGGCTAGTAAAATCTGTCCTGCATAAGTTCCTTCTTAATTCAATTGGTAAAGCAATTCCTCTCTACTTCACATAATCTGCATTCACCATCTCTGAAGTACGCAATCACTACCAACAGCACTTGAAATCTCAAATGTTTTGTCACGAGCCCTGTATTAGAGCAAGGGAAGACAATAAGACTTGATGAGGATGTAAAACCTCAGGCTTAAAATAGGACAACTACAAAAGCTTTATATTGTCAGTGTATGTACGTACTGTATATAACAAAGGTTTGAAAGCCTTCTCTCATTTTTATATAAAAATATTACTTCACAAAATGGAATAATTCAAATTATATCATAAAACAGCAGTTGTGAATGTTGCTCTGAGGTACTTACTCCCACTGGCATTGTCAGACCGGCTGCTTTTGGGAGCTGGCCTCTCACATTGTGTGCCTGACCAGTTGGCTGAACACCTAAAAGAAGGCAATTAAGAGGGTATAATTAATGGGCACCAGCTGTTTTACAGCCTAACCCACTAAGAAGAGCAGTGACATCCTGCTGAAATTTGAAGCATGCATTAATGATTAGATAGCTAACTGTTACGAAAAGGAAGACACAGTGGTGGGTTTGTATTAGCCCTGTATCCCATACAGAATGCTTCAACACAATGCTGAGATAAACATTTACAATGCACATTGAAGCCAGAGTAAATTACATCATGCATCTTCAGTCCTAACACTTACACAATACAGGTGTCATCAGATTTTGTTTGGTAACAATCCAGAAACAATAAAACACTACCCTAATTAGAACTGTTGAAGGTGAGTTATTCTCTCTGTTCAAAACTGGCATGACAGAAAAGCATGAATCAAGACAACGGCAACTGGATGTTGATTAAATTAAAGTAAGTAAACTCAATAGAATAGGAAATGGATCCAGTTATTGGTATTTAAATGAATTACAACTGTAAAGTGGAAACAGCCCTGAAATATTGATGTGTAGAACAGTAGAGTAACAATGCTGTTTCACTGAAAATGCCTCAACCAGGTTTGTTTAGTTTGGATAAAATATTCAAAGTTGAGTGCCTTAAGGCACAGCTTCATGTTGGACAACTTTCCCTTCCAACATTACAAGACATCAATAATAACAAGTGAGTTAAGAACAACTATATAATACAATTTCTGATACTTATTTTAGAAATGTACTTAATAGAGTTAATTGGTAATTAAAATGTTAAATGAATTCAATTTTGTTTTCTTCCAAGGATACTGAAATACATATACATACTGTATATATCATATTGTCAAACATGTTTTAATTTTTTATATATTTTCTGCATTTAAAAAATAACTTTTTACAAATAGCTTCCTAACAAATGCTAAAAATCAGTGTATGTGAGAGGATGCAGGATGTGCCCAACCATTTTCAAATAAATCAACATTCATCTTTTGTCCTATAATTGAAGTCAAATGAATATACAGTACAATGCATATGTTCTGCATTTAAGTTGTACTCCTGTCTAATAATGCTGAAAATGTAGAGAACACTGAGTCTACAAAACAGTGGCAGGTGAAGTGCTGTGGGTATGCAAAATCAGGTGATAAGATATGCTGCCTGCTTTAGTTAATAAAGTGTTATTTACATGTACTTTACTGCAGTGCAATTTTATATCATGCAAAGAAAAGTGACCAGAAATAAAGCTGGAATCACACGTTATAAACACTCATAAACACACATACAGACCACAGCAACATCATCATTCATACCAAAAACCCACAATTGCAGATATCCAGAGTTTAATGAGATGCTGATGTGTTTCAGCTTTGGACATGTGAAGAGTAAATGGAGGAGCGCCTGCGTCGCCGCAGAAGTGAAGCAATGTTGACAATGTTTTGATGAAACGGTGAGTGTGTTTTAGTTTAAGGCTGTAACCTACTTGCATCTGGGTTCGTTAAACGCAGTTAATGTGCAAATCCCCTCATTCTGACAGTAGTAATCACAAGGGTTCACTTTCTCATCACAGCGCTGACTTTTGAACCCTGCTGTGCAGCTGCAGAAGTTCAGTAAAATGTGACTAGTCAGAATACAGTACAATTTAATACACATGCCTTTGTTTCTGTCTTTAAACAAATGCATACATTTGAAAATCAATTTTAAAAAATGAACGCATTTTTGGAAGGAGGACACAGAATGCAAAGAACATAGCTGTATATAATGCAATTATAATCACACTTTTAACAGGCAAAACAGGTCAATTAAAACACAAATATATTTACAAATCTTCAGATTGTGAAGTATTTTTCTTCTCTAGGGGATTGCTAAAATGAATTTCTTATCTGGTTGGCAGAAAATACCTATTGCACTCAATTAAAGGCACATTAAACCTGCTCATTTGAAAGGCTGTTGTTCAACAGTTTACTAATTGAGGCAGGACTAGTGGACAAATTATAAAGCAGACTCTTGTCTGTCTTGAGAAATACCACTATTTCTTAAAATCGTAAACTCAAAAAAAATTATCTTGCCCAACATCATTTCAATCCTTATCTATAAAACACAATTTCTTGCAGGCAACAATTTCAGGCTCTGAATATTCACCATACAAGAACAGCTTGATTGCTCTTCCTCTGTGTGACCACTCTGAAGCCTGCATGTAATGTTCAGTGATGGGTCTTCCTTCTGGAGCAGCTGGTAAGCATGATGCCCAGATGAGCCATGATAAGAGTGACTACTGAATGTGATGACATTTACCAAGCTCTGGATCAATCAGCGTGAACCTAGCTTCTGTTTTATTGAGTTTCTTATACCATTTCATTTTTAAGACCCCATCATTTTCATATCAATTTCTTTGTATGTTAAAAGCTGTCTAGCCACCAAATGTATTGTTGGCCTTTTTTTACATACTTGCCAAAGTGTTTTTGGTATATGGAATTAATTAAATGCAAAAACAATTTCAATTTTACTCTGCAAGTAAATAATTAACAAAAACAAGTTGCAAAGTGCCAAACAATTTTTGGGATGTTAATTAAAAGATTCCCTTGACAAAAAGTGTAGTGTATTAGACATTGTCTTAAAAAACATGATGGAGACTTCTTTGAAACTTTATTTTTTCGCTGAAATGTTGCATGTAAAAATAAATCAGGTTCAGCAAAAAGCATTTCCGTGTCTGCTTTCAACAATTTAATAAATGATTCAGGATAAAGAGGAAGAATGGAGAACAGAGTTGCTCCTATGACAGAGAACTGGAATATGACAGGTCATCCTCTTTGACAAAGTAGAGCATTTTTAAAGAAAAAAATAGTCTGTACCTTTAAGCTTCCATTTTCAGTATTATATAAGATAAAAGGGTATGAGAAAATGTCTTCCTCATAAGAACACATTTTAATATATGTATATTGTGATTCAGAAAAAGTAGACACTTAAAATCTTCTTATGTGACACACAGTCTAAATGTTTCAGATTCAACATTACTTTGAAAGTCTGTTAACCAAACCAGAGATCAGTCGTCGAGATGGCTCCTATGACATTTTTTCCTGTTTTTTTATTTGTTATTTTTGAATAAGGCTTTTACAGCGACAAACATACAATTTTCACATTTTTCAGAAGTAAGGGAAAATACTTTTTTTTGCAGAAAAAATTTAGGGCATAGGTATGTGATGCAATTAACCCTCACTTCATACACTCATAATATAATTTAACAGTTATCAGTTCTAATGGTGCTCCAAAGCATTTTATGCATCACTTATCTTGTGTGACTTTCCATGTTGTAAAGTATATGTAAATTCAATATCATTCAGAAATAGCTGTGTGTCTTTTAACTGCGTGACATTCACTTTTCTTCATATCCCCGAAATCAATATTTTGTAAACTCTTCTTTAGTTTAAATGATTTTACTGGGGTGCTTCCTACAGTATGTAGCCTCTTAATAGGTTCTTCAGCTTCTCATAAGGAGGACATCTTCGGCTCCTCCAGGCTGTATAACCTCTGCTCATCAGCGGCTTTCTTCAGCATGTTTCACACTGTGAGAGCCAATCAAGTCACAACCCTTTGGATATTGAGCTTAATTAAAAGGATAATCCTTTTAACGTTTATCCTTCTATATCTCCAGCAGGCCTTGCATGTAGTCCAGCCCAACAGCTAATGTTTCCTCAGCTGGGAGACATACTGTATATTCCATGTACTTATTTTACGTACTCTGTGTTTCAGAGTTACAAAACAATAAGATAAATTTAAAGAGCTAGCACAGGGAACCTAAAATGTTCAAAATGCACTAAATAATTACTTACTGACAAAAAGGCATGTTAGTTTCTGAATCCAACTGGCAGGTGCCGCCATTGTAACAGTACCCATCACACAACTGGCAGCTAGATGCAATTCTCCCAGTGGTGCAGCTGTAAGATAAAAGGCAAGACACAGTAAGCTCCCTTTAGAGATCAAATGTGCTGTGTGGGGCGATGAAATATAAAGATAGAAAAACTAATTTCCTCTGTTGCTTTTGTCCTTTGAATATTAAATATTATGAAAGGTAATGTACTGGTCCATAGCTACAGTATATTTCTGGGTGCTTCGTGTCTAAAACAAAGAGTTATTATGTGAGCGTACAGTTATGTCCTGAAACCAACCAACCAATTAACTAATTGATGTGCTGAAAGGAGCCTTGCTAATCTTCTTTCCTTAAATACCTCATACTTCACAGAAAAAGGAGTATTTCCTCCCATTGCTCTGTTTTATTTTGCTCTTTATTGCAGCAGGCTGACTGATGTGCAGTAATATATGCCTTCAGACAGCAATCTAGCCAGACCAATCGATTTCCGACAGTTTGTTGCACACGAAGGCAGTAAATTTAAGCCTCTATGTGCTAAGAAATCTTACTTCTTAATGCTTTGGCCTTACATGCTGCAAGCTGATTGGACAGAAGTGTTTTTTGAAGACTTTGAACTAGACATGTTAGTTTAAAAGTTTAAATTAACTGTAAAAAAAACTCAGATTAAGTCTGCAACACAGCCTGAACGGTCCTTGAGCACTTACTTGCAAGCCACATCTCCAGTGCTGTGGTCAATTAAACACTGCCCCCCCTGGCACCTCAGGCACTTGTCCAGCTCACACTTTGACCCTTCGTAACGAGGTGGACACACGCACTCCACCAGCCCGGAGCTTGATATTGTACAGGCATGGGAATTCACACAGTAGTGGTGGCAAATATCTGCCAATACATAAATAAATCGATCAATTAATGAATTGAATTACACAGCTGTAAGGGGATGGATATAATCAGAATTATGTACATCACTTAATATGGAATAATTACACTTAATTATTCACATGCTAATGAAAGAGCTCTGAGCACTCTGAGATAGAGAAAAAACCCTCTGGCTGATTTTTTTTTTTAAATAGATAAGATTTAAACAGATGTTCTTATGTACATGCTTTGCAAGTCTAACTGTCTTCCCAAATTATTTGAAACATATTATTGATATATCTTGATTTTATAAGAAATTAATAGCTATTACAGTTAGAAAACAAAGACTGCTATGTATGTATTTTATTACAAACTCTACTATTTTCATTCTTCATTGCTTAAAAGATCACACCTACTGTAGTAATGTCACTCAAAAGTATACTTCACCCAACAAATAAATGTATCCATTTCATTTGAATTATTTAAAATGTTAAATGCAGCACAGAAGGAAAGCCAGAATAGATCAGAATACATCTGATATACTCACAGAGAAAATAAAGGCAGAGAATAATGAGAAACACGGCTAAATAACACTTTTTCCTGGTGGCAATGTCTGGTCAGTGAGCTAATGATGTACAATGTACTCTTGCAGATTAGCACAGGTTATCCAAGCATTAAACCACGGGAAAGGAGTGTACTGACATGTTAGAACCAGTATATGCAGGTTATAGAAAAACAATTGTGACACTTTTAATGAGAGGGTACAAGCATCAGATTAAGTGCTAGAAATGATGCTAAACAAATGCCATGACCTCTTATGCACATGTTATGTCATCTGCACATGTCCCTGTAAAGCACTTTCTTGTGATTATAACATCTTGTGTAGCGGTTATGAGGAGATTATTATGCCATTAAATACAGTAGCAATATTCAAATAAAGTGTTATCCAGATTCCACTTATCTTATTTCAAACGTGCATGGCTTCTTACCACCACTAAAGAGGTATTAACACAACAAAGCAATGACAGGGTAAGAAGACAACTGAAAAAAAAAAATAATGTTTTGCTTCTTTTATCATGTGATTCCTTCTCACTTTGATCACTGGTTACAAGAATGGAAAAAACTGAATAATTAGTGGAAAATGTCCGAAAGGTAGTGTCTTCATGATATGATGCTGTATATTATCCTAATAAGTGATTTGGTTAAATACAACAAAAGGTATTTCTACTGTATCCACTTCAAAGAAAAGTCCAAATTGTGTTTACAATATTTTGTTAAAGAATATTAGGACTGGTGAGCAGGATTCAGTGATACTCTGCCTAAATCGTCTATGTCATCTGGCATACTGAAATCCTATTTGTTAATTATTTCAGAATTCTAACGAAGTAGTCCTTTTGGGTTGATTGCATTTGGATGAGCGCAAGCATCATGAAATTGTGTTGGATGTTTATGTGTGTCCAGCTGCGAATGAATAATGCATGCTGCAGAAATGTTGGATTTCACGACTAATTAAAAACGGAAGTTTGTGTATCTTTGTTACACTGAATGAGCAAGATGTTTTGTTCCCCCAGTGTGCACAATAATATAAATTAAAACAGAACACTACTATCCACAGATCACAAATCCCAAGAACATTTAGGGCCTCTCCTTTTAAATAAAGTTTTCTCTTTTCTACAGCAAAGAAACACTGCATTTTGTTATGCATTTTCTTGACAGAAAAACTGACATTGGCTTAAGTTGATCATTTTCATTAATTATTATAAATGTTATTATTATTTTATTATAACTGGAGGAAAGAGCATCTTGTATTGAACCCCAAAACACCAGAAAAATGTTAATAAAATTGAATATAGTCCCAAAGGGTGCTTAACAATATTAAATGCATAACTGAGTCAAGTAAACTAGAGTTAATATTGTTTCGTACACCACTAAAATGCCACCTTTTCTATTAATGTGGTCTTTGAGCTAGACTGCAAAGTACTGTTATTTAAATTAATTCTTAATTTGTTATTTAAATTGCAGTACTCCCTGGCTAAAGCCAACTTTATCACAGTTTGTTAATGGATTTTGTTTGGAAAATTCTTGCCTATGTTTCCATTGACATGCTGTTATAAACCAAAAGTTTTACAAATAAGGGAAAACCTAATGGACAAACATCCTGGGAAAAAAAATGTCAGAAACAAACATTTGTTGGGAAGACAACTTCTTTCTCAGGCCATTTGGCACTCTGGATCATCAATCAATGAACATAAAACTGGCAAATACACAAACAGCACCCTTGCCACGGGTGTAAAACGACACTTACGATACGTGCAGCGATCTCCGGTGTACTCCGGGGGGCACCGGCACACTGGCTGGTTCCCTGCACTTACAACGCAAGTGCCGCCGTTCACACAGTACTTATCACAGACTCGTCTCTCACAGCGCGGCCCCGTGAAGCCCAGAGCACACCGGCAGGTTGGCTTCCCTTCGGAAAGAAAAAATTAGGGACACTTCAGAATGAATGGTGAAACATTCAGAATAAATAGAGAAGTACTCAGAATGAACAGCGAAACACGAACCAGAGGGCACCAACAGAAACCGCGTGGAAGGGCGTTTAAAACCGAGAACAGGAGCCACTTCTTGACCCAGCGCGTTGTGGGATCTGGAAGAAGCTACCCAGCTCGTTTTGTTTAACCTGTTCCCTGGCTTCTTTCAAGAAATTAACTACAAAAACAGGCTATTGTACCATTTTTCGTACATAGACAGCGATAATGAAACTTTACCCCTGATTTCAGACATACAGTACAAGCCAGACAAGTCATAGATCCTATACATTAGACAGTAAAGCATAATTCTAATAATGATCAATGCAATGTATTGTAATAATGAGTCATTTTTCAGTTCCAAGTAATAAATTAATTGCTTTATCCCTGCACCTCATGTGGTTGCCATCGCTACATCTTTCTATTAATTGTTTATGAGGTTCAAAAGAAACCACTAGCATTTTGCTTTAATAGATATCTCAGGTGGTCTGGTTTACACAGTAAAGATAGGGCAATATTAAGAATGATGTTAATAATTTAACAATGCAGAATTATTTTTTAAATGTACTGTATAGATTAGTCACAAAATGGCATAGCCCCCTACAACAACTGGTAAGTTTAAAATTATTTTAACTATTTCTACAGAACATGACTGACGTTTAAACTGCTTCAGCATTCAGCATATTAGATTAATCAAAGATTCAGCAACTAAAATGTTAACTAATTTGGCTTCTGATCTTAGAGCAGCTGCAGCCTTAGAGTAGTTATACTGCGTTTAGAAATGGCTATAACTGCAGATCCATCACAGACAATCTTGGTAACTAAGACATTGTTTGGAAGTGTGTTTGGCACAATTTAACTCTAGTAGCACTTTTTCCTGATAATTATTCACTGTTCCCCCTTGTTTCTCGTGGAATGGTGACGTTTCATTTTCTGACTTATCAAAGCGGAGAGCTCATATTTTGTGCAAAAACAAAATTTCATTAGGCTGCTTTAGATTCATACTGCTTGTATTTTAGGTTCAAAGCTTTGGCATACAGCTTTTCTTTCGTCATCCCATTTCAATGGATGAATTACTCGTTTACCTGCGTACATGTATTTTTTACACGGAAAGACAAAGAACAAAGCTGTGAGGTATTGCAATGTTTACCCTTTTAGTGAAAGTGAATGAATGAGTAATGTTCCATGTATTGTCATGTTTGTACTGGAACAGACGAGATGAAATGAATAAACAGAGAGCGGTATTGTCACGTTTTCCTTAGCTTCTATCGACAGTTTTGAGTTGAGCCTGCTCAACACGAATAAACACGACCTGTCGCTACTTTTCTGCAGGGATAAATGAGATGAAACTCAATTTAATCAAACTGCGAGCGGAGAATGAAATATATATATTTTAAAAACATGACACAGAGGTGCGGGCTTTGGGGGTGGGGGGGGCCGCGGCCAGTGTAAGGTTTTTACCGTTTGTGAACGACGCTAGTTTAGCTCCGTGAAGTTGCCCCCTTACAAACAGCACAAACGATGAAACCCACCTCATTCGTTGGTGCTAAGAAGATGTTACGAAGAAAAACCCTAACCTTGCAAGTCTCAAAGATTTCTTCATAAACGTTTGATATTTGACTATATATTTTACTTCATAAAACTAGCAATGTTTTTACAGTACTGATGAACAATATTTTTTATTTATTTCTCTGTATATTCAGAAGAATGTTTTGTTCTGCAGTGCTGCATATTTCATCAGAATCTGTGAGAAATGCTGCACCTACGAGTGAAATTAAAAACATGATTTGTATTGAGAGAAAAAAACAACAACTTAGGAGCTTTGTATAGTATACCTTGTTCTTTTTCCACATATTTGGAAGAGCTCTTATGAATAATTATACAAATGGACCTGCAAAGTTATTCTGACTGTATAGCACTGAATATAAATTACTCAGGAATACAACACACACCTCAATTATGTAAAACCCTCACCTCACCAGTGAATCACAAATAACAGCTGGTGTCAGTTGTGGGTTTTGTTTGGTACAAGTAACAATCCTCTAGTAAACAGCCACCACCAAGTATTGGGTTTAAATTTGTAATTAGTGGGTACATCAACATTTTTATTAAACTTTGATAAACATTTAACATGTTTAATGCACTATGACTATTTCTAGAATGACTAATAGCTTTGTACTAATTAAAAATTGGCAGCAGAGTAAATAATAATAATAATAATAATAATAATAATAATAATAATAATAATATAATTATTTACACTTATATAGTGCTTTTCTGGATGCTCCACTCAAAGCACTTTTCAGGTAATGGGGATCCCCTCCACCACCACCAGTGTGCAGCCACACCTGGATGATGTGATGGCAGCCAGAATGCACCAGTACACTCCCCACACACCAGCTCTCAGTGGGATGGAGAACAGAGTGATGAACCCAATTCAGAGATGAGGATTATTAGGAGACCATGATTGGTAATGGCCAGTGGGAAATTTTGCCAGGACTCCGGGGTAACACCCCTACTCTTCTCGAGAAACACCCTGGGATTTTTAATGACCACAGAGAGTCAGAGCCTCGGATTTACATCTTATCTAAAGGACAGCTCCTTTTTACAGTATAGAGTCCCCGTCACTATGACTCAAAATGTTTAGTTTAAGCATTAACGTTTTAATTTAAAAAAATGTAAATACACGACATAATTTGCAATTCAATAAATTGGGGCATTACTGGAAGGGGTGAATACTTTTGTGCATTATACAGTATGTGTATAGTTCTTTAGATAACTTTACCAGTTTAAGTTATTCATGTTTCAATCTGAATGACTGAACGCACACTACACTTTTATTTTTCAAGGAATACCTACTTTGATTGATGCATACAATCTCGACCGAAAAAAAGGGTCATAGTTGATGACACATAATATTGTAAGATTTATGTGCACAGCTGTGTTTTCTGACTAAAACAGAGTTTGATGAGAAATCTGGTTAGTGGAAGAACCACCACTGAGAAGGCATGATATTGAATGCACAGATTCTTTCTTATTTAAAGGCATATATCTGGCCAAAGGAAATGTGTTCAATGCACCAAGGCTACCCCTTTATGAAAATGCATTCAGCCATAAAGCTTCAAAGATAATAGGCACTGTCTGCCCAGCAGCTGGGACAATAACAGATAACAGCATCTAATTTTCTCCATTTCTCAAGTTTTTCTCAAAGGGAAAAGTTATGTACAGTATAAATAAGGGAAAGCACAATCTTGTATAAAAGTACAAACTGCTATTCTTGTTAACTTACATCTATAGTGCACATCACTATAATACAGTTTATGAACAATTCAACCTGACCACAACTCAATGTGTAAATATTCTGAAATATCTTTCTGGAAGTCAGAATAAAGCTACTGTATGGAAAATACAAAATGAAACTGGAATAACTTATTTGAATAATTCAAACATCCATTCAACAATCACTTAAAATATTATTATAATATATAATAATAATTATATACAACAATAATAGTGTTATTAAATGTTAATATTTATTTTTATTAAAATATTACAAAATAAAATCACTTACACAAATAAATAACACTTGTTTAATTCAGATCATTGAAACATTTTGTTCTCTCCTGGCAAGAAGTCAAAATTATTGTCAAATGTAATAATTATCTTCTTTTTTGTGCCAGTGTTCTCTTCAGGTCTTGAACAGATGCTAGAATACCTTTTCCATTTTGTAAACACATGCAGTCTAGGTGTTCCATTTAAATTCAGGCTTTGAAATGCCTGTGCTAATGAGAGAATGGCTTGATCTTCTTTCCTTGCTGAAGCGATTCATGCTGTGTGACAGTGTTCTCCATCTACCTGGAAATCACATGAATTTATATCAGGCTTTCTAGTTGAAAACACTGGCAGCATGCCTTTGGCTGGGCTTTCACTATTCTTCTGTTCTTCTGCATTCTTCTATGAAGGTGAGTGTTGACCTGCCAGATTTCCAAACCATTTGCCATATGAAGACACAATCTTTGTAGTTCCCAAAGTCTTCCAAAGCTTTCAAAGTGCTGAGTTTCATCTGGGTTTCTCCAAAACTGTGTTTTCCCAGAACAGAATTATTGGAAAATGTCCTTTACATCACAGTGTAGACTACAAAGTACCAAGATCTAGAACGTTTCTTCATTTACTTCTTGGTCCACAGCATGTTCTCCTGCTTACATGCATGTGCATGCATCTATTGTCAGTCCTTGCTACAATATAAATCACAAGATCATACCCCTGTCATTCAGAATGAACCTGTCACTACACTACGTAAGATTCATTGCCACATCTTCTGAAAGTTCTTTTCTCAGCATCATTGCCCGTTCTGTCATCTTCCTTCTAATATAAAAAACCTTTCAGTTCAGCTGCTGAACATTATTTACTGTTTAATGACTTTGGAAGAATACTAATTTCACTATTGGATTTCTCACTGTGGTCAAGGATATTTTTCTGTGTGTTAACACCCATAATTTTGAATTCCTGGCTTTGATTTTGTTACATCTGCATAAGGATTGGTCCTTCTGTCTGCTAAACATGGGAAAGAAAATATCACTTTTGAGTTCCAAAAAGTGCTCAGTTGAAATCTAAATATAGATATAGATAAAAATATAGATGAAAAATAATGTGTTCTGAAAAATGTGTCCTAAAACATTACTAAACTTGAAGTTAAAACATTTAAAATACCTGATAAATTTGCAAAGGGATTTACACATACTGTACATACACATGTGTCTGTGGTCATCATTGCCATATATTCTACCAGTTTATAAGGCAATTGGGTTTATACTTGTGCGGTGGGAATAGACAGGGATTAAATGCTGGGCCAGCTCCCTTCCCTGTTGGGACTAGACAGGAACTGAACCCTGGACACTTACAAGATTCATGCTCAAACCACCTACAGTAAAATACTGTACCTAATTTCCTTCCAGTATGTAAAGTTCATAAACTTGTTTTAAAAAAAGTGATTTGCCTTTCAAATCTAGTTTAAAAAAAAGTTACAAAGAAAAAAAGAGAAAGTAAACACAATATAAGAAAAATAATCTAAGAACAAAAACATTTACAAAACACTTCATTTCTTATCACAATAGTGACAATTAAGTTTATAGTTCAATCAGGCTGAACCAGGACAGATAAATTAGGCCAAGAGACCTGAAAACATTTAGAAAGGCGTTTGCTTAAAATTCAGTATATCGATATTACAGTATACGTCTTCTTTGATTTGTACAGTATGTCTGTACTGGGGCTAAGGAGTTCATCTGATAAAGGCCTATACCTCTGAGAGGTGCCCTTCCTGGGATTTATCAAAGTCTGTTACTCTATATAGAAATCTCACACACAAAACACCCATCTGACTAAGGGATCCTGAAGAGACTGTTTAAAAACATTAATGCACCCACTCCCAGAAAAAAAGACTGGTATCATAATATTGTTTTTCATTTAAATTAGACAACATATAATTGTACTGTATGTTAAAAACATTCAGTTTATATATACTGTAAAATATATATATATACACTGTATTTATATATAAAAAATACACATTATTATATATTGGATTCTGGAGTGATTTAGGATATACTATTTCACCTCTAGTTCAGACTGCTGTACATTGAGAACACAAGTTGTGATTATATTGAAAGGACAAGCGATCTGATTTAACACATACACATACACATAACACATACTGTAGTTTTGGTGCATTTGTTTTCCACACTGAAAGGTGCAGGGTTAGGATTAGGGCTAGAGGCTCTTCACTGTTCTGTACTATAGCTTTTATTAAACCAGAGCTTTCACTGGCTATTCAGTCCAAATTAAAGCCCCAATGCCAGAGTGATGTTTTCATTTACATCTGGTTGTTTTTTAACTTTTACCCCATGGAAACCTTTCATGAAATAATGTCTCTGCTTTTATTTTGTGGGCCAAAGGTTAATCTTGACCTAGATTAAAGAATGCTAATTTATACTTATTAAATTTACAATGTACCTAGCATTCATTCAAAAGCAGCCTTTATTAACACACGGAAAAAAAAAAATTATCCTTTAAATTAGCGTTCAGGAAAAATCACAGTAAAATGGAATGATCAAAATTAACCACCCCAGATGGGTCACTGCTCTGCTGAATCAAGCCATTTCCTGATTATCTAGGGACTTGGTGATAGTACACATAATTGCCTTTCGGTATGCTTCATGTAACATGTATCATTTGACTTGCTGCAAAGCTTGAAGTTGGTATCTAAACCTTTACAGCACACTTTTGCAGCAGGCAAAACCTATTAATTAAAATTCACACCATGTTCAATCAAAATCTCAAAGATGCACTGATCATCAAACAACAAATAAAAGGTAGAATTTCAGAAAACTGGCAAAGGGTACAGTATATTGTCTTTAAACATTTAGCTCTTTGAGATGTCTGTCTAGATGTATGGCATATTAGTGAATTGTTTTCCTTCTGACAGAAATGTGAATTGTATTGTACTCCTTGATTTTCCACTTGTTCTTCTTAAAAACTGAAAATATAATGCAAAGTTACACGAATCAGTAACGAGCCAGCACTGAACACAAGCTGTCAGAACTGAATTGCTTAAGTATAAATCTCACAGCTTTCAATATACTTTTCTTCTAGCCTGGTGTGCCTCTTTCAGGTTTTCAAGACTGCAAGAAATGTCATAAGATTTTCTTAGAGAGCTGAGACATGAACACTGTAAAGTACCTACCTAAAGGAGACCCCATACATGTTCCTCCATTCTGACAGTAGTCTTTGCAATGATTGATTTCACATCTCTCTCCAGAGAAATTTGGCCAACAGTAACATCGCATTTCCCCCTTTTCATTGATTATACATCGACCTCCATTCTCACAAGCAGGTCTACACAGCTCTCCTGAAAAAAAAACAGGCATCAGATTGTGAACACTGGGATCAAGTCTGTAATACAATATGTACAGCAGAATTTCTAGACCAGTCTATTTCTGAACTCAGAGGAAATCTTACTTTATTGATGAAATATCTTATTCTGTGTTTACTTTGAAACACACCTGTTTAATCTACGTTTTAGAGAAGTTTTGATTGCACTGTACAAATAAGTGACTGAAAATGAAAAGCAGGTTTCTATGGATTATTATCAATCATGATTGCTGGAGTAGCCGATGAGCCTGAGCATGCTCTGATAAGTGCTGTTGCATTAGCTCTACAGTGAGGCATGATCCCATGATGCCCTCCATCGCAAGCAGTGTGCAGGAGTACCTGTAAACCTGCAAGAGCACTACTGTACATTGGCCACCCAGTACACACTGTGAGCCCTGGCACTCAATTTCATTTCAGGTCTTTCTTATCCATGTCTTAATTTTAAAAATCGACTGAAGAAAGACAAAAGAAAGAAACAGAATTGGCTGTAGTACAGAGTAAAAAAACTAGAAGTATGTACCTGAAATATTTATATCGCCACAAGATCCATTGATTAAAAATTTCCCCTCTGGGCACAAGCAACTGGCTCCAGTGGGGTTGAGCAAGCACAGAAACTCACAGCTCCTCTTCAGGCATGGGTTACTTACTAAAAGAACAGAAAATAAATAAAAAGAGCAGTCACATTTGCATTGCATTTCAGACGAAGGTTTTATTCCTGCAGTACATTTTACAGTTACCAGCCTAAAGAGTCACTGAAAACTAAATTCTGCTAATAGATAATAATAATTATTATTATTCACTGAACAGTTGAGTTACAACACTAAAAAAATCCAATAGTTCTTAGATCTGAATTTAGTCCTCGGGCAATCTATAGAACTCAAACTCAAAGAAGACATGTCTTAAACATTCAGGAGGAACTATATGCCAAATAACAGTAAGTAATATTTAAACAATCTGGGTTAGAGTACGAAAAAGACAAAGTTTGTCGAAGTACATTAGTAAGATTGTTTCTTTTATTCTTTATAGTATATACAGTATACAGTGTAGACACTTTTAGAGTGTTACTGGCAGTGCAGGGTCTAAGATAGCATAAACATCATTCTTGTTTCTCTTGTATATCATTTGTTTTTGAGGACTGTTTCTTTGACTAATAAAGCAAGGGGAATTCTAGAACGGGCCACTACCTTTAGAGTGCTCCTGCTAACAAAACTTATTCCAGGATTTCATCAAATCTACAGGAACAACAAACAACTCTGATAGCCCCAGGCCATTAGCTAGAGAGAGAAAAAAGTGGAGCTGCTTTTGAGACCTAAACAGAAATGTTATGAGAATCTATATGACTACTGAGACCAGTATTGTGAAGTACAAGCAACTTATCCTTTGGCTACATCAAGTATGATGTGCGCCAACTTGCACAGTTAGTGAAGGTCAAAAACACACTACAGACGATGTCACACATGCAGCTCTAACTGTTCAACCAATGAAATAAGAGACTTCAGGATCTAAAGGGCTGTTGGTTGCACACAGCTGCGAAGGCGTAAATATTCCATCCAGTTAGAAAGGGGGATTTATATTTGGAAGAGTCAGACTTCATCTCTGGCTGAGGCTTATATATACGGAATTGGGCTGTGAAACAAAACAGGCCAGAAGAAGCCAGACATTCTATCCAGGGGGGCAGTTAATTCCTGCTTGGTTTAACAAAACAAAAAAGGGAAAAAGAAAGATAAAGGCAAAGGGGGTGATCACTAGTGTCTGTCTCTTACTTCACTCTCTGTGTAAGGTGTGGTGGTTGTGAAGGAAGACAGTTAATTCCTCATGTAAGAAGGGAGTAATGTTTATCTAACAACGGTACTTGTTTTCTTCCTTTTAATGGATTTATTATTTTTGCCAAGCAGACACATGGCACATTCAGTTCTCATTTTTGAAAATGGATTTGGAGTCCTCCTATCCACTACAGTCCTAATTACCATGACAAAACAAGTGCTCAGCAGTTAGAAATGTATTTTGCAATACATTTTCTGAGCATTTTAATGAAGATTAGCAAACATTAAAATAGCATTTAAATTCAATCCACACCTTTCATACTGTACATTTCAACTGAATAACAATCATCATAACCATCATCATTGCCATCTCAAGAAGAGAATAGCAACAAAGATCACATATTTCCAAATTAAAACACAGTTTTCATTAATAAAACACAAAACTAATGATTATGGCATTGTGTGGTATTTTGCTGGATTCATCACAGAGACATGAAAAGAAATTCAATTGCTGATAAAAGGCCTTCTGTTCTAAAACTGTAGTCACTTGTTGTTTTTCAACTTGCTATACTTTTTTTAAAGAACTGATTAACTTCAATAAATTTAAATCAATTTAAAAATTAAACAGATGTGAATGGATCTTCTGTGTTGGAAAGGAATGTTTTTTATCATGGAGTGCGGACAAAACAGATGTGCACCGTGGTCACTCACCATCTTGCTGTTTGTAGCGGTGAGAAATCAGCACACTTGTGGCTTTCTCTACTCCTAGATCAAGGTGTTCCACTGGAGTGTGTCCATACTTATGAACTTTAAAAACATTGTTTTTCAGTCCTGCTCCATAAATATAATCTTCAAATATATCAATTCTATGAGGCTGCAAAATACCTAAAACAAAACAAGCAGCAAGTGTTAATATAATGCTGTAAACATTTCTGCTTCATTATTTATGTATGTAGTGAGCTCTTCTATTATTAACAGGATCTACATCTAGAGATTTCACAAGGTTCAATTGCAAAAGACATTACCCATCAGGAGAACAATGCTGTTTACCTTATTACTAAGCAGGGAAGAAAACCAAACCCTTTCCAAGCAATGATGTTACTTTTAAAATATTTAAAAACAAATTAAATACTTATTGGTAACTGGTAATGCTTAGTAATAAAATATGTTTGTGCATAATGTGCATGTGTCTTATTAAATCTGCTTTACATCTGCTTTTTCTGTCTCTTCTGTACACAGCCTATAACAGTGAAAGTGAGTTTTAAGGCAGCAGTTTCCTTGTGCTGAGAAGACTCCAAAGAAAATGCAGACTAATCAATGCAGTTGTCAAAGCAAATTAATATCTCATCAGCTTCAAAATAAATACCGCAATTTGTTTTTCTTTAGACTGTGTTGTTTAAAGTGCCAACCACATTCCATACTGAGAGCAAGACCTTACAGCATCATCTGTCAATACAATGAGGATTTTGTTACAAGCTCAGTAAATGACCGTGAGTCTTTTTTGTAAAAATGACATTTTCATTATTTGTCGCTAAATGTGTTTCTTCAGATAGCTAAAGGGCAATTGTTTAAGACAGGTAAAAAGCACTGAACCAAATTGTGTGTCTTGGTCTTAAGAAGGTCAATATTCTGACATTGAAAATTCAGCCTATCGCTCAATAACAAAGACTTGTGTAATATAAGTGACTGGAGTCTGCACGCCCAGGTATCAAACTCAATATGAGCATCAAACCTATTGGGGCTGAAAGAATATTATTCTGAGGTGGAGAGATTGAATATATTCAATATTCATGAGAATTCAGAGGACTGATATCACTACTGTTGTTTCCCTGAACACTGGATAAGCCATACTGCTCTAGAAAGGCAACATCTTATCCTTTATAGAAAACAAATTGTGAGATGAATGGTAAAAAAATGGCTGTAATGATACAACACAAAACTAAAAAGAACAAGAATAAAACACAGCAGCATCAATTCAGAAGCAGCACTGAATATTGTTTCAAATGTCTGTCTTAAATAATTTCACATCTAAAAACAGAAGAACGGTTACAACTAAGATAAGGACACTTGTCCCTTCTGACCTGTTTGATAGTTTCTTTTAAGATGCTGTATACTGTATACAGTATATAAAACAATCTTGAAGTTTACCATGTGTGATGCCAATGACAAGCAGGGAATCAGATCCATCAAAACGTATGCTTCCTATCACAGAGAGCTCTGCGTCAGCCCAATACAGGCGTTGGTTGAAATAATCAATAGCAAGACCTGCAACGATGCAATGAGGAAAGAAGTAAGTTTTTTTCCATACACCTTTGTAACTTTCAGTTGCAATTTCCTTGTGGAGAAGCATGGCAGGTAAAATTGGGGTTTAAATTGTAACAGTTCATAGAAAGTGATCAAGTTAATTATAGTGGTGATCAGAGCCAATTTCCGCCTGGAATTTTCTCCCTTAAATATCCCAGAGGATGTCCCATCCCCCAAGGGCTCTGAGTGGCTGAAACGAATAACAATGAATAACAGCATTTTCCACCAATCAGACCAGCTGTTAAGATGCGGTCAGTTTCAAAATTCAGTTCCAATAGCCAATACCTCTTAGTTTCGTCCAGGTCTGGAGATGAGTGTAGTTGGCGTTTTGTGGATATATTTCTGGTCTTACGGATGCCCCGGACAAGGTAAAAATTTGTGACATACTGTATACTTTTTTTTGCTGGTTTTTGCTTTTGCGCTCATGTTTTGCCGGGTTATTGATTGCTTATTGACACACTTTGGAAGTTTGCTGAAGTGTGTCATCTGATAGAAAGTGGTATTGTGATCCACTGCCTCGGTGTACTGTATTTCAGTTCTGAAAACGGTTTTGTGATGCCCCCGTTGTCTATTTTCGGTTGATAAAAAGGTTTTCTGTAAAGTTTTTTTGGTTTTGTTGGTGAAATACTGCAAATTGTGACCTGTGTCTGTGTAAATATTGACTCAGTATGGTCCCTCTGGTGGTTCCACAGAATTTTATGGGGTATATTTACTAAGGGGTTAATAAAGAATACATTTTGGAATGAATTCCCCAACCTCTAAATTGAATGAGTACATTTCAATATAAAATTACTTATTATTTCCTTGAACACTGATGAATATTGGCTTTCTTACAAATCAGTCACATGGTATATTTCAGAGAAGACCAAAACACGTAAGAAATCATTCAGTTTTCCCCACATTAGTTCTTAGATCAAAAAACAACTGAAAAAATAGTATTGAAACAAGAATTGGAGTAGGTTACTAGACTGGTAACTGTATTTATAGTACAATGTTGATGTGACAAAAAATACCCTAACACAGTGATAAACCTGTTACTTTTTTTGTTGTTTTGCACATTGCCTGTTGTTTTTTGCACATTGCCTGTTGTTTTTTTTGCACATCGTCTGTTGTTGTTTTTTGCACACTGCCTGTTGTCTCTGTCTTTCTTTTGCTACACAATTGTATTGTTGTTGTTGTGTTTTTTTTCTCTTTGTACTACTTATGTCCGAGAGCTAGCTAAATAGCATTTCGTTATACCATATACCATGTATATGAGTGTAATGACAATAAACTTGAACTTGAATTAAAATCAACATCTTATTGTTTTCTAATAATTATATTTAAAACTGCATTGTGTTTTTTACACTGCATACAGTATGAACATTAGACATTTTAGAAATGGAGGTATGTAGCTCATCAAATACATTATTTGGAGTTTCATATTTTCTTTTAAACCTGTATTTTTAAAATGATCTTTTATTTTTACAGTAGAATTCTTCATGTGTTCAGTGTTAAGTGTTTATGTTCTGTATACAGAAGTTCAATACATTAACAGGAATATACGCTGTGTAACTGAGGCTAAATGGTTTCAGGTGCACTTCATACTGTGTAAAACTACTCTAGGTCATTCTGCTGAAATGCCAACTGTGGCCAACAAACTGTACTTTTGAAGAAATTTCAAGTTGTCAACTCATTTGTACTAACTTTTCACATGTTTACTACACCTTAAAAACTCTGCCCAACCAGTGTATGAGTGGTAAGTGTTTTTTGCTATGAAGCCCGGCAAGGTACTTCAGGATACATACAGAAAGAATGAACTGTGTTTGTTTTTCTGAGCTCAGTTTACAAACCAATAAATGTGCCAGAAGGAAGTGAAGTCCTTTAAAACCTTAGATTAGCAGGTAGAATTGATTCAGTCTCTCTGAGGACTGAGTACTAACCTTAGATGATCAGCGGTATTAGTGATGGTAAATTACTTTTCACATTTCTTGCTGCTTTAAAAATAAATAGAAATCTCCAGCCATGTTCATGTTTTTGTTCAAGACCCTCTCCTTTTCCACATTACAGGCTCTCCTTATTAAATGGGCAGAATATTCTTAATGAAAGCAGCACGATCGGTACCTTTACAAGGCTTAGCTTGTTAATAGCAGTGTACACACAGCCCACAAGAATGCTGAACTGCTGTTCAGTAGAATGCTAATTAGAACAGGAGCCCAAACAAAGGCATATTCCAAAGACAATTACAGTGTTGTTTGGTAAGTACATTTCAGGAAGTAAAGGAGAATACCTGTAGGCCTTCTCAGATTCTTCTCCAACAAGACTCTCCTCATCGTTCCATCCATTGCAGCTTCCTCTATATGAGAACGGTCACCAATCACTGTCCAGTACATCATGCTGTAAAATGAGAAACAACAGTATTTGACTTCCACACGCTTTTCAATACTGTAGCGTCACTGAATTTTTTAAAATAAAGACTTATTACTTCATCAAGTCATTGGAAAATTCAATTTTATTTTTGTCGCTGACATAGTGCTTTTACACTACATTGGTGCCCCCCCTTTTAAAAAAAATTGAAAATAGGAAACTCCTAGTGTTATAAAAGCCAAACCCTAAGCACTACTCCGTGATTCTTATTCTAAGAGTCCAGCTAATATAAAATTAAATGGACCTAAAACAAAATGTCATCTGTTGTTTACTATATGAACTTGAAATACAGTACAGTTAGTTAACTATCTGTTCTGCTATCTCCCCCTTATATTTTCCAATATTGCAATGGCTATATTTGCCTGTTTCAAAAAGTGAAACTGTGAAACTTGACCAAAGAAGGCTTAATTCAGCCTCCTCTTTTGTGAATAGAAACAATCAATGATTTTAAACTGTTGAACCACATGCACAGCACACCTCAGTCTGGCTCCATTTCAATGTATTCGCACTGATTTGGGGTGCAAAGACAAGCTGACAGTCACCTTCTTTGACTACAAACTACATCAAGTGTAGCTCTGATGGAGACCCTTTGATACCATCAACCATCACTGACCTGCAGATGTGGTGTTATCCAATGATCACTTCCTTTTTACAATTTTACTTTTCTATAATGCACTCTTTAATTTAAATGTGTGCATGCACTCAAATCCCAGTAGGCAATACTGGATGCCAGGAGGTACAGTCATTGTTTCAACTTGATAACTGATGATTACAACTATTTGATTTGAATAAGAATTGAAAAAAGTAATTTAAATGAACATGACAAAAATGGACATGGTAAACACACAAGATCAGGCTAAAAAATGAATGAAACAGCAGTAAGAAAAAAGCAATATGTGGACTGGAGGAAATGTTTGATCTTACCCGCGAAGTGGGTTCACTGCAATGGCATAAGGCTCCCCTGCTATATCTGTTATGAGCCGTGTGCAGTTTGTTCCATCGAGTTGTCCTACATTAACCGAGTATCGCAGCCTAGTCCAGTGAGTTGTGTAGTAGCTGAACCAGTGCATTCTGGAGTGATCTGTCCAATAGACATTCCCAGTTACCCAGTCACAGGAGACATCCCTTGGCCTTCGGAAATCTGGACACTGGAATAGATAAATATGTTAATATCTGTTGGTCATATTTGTTTTGTTTATTTTTTAGTCCCACTTCCTTCCCAGTTTCTGAATATTAATCTTAATGTCACCTCCAAGGTGCAGCACTAGTTTAAATCTAAATGAATGTTTAATAGTGGGTCTGAAAGACATCAAAGCATGGTGTCATGTCATGGTGTATCTCACAGGGATACAGTTTCCACCGTAATTTAATAAGTTCTCTGGGTTCTAAGTCAAAATCAGCCCCCAAAACATTTACAACTATAAGCTTTCACTAAGTCAATTCAGGACTAGTGTCAGAATACAGTACCAGAGGTACTGAACAGTGGAATATCTGCTCTGTGGACCTTCTGCAAGACTACTTACAGTATGTCCACTTCTCTTTCTCTTCATGAGAAACACACAGTTCTTTAGTGCTTCTATGCAATATCCAGAAATTTTGCTGCATGTCCATTTGCTCTCTTCTTACTTACTATGTGGATCGAAAGGGAATTTTGTATGCGTATGTGTAGGACTGTGAGAAAAGGCTCTGGTGCTATGAAGAGATTTGTGATTGAAAAGGGATCATGCTGTCTATTATGTTTCAGTTCAAAATTGCACATTCAGGCCTATCCTGTCTTCCTTCACATAACTTATTGGTTATTAAAAAGTTGTGGTTATGTCTGGCTTCCAATCAAACGCTGTGAAAGCAGATACCCCCACCTCAGAAACCAAGCAAAGCACCAGCTTATTGTGAAATATTTACTTCCATGTTGCTCTAAGGAAGGGTGCTAGAGTGATATGGACAATACCAGCAGGCAGTACAACACTGATGGATTTGTTTGCTTCTCTAGGAAAACAAAAGGCACAAAGGGGAAATGAAAAACTTTGTACCTACTACTATTGCTATTACTTCTAATTAACATTCCACAAAATGTAATAAAATTTTAAGTAATTTCTTGCTGTATGTTTACTGAAAGAAACTGAGACAGGAACTGGATATTCCTGGGAAAGAGGTGGAGATCTCTAGTCAGCTCGAACCTCAAGCACGCAGGCCTGTTCATGTCACGTTCCAACACATTTGTTGAAATATAAAACTGTAGGTCACTAACCCTCAGAGACTACATCTGGAAAATGTACCAGCCATGGAAACCGGGACTGTGATTATATTTAAATAAAAACATAAGAGTTTACAAACAAGAGGAGGCCATTCATGAATCTCATCCAGCCACTCCTCGAAAGAAGTCTTCTTCAACAATATGGCTGGGTAGCTTGTTCCATATTCTCAAACTTTTGGGTAAAAAAGTTTCTTCTGTTCTTAATTGTAAATAGTAAAGACTTGTTTTTGTAGTGTTGTAACTGTTGTCCAGTTATGCATTAGTAAATATTTTGTTGCACCTGATGCAAGTTCTTTATCATCCTAAGTTTATGTTCAACTATTGTGTTTTTTATGGCACATCGCTCCTCTTCCCGTTTCCACGAGTGGTGGGATTTGTGATAAGACTACACAGCCGTGTTATTTAAGCTGATAACCTGGTTTCAGCTGGATGAAATACTTTGACCAGTTAGCTGCTGAAAAACAAAATGAGCTAGACTGCGAATACCCCCTCTTGTCAGTAACTGTTGTTATGTTTTTGTGTGACAGGGGCAATTAGTCAGTACAGTGTGGACTCAAGGCTGCAGGCAGAAGAGTCTGAGCTGCACTCCTGTGTCAGTGGCAGTTGTTATGGTCCCTCTCTCGGGCAAGAGAGCCCCACATCATGGGTGATGTCAGAGAACTGGGGGCACATAAGGGCTGTGACCTCTTCCTAAATGGGGTCTGGAATATCAAGTACAATGCTGCTATACTGCCCTCCTTTTCTGGAAGTAAGTCAGCACCCAGTGCCAGTACAGTCAAGCTGTCTAGCTTCTCCAGCCTCAGAGCTAATGCAAGTGATTAGCCTCTCTGCAATATTTAGCATTATCCCCCGGTGAGGCCCCTTTGAACAGAACCCTATCAGCACAAGCTTGATCCTGTCTACTTTGAAAGTCAGAGGAGTGAAATGACGGCAATTTATAACCTTGGCAATCAAAATTAAATGTGCTATTTATGACAACATTCAATCAAATCTGTTAAGTTATATTCTAAACACTAGATATGATTCTATCCTGAAGAGAAGAAAGAATAAATACGCAGAAAAAGAAACTTGAATTTGAATTCTTCTTGACTGTGCAAGCAGCAGATGAAATAAACACTATCATTGTCTTCTAATAAACTCCAATCTCAAGCAAAATGTATAACGGTCATATTTATATATTTACTTCATGATGTCATGGAAAACATGATCAGCGAATATTATTTTAATTTTGTCACATGTATGTAGCTAGAGGTGGGTGTATTATATGCTGAAAATTGTGTATACTGTTATGACGACAGGTTGAAAAGCAGGCAGTAGTTCCCCATTATTCTGTTAACATTTTAAATACTTACTATCAATCCACTATTTGTTTTAGATTCACTTCTGCCTAGGGTGTCTTTGTAAAAAATTCCACCTGGATTAAACTGGGTACCCCAGATAATCTTGTGTCCTTGATAAAGAGCATCCATCCCAATGACTCGGGCATTGTCCTCAATGCGAGCTAGTTGTTTGTGTCCATGGCTCTGGTTAAATGGATACACAAAACCTCGGATTTCAGTGTCATTAGCAATGTAGAGCACTTGATCTTCTGGTCCTGCAGGTTGTGTCATTAATATGCAAAAAAAATGAATAGTGTCTAAATTCCAACAACAGTTGTTACAGAATTACAGTATATTACAGTTGTATTAGTACAGGAAACACATTTAAAAATACATATTAAACATAATTTCTTAAGGTGCAAACATTGTGTATGCATGCTTAAATTAAATCTAGGACTTGACTTCAACAGAAATGATTAAATTATACTTTATACGAGAAAACATAATCTTGAGTATTGCAAATAAAAACACAAACTTATAACATGCAGCACACAATGTTAGCTATTTTTTATAATTCAAAGCAATGTTTTCAAACAGAATACAATAATATCAATCATAAAGAAGGCAAGAACAATGTTCACAAAATTCAGTCATTGTAAAACAAGGTAACACCACCATTTTACAAATTTAGCATCGCCAATTATTTCCAAAAAACAATTGCTATGTGATCTTCACATCTCGGCTCACAGCTATGAACCCCACAACCTCACACAGAAAAGAATGACAAAGTGTGGGCAGACTCCTCCGATCTACCCACCTTTGAGCCACTCGTCTTTTAACACATGACAGGCAGTACAGCCAGGGCTTCAGTGTTTAATGGAGAGGCAGTGCTAGCCAAGGAGCTGCTAGGGGGCGCTGTTTCTCTGAGAGCCAAGAGAGCCCTTTTCCCACCCCACCCTAAGCCAGCTGGGCACCACTGCTTAGGGAAACCCAGTCACAGTCAGACAGTGACATGGCCCAGGCTCGAACCCACAGTGCAAGTGTGTTTACTAGTTGAGCCCATCTGGAACCCATGGCAATTACACAGGAAGCTACACAGATATTATCCAGGGCAGGTTAATAAACTGTAAATGTGGTGGTGTCATTTATTAACTCCTAATAAATACGTTTTACTGTCCATATTTAAACAGTGAATTTGCAATGGGCTTTATTCATAGAGCATTAATACCCTAGTAAATATATATAGTAAATATAAACAGATACAAGACAATATACTGTATATTTAAAAAGAAAACATCAGTACAGAGCTATAGATCACAAGATGCCTCAACATCACAGTTGCCTGTTTTAAGTTGTGCTATGAAAAATGTTTCTTTTAGACATTTTTCTTTTCTTTTTTTCAAAGAGTAACATGAAATAAGTAAAAAACAACTTTGTAAATATGATCAAATCCATCAATAAGATATACATCAGAAATGTCCAATAAAATTACACACAATTTCCGTAAATGGACAGTTTTAATAATTTTGCAATTACAATGATATACAGTAAATGCTATGATAATAGTTCAGGTGGGGAGCTGCATGCGTAGGCTGCAAAGGAACAAGTGAAGGTTTATTCCTGCTGAAAAGAGAAGAAAGAAAACAGCTGAAGAGGCTCCACAGCCAAAATGTTGTTTCCTTTCTTCTCTTTTCAGCACAGAATAAACCTTTACTTGTTCATAAATGGTATGATAAATGGTTTATTATTGCAACTTTTTGCAATAAATTAAACTGGAACACTTCTGGAGATGTACTGTAGCTGTTCACATCTTTCATTTGATAACGATGGAATCTGTTAATTCTGTTCTGTTAATTCTGTTAATTCACCTGAAGAAGGCTCCATGGCCGAAATGCTGTGTTCTCTTTCTTCTTTTTTTCAGCATGGAATAAACTTATTACTTGTTCTTTTGCAGCCTATACATGCTGACGCATCTACCCACCTGATCTGTTAATTCTGATTGTTTTTATACTGTAGAAGTTACGAATCTCATGAAAGAAAACTATTTGCAATTGTAAATTCCACTTATAAAGAAAGTATTAAATCTGTCCACGTCATTAGAATAAAGAACCTAAAATTCTTAACCTACATAAATGTCACATATTTACTGCTTCTGAAATCTAAACTTGATTTGAATTAGATTTTACACATTGCAGGCTTCACTGCGCAGTATTACAATATACTACTTGCACAGCAGAAAAAAATATTTACCTTTTACTAAACAGCTGCCATTGATTTCTTTAAAATTTCTGTCACATGTACATTTGAAGGAACCTTTAGTGTTCGTGCAGTATTGAGAACAGGAACCAAAGAGGAGACACTCATTGACTTCTGAAAAAGAAAAAAAAATCAATTCTCTTTCAGCAATTTGTGACATTTTTGCATCCACAAAGGTTATTGTTGATAAGACCTGATTTTTAATATGGAAAAGCAGGCCAGACTGTTTGTGCTGTCAACTCTTTTCATGCTCTTTAAAAACTAAAAGCCAGATAAAGAAGAACTTCAAAGATCACACACATGAGAATCCATGGCACACACACGTTGAGTCTCAATTATAAAAAATACAGATATCCTAGTGTAACTGGGACCCTTCAGATTCTTCAGCATCAGGTACAGTTTACACATATTTTTTTAATTAAGATTTGTAAAATTTTTCAATACATTAAAGAACGTTTGGTAAACAAAACTTGAAAATTCATATGGTGGTTTCAGAAGGTGTAGATTTTTGGTAGTCATTATTGTCAACTTTAATGGGAGAAATTAACTCCACAGAAAATAGATTTACGCAACAGCCAGGTAAGGACAGAATAAATCCTCGTAAGTAGCTGCTGGAATAAGACTGATATCTCACTCCTGGCCTTGCCTCTAGCATCTGGACTCCAATCAGAAATCAAAACAACCTCTCTTGAGGACTAACTCTGAAACACAACATTTCACTTGTGACAATGGGCCTATGAATGTCTAGGTTAGAACATTGAAAACAAGTCAAATTCACTATAGTTCGCCAGTAAAAAATATTTTGGGATCGTTCTCAGATATCCATAAAGTAAAATTGACTGAATTAAACAAAAATACATGCAAAGTTTTTGTATTTCTAAGTACAACATTTTCATTGTTTATATACATATATGCATATTTCATATATGGCAAATTAAACAGGATATATTATCTCTGAACTGAGGCATCCATCACCTTTAGAACAGGATGCCCCTGAAGTGGAGCTGGAAACAGACAGTGCTTCAGTATGTGTTAACCTGTGCATATTGAGCACATCTCTGTGCATTTCTTTGTCTTCCGTTCTCAGTCCTGTTTCTTTTTCTCATTTTAAACACTTCACACACCTCAACACCATACCACACAAAACACATCCACTAATGAATCTTATGAAATGAAAAACAGTACGTGGCCAGCACCATGTCTGGTTAGTATCCATAAATAACAAAAATAGTCCTCATTATAAATGTACTGTATAAAAAAGATTAATTAATAGTTGTCACGCACTTTTACAGCACAACGTCTATCTTAGGTGAAGCAATAGCTCCATTAAGGGCACTTTGAGAAAAGGTCATACAGTATACTGTAGTAAGTCTGACACAAATCACCCTTCATTGAAAATATTTCCACAAGCTAAGGTGTAGGCAGAGAGAGGGACTCCATCGGAATACTTGAAGCAGAGGTTTGGAACACAGCTGTGTTCACAAAGGGCAGTGCTACCCGCTATGCCTCATTATCCACACTACAGCCTCCACCGGATTTCAGTCGCTCCCCCTCCCATGGGGGAAACTGGGACCCCGTGCCTTAACTCCTTCAGAGCCGATGGAAACGGCTCGAGTCCGGCTGTTGGGAAGGCGGAGCAGCGGCCTCTGGTGAGGTCCTTGCCGCCCGCAGTGGTGGCTGACGCTTGCAGAAGCTACAGCATAAAACAAACAAAACCAGGAAGCAACACTCCCCGAGGTCAAGAAGAAATTACTTTTCAAAGGCTGTGCCGTACCTTCACACTGCTTATTCTTTTGGTTTCTCTCAAAGCCTTGTTTGCACTGACAAACGGCAGCTGTCATGGTTTGATTGCAGACTGCATCTTCGCCGCACGGATTAATTTTTCCTTCACACATATTATTAATGGGAGCTGGAGAAACAGGGAAAAGTGTTTTATTTGTTAATAAACTGGCTTTTGGCATTTATTTGACTCTTTTAATAAAAATTGCAGGAATACATTTTACTAAATGTTGTTAATATAAATTAAATAGCACCATATGTCAATAAAATCCACCTGATTCTGTGTGCTTTAAAAAAAAAAACTCTGCACTGAATAGGTTTATCTTTAAGAACTGTCATTATGTGCCTTGAGTTATTGGATTTAAAATATATATATAATGAAATCTTATTTGTTTATTTTGATAGATTTCCTTAAATATGCTTCCATTTCTTGAATGTGGAATATTTCTTTCTGCCCTTAGAAATATGTGAGATCAGAGTACAATATTATGAAAACCTATCTTTAATATTGAAGTGCAAGTGATTTTAATCATTGGGGTTAATGACAGGGTACACACAGGGCATTCATCTCAATTGCACTGAGTACAGAGTTCAAGACTTCTTCTACATTCACTGCAAATGACATACTGTATAGTGTGCTCCATGTACAGTACAAAATGGCCAAGATATTTTATTCTGGCACAGTGAACCACAGAACTAGTTCAAAACCTCTGAGTAGCACAGGATGAATATGAATTTCAATTATACAACTGAAGAGAACACATTGCTTTGGCAAAAAGAAGACTTAGGTAATCATGCAGCATTTTAAAAAAAGTAAAAAATACAGTAGGTTAAAGGTAACTTTAAATGTGATCAGCAAAGTAAAATAAAAAAAAATGCCTTACAGTATATACAATGTACCAGAAAGGACACAATTTTGCAAATTTATGACAATCTGCAGATGGTACCTAAAATTGGAAAGCTGTGTGTCTTAGTGGTTAAAAAGGTAAATAATATATTAAGTTATATTAACACATTTTTAAGGCTGGCAATGCTTTTAAACATAAAACTCACCAGTCTTGCAATCAAGCTCATCTGAGCCTCCGTCCCCACAATCATCAAAGAGATCACACTGCAGCTCAGCAGGGACGCAGTGCTTATTACTGCAGGTGAACTCAGACTTCCCACAGGGCCTGTGCTTCTCCATCGTGTTCTCTAATTCATTAAAAACCAGCGCCGGGGGTTCAATTAAAGACAAACATCATTAAAGGAGTTTAAACCAAAATGTTCAATGTGCCACCCATGAATTATTCCAGTCTAACGTGTTGCAGGAGAAGACGATAATGACAATAATATTGCAATAAGGCTCAGAATGTGAATTATGATTATAGCTATTCCTCTTGCACCAGATACAGTTATACTACTGTTTCTTGTTATGAGAATGGGCAGCCTATTTATATATTTCAGAAATGGCTAGGAGTATGTACGTTTCAGATCTTTCTGATTCTGAAGTGTTTTTTCAGCATACCCAAATCACCATATGACCACATGAGTATTTAAGCTGAGATGATGTGACTCTCGTTGTTGCCAATGAAGAGCTTAAGCATTAGACTGGTTGCAAATTTAACAGTAATATAGGTCACACCCAGCTGCACAGGAAAGTAGTTTGGACTAGCTTTCACACGTAACTGGTAACCAGTTTTAGGTGAGAGATTGTACAAATTGATGGTAAGGAGTTGATACGATTATGAGCTTTTTTTGTATATTTCATATTCAGGATTTGTGAATTTATATAAAACAGCTATAATGGCTTAAAAAAAGTAAATGTTTCCGTCCACGGTCCACAGACATGTTGTCCATGCTGGCATCTACAGAGTGCTCTGCATATGTGTGTACTGTAAGTGTATTCCCTCATCACACCCTGTGCCAGCCAGGTTACTCTCTGGCTCACTCTGACCCTCAAAAGATACAGCAATGGATGAATTGATTTTGAATGCATGCTTTCAATCCGACATACACACTGGGTAATTCACTTAAAGTTTCTTGTGCTTTGTAGATTGGTTAAGTCTAAATAGAAATGATAAATATTGAATTGTATCAATTTGAGAAAGACATGAATTGACATTAATGGCTTAAATTTTTATAAAGATCTAGATATATAACTGGGTAACTCTGTCACCCTCCCTAAACAAATGCAATGGTCACAGTTGTAAAAGGGAATGGTAATTGTATTTTAAATACAATTAATGCCACAGTAGTGAAACACTGGCAGACGGGACAAAACAGGATAAAAATGCGAATAAACAGCTTCATGCACAGAGACAAATTAACAAGGGACAGCAGAACATGCAGTAATGTGAGCTATATTTAAACACGCATTTAAACGTACACGCATTCATCCATCTGATATAATGTGCTTAAGCCAGCAGTACGGGATTTAGAATTAGTATAAAACACGCCACTTTTTCTTACTGGGCACTTTCTTTCCAGCTACCTCATTAGTTTATAGTCCATAGTCTGTGATAATGAAAAAATATTAACTTTCCAACGGTTTTTCCTAGTTATAGGAGATTCATCACGGTACACAATGTGAACGCGTATAGCATGGCATCGAAAAACCTCCTTCCGTCATAACGCTGCCGACGCCGGACTCACCGCAGCGCCGCTCGTCAGAGCCGTCCCCGCAGTCGTCCGCACCGTCGCACACCTGCTCCCGCCGCAGGCAGGTCCTGCCGTTCCCGCACCTGAGCGGCCGAGAGGCCGGACACGGCAGCTTGGCTTCCGCGGGAGAAGAGCACACGCACAAATCACACACGGCCTCCGACACCCTTCCCCCTGACAGGGCCTCCAGCTGCCTACTCCCTAGGTATTCAAATCCACGTCGTGTTTATGGTCTTTAAAAAGCACACGGATACCTCATTCATGGGGTATCCACCCGCAGTTTTGGGCTGCTACAGTTCCAGAAAACCCCCAGTATCCAATGGCTCAGTGTGTGAGAGCAATGGACTGGGCAGACGGGTCCCTGTGCTTCTTGGATAGAGCTGCTATATTACTAGAGTAAGCAGTGTTCCGGTAAGGGATGTCTGGATGTTTGCAAACACCGCTGAATATTAACAATGAGGTCTGGCTTTTTAAGAAAAAGATTAACGGGCAAAGAAAGGCATTAATTCATTGTTTAAATCCTCTGCCTTTCAGTTCAACAAAGCTCTACATTAGCTTTTTTTATTTGAATTTGACCCCTGTTTAAAAGATTATACCATCCCAATAGCCATGTGTATAAGAGTGCTTTCCCTTTCCTATTCGGTTTTGGAAATTTGAAATTTTCCTGCCTGAATGTCCACTTTCTTTTATCTAACTCCGGATGAAAAAGAGGAGTGTGAGACATGTCTTTCTTTCCCAAGCGTGTATTAGATGAAGAGTACTGCCTGATTACAGAGAGAATCCCAAGCAGGGAGCAATTATCCACTGGTCCCAGAGCTTCCACAGATCGACATGCTAGCCCACACAGTTCTGCTGTCCTGGTGCCCCTGCATCTGCTGGACTGTGTCTTCTGTGTTATTTTAATATGAAAGCTTGGAGGTGGAGCTCTGTTATTTACCAGCTTCAAAGATGTTCATGCTTAGAATGTAAGCCCTTGTAACATTTATCACAGAGGTGACTTTTAGCAACTGATAGCCAATCCCCTACACGTGCTGTTGAATAGAGCCCTGGATGTGTAAAGAACAACAGAGAATTGAATAAAGAAATACATCTCCACAAAATGACCAATAAAGAAAGAGGCTTAGGCCTTCTGTGGTGCAAACCCATTCAAAAAGACATCTGATCTCTCTGTAACTCTTGATATTTCTGTAACTTGTGCACATTCAAATGATTGTATACTGTACTCTCTTTAATCACTTTCTTGAATGTTTGCAGGTGTTGGCATGTTTGCTGCTTAACCTGCATATTACCAAATACATATTTTACATACTGTACTGTAAATGCATATTTAAATAACAGAACAAACATTAAGATATACATTTCAAGTGTAATTAACTTCATTTGGTATTTAACACAACCAAAATTAAATTAATCAAAATTAAGTGTGATAGCGAAGGAGCTCTAAGCCATAACTACAGTATAAGATTCTAATAATACTGTATGTTTCATTAATTAATCCTGTAAACCAATTGAGAACAAATTTGCTTTCACAGAGGCAACCTGGAAAGTACTGTACTGACTTCTATAGCAGGGCATTTGCTGGAGTTATTTAAGTATCAAGTTCAAGGGTACAACAGTCATCCTGGGATTAAAACGTACAACACTCCAGTTTAGAGCCCAGCTTTGTAACCACTCTTTCATGCTTCTGCCTATATTATTACATTAAGTATGCATTCATTTAAAAAAAATAGTCTTGGGCCTAATAATATATCCATCAAACCTTTCTTTTCAGCACTGGCTTATGACTAATCTTTTGCATAATCAGTTGAATGAAGGCTCACCTTCAAAGTAAGTTCTATTTTTACGGCATCACCATGTTTGACATCTGATTTTTGTGTGGCAATAAGGGTTTTTTGTGAGATGCACAAAAGAGGAGCATGTTTCACAAGCGGGTCTACTGAGGCTTCCTGCTATATGGACCTTTGAGTGACATTTAAAAAGAAGTGCTGAGTCTGCAGACACAGCATATTCTATAATCTTTATCCATGGAGGAAGAGTTATGAATAATTAAGCACATAGCAAGTTGACCTCCAAATGCAAAATAAAAAAGTGAACATGTCTATGAATTACAGCAGAGAAATAATTTGAGAGTTTTCACTATGCTGGGGTGTTTTATTCACAAACACTATTTAAAGGGAATATTCAGTGTTTTATGGCTCCAAAATCAGTATACGGCAATGAGACCAACAATAAACAGACAACATAATTTAGCCAAGATAAGAAAGGTTACAAATGAGAGATGGCCATCTAGCCTACCTAGCTAGTCGGTTTGTTAGTGACTAATTTATCTGAAGATCTCACTCAGCTATCTAGTGCTTTTGCTTCCACACCCTGGTCGGGCAACCTGATTTGATTTGATTTCAAATCCAAGCCTTTCACTGTATATACTATTTTGTTAGGATATGTAGTGACTGGTCCTCCGCATTGTCTAAAAGATGAAAATAGTGCCAAAATAAACACCTACTGTAAATCTTTTTCATAAGTACCTTCTTCAAGCTCAGCATTTCCCAATTTGTATTTTGCAGTTTGTTTTTACTAGGTGCATCCAGGTCCACTCTGCCTGTGACTACGTTAAATGTAATTTAGATAATTACGTGGATTACATCCACCCACTTTCAAACATCCAGGACAGGACTGCAGCACACCGGAGCCTCGCTTGAGGGTGAGGGGACACCTGAAATATACTGTTACTGTATATGCACACAGGTATGTTCATTGTTTATGACAGTGAACACATAGTCAATATCTTTCGAATCATTAGGTTCTGTGTTGTATACAGAGTTGAAACATTTAGTCCTCACCACACATTTCGGGATCCTCATCTGAATTGTCTCCACAGTCATCCTCACCATCACACACCCAGACTAGCAGTTTACACAAGGTGTTGTTGCAGACAAACTCATCGGCACGGCATCTGTATGACCCTGATAGGTAAAAGGAAAAAAAACAAGACAGCTTGTTTAGCACTGGGGTATAGGGGAAAAAGCATCACATCTGAACCTTTTTTATACCTTCATCACATCTCAGACCTTTGACAGATTTAAACATTAACCATGTTCTAAAAGGGTCTCATTACTTTTTGATAACCTTTTGAAAAATATCTGAAATCAGTGTATTGACCTGACGTGATTCACAACTTTATTGACAGTGGTGCTAGTTAGTCGACCTACTTTTACATCCATTTGAAATCCAACATGAAAAAAGTCTGCTGGTCTTAAAATCTCTAGTGAAGGGCAGGTATTGACAGAAATACAGACTCATGTTTGCATTTCTCCTTATTTACTTACATTACACATCTCTTCTTTTCCAGGGGGAAAGGAGGCAGCTGCCTTAGGAAATCCAGCAGATTTAGTGGATACATTGGGTGTATCATTTTGTGGTATTTGAAAGGTTATCACAAAGTAGTTCTATTTTATTAATTTAGAGTCGAACTGGCCCACTGCTCTGCATGTATCCACAGAGGAAAAGACTGTAAAGGATGGTGAGGAGATGTCTTTCAGAAATATTCTCAAATGTGCACAGGTAGGACATCTGCTTTTTGTCATGCTGCAAGCTCTACAGTGCCAATAGTAGTCGCCACACATTACTGATTTTGCAGCAAGTCACATGTGCCCAGTGATCTGAGAAAACACTGGCTAACTTCATACCCAGCAAACCCTAGCAGTTTTCCATCAGCTCTTGCAACCTTGTGGTGTCATACTGTAGTTACAGTCAGCTAACACTGCCCAGACTGGAAGAAGTGCTGTTAGGACTCAGCCTGCACTCCCAGATAAGAACCCTGCTGAGTGCAGCCTCTCAGGAGCCCATCATTATATTTCAGCACCTGTCACTTACCTTACAAATAACAGTTCTTTCACTATAAATAATGAATACAACTTTAAATGCAAACAGTTAAAGTAGAGTTAAATACTGTGTGATTTTCGACCTTCACAAAATGTGATTCATGTTTCTGAAAAAAAGAAAATGATAAAACTAGGCTATTTCAAATAAAATAAGACTATAATGTCATTCATTGTATAAGGTCGATTTTCATAATTTTGTAGCTAAAAATAGGCTAAAGCATCGCAAAGTAGTCAGATGGCACTATAGAATACCATAGATATACATGTAGAATAGAACGCTACGATCTATAGTGACTGAAGAATTGCCAGAATAACAATTAGCAATAAATTTAGAAAAATGTACTACAAAAAAATGTTATTTATAGACATTTATATTAACAGCAAAAATAAATATTTTGATCATAGAAGTTAAAGGATCCTTAGTTAATAGCCTGTCTGATCCCCAGGAGAGGAGTAATCTTCTTCTTTATAGTAATATTTGGCTTAATCTTTATTTAAAAACAGATGCATTCATTTTCCTAATTTCTGTACATGGCTTAATGTTATCCCGAAGAATACAAATTATTGTGCACATAGTTTTTCTCACATACCCTGAGCTGTATGAACTAGTAATGTCTTTCTTCTCCTATAACATGTTTCAGATGAGGCAGAACAGTTCATCTACTGACTTCAATCTAATTTGAACCCATCTCATGGAACATTTAATCTTTTAAACATTCTTGCTGAAACCAGTAAAAAACAAGAACTTTCCTCAACTGCCACATGAATTAATCTAGATTGCTGTGACTGCAAAAGTGGACACACCACAGCTCTTCAAGTCTTGCGTTCTAATATGTCCTGCTGAATAGGGAGGGTATAGGAAAGACACATTGTAGGGTTTCGTGCTGATGGTTTCCATGCATTTATTTTCATATCCTAGCAAACTCATACTAGTATTATATAAAAGCTCTACAACCTCTGAAATGCTCATATTCAGTTAAGGAGAGACACTTTAAGAGTAAAGACTAATTAAATATAAAGTTGGAACTGGAATCCATATCTGATATTTAATTTAATTTATTTAACGTGCTGAATGGAAAGGGATAATCCCGGTTTTCTCCTAAACACCATTGTCTCTTTCACACTATAAAGCTTGGGTGCTTTACAGATCTTCATTTCACGGTCTAGTTCATTCACAACCAAAAATGTCTCTCTGTCAGATGTTCTTTCTCTTTTCTTCACATTACTGAAGCTGCCACATCAGCTGGCCTGTCTGAATATAGCTGATTTTCAATAGAAGCTCTTCAATAGCATATATTGCTGGGTATTATGAAGGTGCATCCCTTCCATTTTGAGTCTCTGGCTATTTTACAGATCTCTACACAGAGGAGATCATGTCTGCAGTGAAAACTATGTCTATTAGCTTTAGATACACAGAGAAAGGAAAATAAGAACTTAAGAAAAGCCACAAGCAAGAGGAGCCAGCTGGGTCTATCTCACCCAATTTCCTGCTATTATTTTATTGATCGAATAAGCTTTCCAGGTGCTTTTTATAAGACACCAATGTCTAATGTTCCACAAATGTTTTGGTAGTTTATTCCAAATACTCACAAATTGTGTGTAAACTATTCTGAACTTGTAAAACTGAATTTGTGTCCTACTTGAAGTATCTGACAGAATTAACTGTCTGAATGTACTTCAGGGTTCTGTCATAATAAAAGCACCTGTGAGAGGTTTGAGATTGAGACACACCTACAGTATGGACTACTAAAGACACTCTTCTCTGAACTCTTCTAAGGGCAGTAATATTTTCCATTTTAAAATCACCATTACATTCCCTGAATTCAATACGATACTTTTTGTTCCAAGAAAACATTAATTTTACTTATTTTAAGATGACAAACATGTCCAAACCTTCTAGATAAAGACATTGTATGAACTGTATTCATCTCTGTTTTTGTGACTTTAAAGCATTTGTTTTCAAAAATCAGTTTTAATTCTGTTTTATAGTAGTTTTTTCAAGTAAGGGAAATGTGTTAAATATTCATATTATCCTGTGTAGAAGTATATATCTTGTTGTTTTATATAATTATTGTTGTTCTTATTATTCAGAAAAATATTCACATCAAACAAAATACTTATATGGATTTTTGAATTTATTCTTCAAAAGTAATGATAATGATAACATTGTCCAATACAAAATGTATATTTTAACTTAATATGGTTTGGACACAATTGAATAAAGCAGATCAATGTCAGACACTGTTTACTCCTGGTTTTTGTGGTATATTTCACCAAGCCAGTCTTGTGCTGTTCTGGAGTTAGTCTGCCCCTCTTCTCTGTAGGCTAGCAGCTACAGAGTCTTTAGGTTAGCAGCTCACAACTTAGTGAGTGCATTCTTTTTTTATTTTTCTGTTTTGCAAAGTATCCCATAATGAATTTGATTAGTTAAATAGTTCTAAAAGAAAACATAAGTTACAATTACTTCCTACATTACAGGAATGTGGCGAGATGTTTGCCAGACTCTTACAAAGCTTCTGTGCAGTAAGAGAGACATGAATAAAACAGAAGCAAAGGCGAAATCTGTAGCCTACAGCTGAGGATCTATCATCAGAGCTTTATCACCATACATTTTTATCAAGATTGTAATATGCATAACCTTTCTTAAACACACAGGCTTTAAAATGAAAAAGTGCAAAGGGTTTAAAAATGCATTTTATATGCAACTTAAAATAGACAGAAGATTACATTTCATTATTATTGCCTTCTGATATTAACTATGATATGCAGCACCCATATTAATGATGCCAACAGACTACCCACAGTTCTAAACTGTAAAGACATTTATATGGTGTCTATTTATCTGTTCAGAACAGCTCATTGTGGGCATTTGTGACTTGATATAATAAATGAAAAAATCAGCATTAGCAGTCATGTTATGCATTTCAGTGTTAGATGGGTCCTGGGGAATAAAACAAACTTTGTCTGTGTAGCTGAAGAAACATTTACAGGTCATTAGCAAGGTGAATGTAAAGTAATTTAAGTCCTTTCCTTTTCCATCTATTTTTTGAGAACAGACAAAGGGGACCTTAGATGTTACAGCGGTACAAATATATTGTTGCATAGCAAAGCCTGAAGTGAGCTAATGAAACTAAGTTCTGGTAAGTCTGCAAGATTGCTCATTAATGTTTAAAATGTTTTCTGTACTGTAACTTTACTAACCTGCAAATTGCAAGATGTATCAATTGAAAAAACCATGATTTTAAAGAACAGGGTATAACTTTGCAGCAATAACGATCATATTCTTGATGTGAAAAGTCTGCAGTGTGCTGATTCTGAGAGCTCTAACCGTCTTTCTTTCCCCCAGGTCCTCTAAGCATGTATTACACATGAAATGAAACAACAAAACAAATCTGTGTGAAAAAGCAAGTGAAAAATCGATACTGCATCCAGAAGGAGCATGACTCACCGTGGTCGCAGTTCTCCTCGTCACTGCGATCCACACAGTCATACACATCATCACATCGCCATCTGGAAGGGATACAGTGAGCTCTGTTCTGGCAGAGGAACTCGTCCTCTCTGCATTCTCTCACACAGTCACCCTGTCGATACAGCATGAAATGGTTTAATTGCCTTGTGTGTCTGGCTTACGTTTTCAATCAAAAACAGGAAAAGTAACTTCTCTTAAAAGATTAGAGGTTAGCCTGGTTTAAAGTGAATAAGACAATATCACTGCTGTTTTTACCTTGCACTTGTAGAAGAAGTATATACCTTGAATACTGAGTTTTATTTTCTCAGACATCCATAGGGACAGAATGTGAATTATTGGTTAAATTAAGAAGGGTGTCACCTTTAGTAAAAGATTTCGACCTTTTCTTACTCTTGAAATTGCTTTAATATATAATGCATTAGGAAAGACAAGTCTCTGAGCATGTAGTGTCTTGGGATTTCAAAAGAGCCCCATTTAACGTCCATTATTAGGTGACAGGTATACTGTGAACTACTGACACAGAGCAAAAAGTGCTATTTTAATCACAGAAAATCCCTTTGGGGTTTGCTAAACCAACTGCTTCAGTAAATGTACGAACCAAACTTGTTTCCCAAACATATTATTTCTTATAAAGCATAAAATAAGCACAGATTAAGAATACAATATAAAAAAATAAATATTAACGAATTTGATGAGCATTCACATGCTACTGTTTTGCTGTTTTAAAAAATGTACTCAACATTAAGTCATGATAAACTAACATTATTTTAACTGTGAAGTCCACATCTTGAGAAAAGAACAGAACAGAGTGGAGGTTAAAGCAGGATAAAACATTAAGACCTGGAGCCAAAATAAACTGAAATAACTTCCAATCCCTGAAGGATAGTGGAGAGTATGTGTGCATCAGTAAGCAGAGATCATTTTAAATACTTCCCTAGGGAACTTCCCACTACTCTATATTTTGTTCAGGAGAAGGAATGTGTGCATTGGAATATTTATTCAATAAAAATAACTACAAATCATAACAGGTCATCTCTACCTCTGCTGTTTTTTGTCAATTTTTATCTCAATCACAATTTCTTCAACTGTTTAGTATTCTGCACCTGTTTGAAAAGATCTGTTTGAGGAACATCAACCAACACGCTTTCCATAAAAAGCACAGTAAAAGGCACTGTGAGGATACAGCTAAAGGGACAATAGGGCAAAAACGATGAGTAACGTGCAATTTAATCACATCGGACAGCAAATAAATGTTTGAGTCTTTTTAAGCTACTTCTGGATTTTTCAACAGCTCTTTGAATAATGAAACAGGTATGTTTCAGGTTGCGGTACGTGAGGCAAGACCGGAAACTCACCTCGTCTGAGGCGTCAGTGCAGTCGTTCTCACCATTGCACTTCAGGCTGGCGGACACACAGCCCCCACTCGCACAGACATACTCGCTCGAGGAGCAAGACGGGACCACTGTGGACAAGCAGGCGATCGATCAATCAATAAGTCAATTCACCGCCCGCTTTTTAAATTCAGGATACACATAGATCTATAGACACCTGGCTTCAAAATAAAACAACTTCTGTTAATGCCTATACTTTGTTCCCTTCCTCCTCTCAACTCAACTTCATTGCAGTCATTGCTGAACAGATAAAATAAAATGCATTTTCAAATTTAATGGATGGCTTCTGACTTCTGAATCTCCAATATATTCTTCCTACAAATGATTTTCTAGGGCTTTGTAGATGAGCTTAACCTATGAGATTTTAATCAGATCTCCCCCATTTGTAGAACAAAATCCAGTCTTTAGTAAAGTAAGAGATTCACATCCTTCTGATTTGATTAGTGGGTGAAAAGGTAGAGCACTATGGCAATGATTGATACAAAGCCAGATATTTACAGAGGATTCCAAGCAAACTCACAGATCCACATCACAGCTCAGGGAGTACAGCTAGCTGCTGGATCTCAACAGGAGTAAAAGGCTATTGGCCATTACTCAATTAATGACAGCGTGAGAATGTAACCATTCTTCAGGGTCATCTGTAAGAAGCTAATAAAATGCTCTTCATTAAAACACTATAGAATTTTAAAAGTACTTACAGTATGTAGAACATTACAGATAGATGTGTGAGAGCCATTTCAAAGAATATTAAATTAAGTTCTTTAATGCAAATACTTCAGACATCTTTTCTTATACAACAAAACAAAGATTTAGAAGATCAGTAGATGCACAATATTTAGGTTTTCTAAACCTGTGCCTTTATTTTGTCCCTTTAGTATGCTGCCTTTTGTATTCTGTTTGTCCGTGTTTGTATTTGAGAACAACTTTTAGTAGAACCCTATGAGCTTCAAAGAGGAAAACATACAAATTAATATTAATGATCTCTCATGATGTACAGTAACTGCTCTTAAAACACACCACAACTCCAAAATTTCCTTAATCTAGGAAATCGTTTTACTGGTGCTTTACTTTTTTTAGGCATGAATAAATAAAAAATCTACAAATGCCTTTCTAAATCCCTTTTTGTCAATCATGTGGCACGTCTGGCACATTAACAAAGTAACGGGGCTATATTTGGTGTCAGAATCTACCTGCCAAAGATGGAACTGACTTTCTCACAGCTGGCAGCTTCAATAATAATACCTATGGTCAATGACAAAGAGCGTAACTCAGTTAGCAATGTGCACTTCACAGTTACTTCCACAGATGGCTCAAAAATGTTTCCCAAAAAGATAAAATAAACTGTCAGCATTTAATTTCAGCATTTTGATTTTGAGCTTTCCCTCAGAGTGGCTCAGATCAGAAAAATAGAAGTTTAATTCTTATTCTTAAGTAATGTGAATCACACAGACTCAAAGGCGTAGATCAAGATGCTGTGTCCAGTCATTATTTCTTCAAGTATTGTTTGCTCATATTGCATTTGACCTGATGATCTCTAGGTAACAAAAACAGTATGAGTGCCTATACACTACAGTCAATAACATAACAAAATGACTGATGACTTCTGAATTTATTTTCTTCAGAACCATCTTGTGAATTTGTTTTCTCTTTATAGAGCCACTCAGTAAAGTAAAAATAAATGCTACATTACCGAGCAGGAGAAGACCTCCGGGCTAAGGGCAAAATCCAAAGGCAATATAATTCACTTCAGGTAGATATTTCTCCTGTGGGCTAACTGCTCATTTCATTGTGAATGACACAGAAAAACAGGCCATCATTGCTGCTGTTCTTTGTATCTGAAATCTGCACTATTAAAAAACAGTGCTTTACTATTACTACTTATTAATAGTATAGTACTTACACAGTACTATGATTATTGTACTATTCCACTATTATTTTTACACATACCACATTGTGTACAATGTGAATACTTCTGAAAGTATTCAGACACTTTCTATAGTGTCCCAATTTATTTTAATTGCAAAATGATGTAAAACACGTTTTTTAACTGTTTTGTAACAAAACCTGCACAAACTGAAAACTTCTAAGGGTAAGATAAATTACAGTAATGTTAACAAAACACAAAGAGGAAATAAGATATGATAATTGCATGGAAGTATTCAGTACTGGAAATTTGATATTTGCTCACACTGTGGACTCTGTTCTATAAATAAACTCTGATGATTTTTTTCAATAAAGAATGAAGTAGTGTCTCAGAGAGACTAATTGGAAACTTTAAATAATGACAGAAAAATGGCTGATGTATTAAACGGATATCTCACTAAGGTATGTACTGTACCAAGGAACAAAAACTGACAGCAGACTAAAGAAAGACAGATATCTATTTTAATTAATGGCATAGCAGTGTTGCAGGAACTTGATGTGCTCAAGATAAACAAATATATCAGGCCCAGTTGTATTCTATCAATCTTAATTAAGGAAGACAGATTTTATTCATTTTCCCATAAACAAAACTCTTCTAGCAGTCAGTGAAGACAGGGCTAATACACATCAGCTGGAAAATTGCTATGGTAGCACTTACACATAAAAATACCACAAAACTGACGCATGTATTTAAAGACCATTAAGTCTTACGTCTATAACATGTAAGGTTTAGAGACAATAATTAGAACTAAACCAGAGGGTAATCTGTATGGTAATTGTAGTCTTCATGATAGTCAATGTGGATTCCGAAAATGTTTATATTGCTTTGCAAGGATATGAGCTTATGAAGCTTATTATATCACATATTTTGATTTTGAGAAAGCTTTTGATAAAATTCCCCATTAAAATTAATTCGTAAATTGTAATTATAAGCATCCAATGTAATGCAGGTAAAGAATGAATACTCAAACTTGATTTAATTAGCAGAGTAAGTTTGCTAGCAGTACTATCTGTACTAAGACCACTACTATTGCTGATATACTTCATGTAGATTCTGGTAAAGTTACTGTAAAGGTACTGTAGTAAACTAGTTAACTAGTCCAGTTCACAGACAATGCCAAACTGAAGAAACCACAAAGGAAATTCAAAATGATTTAGATGAAATCCAAGGCTGTGAAAATATACAGTATGTGCTAGTAACAAAAACATTAGTTACAAGTATTGGATGGGAAACACTGATGAAAAAAGATAATTATTAAAAATAACTGAGGTATTTATGTTGACAAATCATTTTTATTTTTCAGATACTGTGGGGAAGCAATAAAAAGGCACATAAATGATATGATATACAGTATACTGTAGTTAAAAGCAAAGAGTTTAAATCAAGAAATGTAACATAAAAATGTACAATCCAAAGGAAATTAGTGCTCTGGAATCAGTCCAGAGAAGAACAATTAGATACTTAGCCAGCCTCCAAGGAATGTTCTCCACTAGCAGGCTAAATGTGACAACTTTTAAATCTTGAAAAAGGGAATACTATGAGAGCACTTGATCAAAGTATTCAACACCATCAATTTCAATCCAATGGACCAGAGAACACAAACAGAAAATATGGGTGATGTAAGATGGTGTAAGGAAGAGACTTGTATGTTTGTGTTGCAATGTGTTAAAAGAAGTAGATGCATATGACTTTTATGCTCAAGTACAGACACCTGTGACGTGCTGCAGATTCTAGTCAGATTTGTAACAGTTTCCTCTGGATAAATTGTGCCAGACCTTAATTTAGAACACACACAGTGTGTTATTCATACACATTTAATCACTCTGGTGCAGTCCCTTTATAATGCTATAATTCAGTTATCCTCAGCATTAAAAATCCATCACACAGAGAGAAAGACTTTCTGCGTCAGTTTTCAACATGTCATCTGTAAAAGGATGCCAAGAATATAGAACACTGCATCTTGCCAACAAGCAGATCAAGTAGAATAAATTCAAAAGAAAATGGAAAAACACTGGAGACTAATGATGATAATGTGATATAATTGGATTGCTTTTCCAGAAATGTCCATATTATTATCTTAAACATTGTTCTTTAATGTCCAGGAGTAGCAAATTAGGATGAGACAGTATAGCATAGGTAAACGGACAGAGGCCCCATACAGTTTAAGGACAAATTCCCAGCACAACAAAACATATTCCTCCCAGAAGAAAACATGTCTAGCAAGGAAAATAGATACAACATTTTACTTCTTTTCAAAGACTGTTTACAGTACTTTATGCATAAAGCCGCGTACAACGGAAAGTTCGATTTCCACGGCCCACATTGCAGACTGTTCCAATACACTTCAGGAGAATTCTGGAGACGCACGCAGAGCAGTGAAGCCCAATGCATAACCTGGGCCTGGGTTATTTCTCCAGTTGTACTTGAGATACCACAGAAGACTACGAGGAGATCTGATTTAAATATTCAAAAACCTTCAAAGGCACTGTCAAATTAAAAGAAGTGGAATTCTTCAAAATCAACGGATTGAAACACAATCCAGAAGACATGTGGCAACTGCTAAATCCGTTTGAATCTGTGAATAGGGTACACTTTGTTTCTACATTGTGACAGACTGGAACAAACTACCCAAGCTTTGTGATGCTGACTTCCTCTCATCTCGGCAGGGTGAGAACCATGGATCAATTAGCTACTACTGTAGCAACTAAATCAGTTTCATGAGCTAAGAGATCATTTTCCATCCAGTGCACACGTTCAGATCACCTCTATCTCGTTTGTAACTTTCCTTATGTAACCACTAATCTGAAAATGAAATTTTTAATTTGAAATCAGTTGGCAAATGACAATAAACGTACAGAGGTCAATAATTTGGTAGTGCACAGAACTCAAGAGAGCAGCTGTACGAAAAGTAGTATGGGTCTGAGGCACTGTGTGGAGTAGCATAGAGACCAGTTTCAGGATCGCCACTCATTCCGATTTTTCAAAACAACCTTGTTTTGTACTCATTAGCAAACCTGTCTAATTTATAGATTTTATGCCACTAAAATAAATCTGACTCATCAGCAGACACATCCAGACAGTTTTGGAGTGGTGCAAAAATAATAAAATGCCTGGAAACATATTTAGATTGTTCCTTTAACATTAAAGGAGGCCATGCTAAGATTTTACAATTTAGCGATAAAACCCCACCTAGAAAATTTTCACCATGACATACTGTACATTACTGGTTGCCACTACACTAAGCAGGTATTGCAGCATGGGGCATAATCCAGAGAGGACAATGAGTAAGATACAGCAGGGCTGAAGGGGAAGTCATGTGTGGCTGGAATGAAACAATTGAATCTTTTTGCCCCCAGGCAAGCAAGATTTCCCAAACATTAAATGGAGGCTTTCAGAATTCTGAAAGGCACCAGCAAAGTCACTTCAAACTTTTCCATCTAAAACCCAACATACTGCCTAAGCCAGAGGGCATAAATGGAAATTAAATGAAACTTAGTTCAGAACTGAGAGCAGGATCATCTTCAGAAAAAAGGTGATGAGTGTAAATGCTGAGTCACTGGAACCATTAAAACGAATCTTGGTACAGGCTCCTGAATCATTCAAGTACTAACAACTAGACAGGTGGGTGATGGGCTGAGGGGCCCCCTTTCCTTCATAACCTTTCTCATTTTCTTCAAATCTTTTCAATCTTTGTTTTGGAGAAAACCTCAAAGGTCCTCAGAAGAGATTAAATAAATTCTGCGTTTTGCCCTCTTACACACAGAATCGTTCTTTATTTTCAGCTGATTATAACTACTATGCCTGTTGGGGTTTTTTTGTCATCAAAACATGGTAACTCCAAGGATTGTCTGCAAAGTTCAAAGGTCTGAAGTAATGTTTTCATGGTTAAATCTGTGTTCCAGACAAATAAGAGAATGAGTTGACCTCCCAGGCAGTAAAATAACTGCCCTGTTGCATCACACCAGGCTTTTTTCAGTTTGTTAGGAAATAGCTGGAAAGAAAGAATGCACACTACTGCCAGTATTAGCCAAGTTTTAAAACTGCATTCTGACAACCTGCCTCACTGTTTTCATCAGAAATCTTCGACTCTCGAACCATCAAACTTCCTTCACTAAATACGTGAAAGCTTTTTTATAACATTCACAATATCTTCCCAAACTAACACCGCCTAGAGAATCATGTCCAGACGCTTTGAAGTAATTATGTCCTGACACACACTCGTGTGGAGGGACAGCAATCAGTGGACAAAGGAACATGTGCTTTCCATATCTTGAAAGAAAGTTCAACTGCATGTTTAAATTAATAATTTTAAGATGATGAAATAGGAATATGTGAGAGAAAATTAAATTTTTCAATTTTGTAAATGGAAAATTAAACAACACATTAAACTAACTGACTTCCATTTGGTTTGAGGAAAATGATTTTATTTAAACCTAGATACATTAATAAAATCCTAAAAATATAATGCTATATTTAACCCATCTCAGTGGAGACAACTTATGGAGTGGGGCAATGGAAGAGTTTTAGTGTCATTCTACAATTTGATATAGAAATAAATGTAAATGTTTCTTACCTTCTTATAAGGGCTTCTTAAAATCTTTTTTCATTAAGTGACACTTTTTCACTATAAGTAAGCAAAGAAATGATATTTTCCCAGCTCCCTTCTGATCTTTCTAGTTACCATTGAAAAGAAAAAACACTTCCTGTGCTCTCCAAGACTCGAGCTGACTGATTAAAAACGTACACAGCTAATTAGCAGTGTTGGTTAGACTGCTATTGCATTATTACAGCTAAACAAAGTTTAGGTTCTGAATGACTAACTGAAGAGTATTTACTTGAAAACAGCAGTACAGGAGTTTTTTAATGAACCTACTGTAGGTGTTAGGCACTTTTTAACATGCAACCCACACAGCTGGTCATTTCCTGGCAAATTTGTGCAAACAATGTGTCTGTACTTTATGGAAAAAAAACTCAGCTCATGCGGTGTTCTAATCAGAAATATCATTTATCTTTTCACAGAACCTCTAGACAGTCATTCCGCCTCAAAACATAGCTGCAGATATCTGCTCATACTGTACCTTTCACAGGGAGAAGTGGTTTACATACTGTATGTGGCTCCTTGATCATTGTTTTTTTATTTAGAATCCTTAAATATGCAAAACCAAAACTGTAACATGAATGCCTTTGCATGGTGCTGTTTTCGAATGACAAATCCTTCGTTTTTTCATGTATTAAAAGCTATCTTTGTTCATAAAAAATATACAGCTATGATCCAAACATTCCTTCCCCCTTCTGTGATTTCTATTAATGAACCTGTAGCAGCTTAAAAAAGTGGAGGAGCATTTTAACACCATTAATTGCCCCTTTGCCCCTGCTTCCCAGTACCCTTTTCGATGAAGCGTTCAGCACATGATGGATGGAAAGTACTGTGGTCTCGTCATGAATTTATCCTTTCATGCAATAGTTCCCAACTTTTCTCTCTTTCGAGTCATCCATCACTGTGCCATTCCTTTACTTACTACTGTAAATACCTGGAATCTTAGGAGAGGTAATGAAATCAGTCATATACAGTATGGAATTATTCCATTCAAGAAATATACACTAATGAGAAAGCAGAGTGTAATGCCCCTGCTCTCTGATGCAGCTGTGTCCTAAATACTGTTCTTTTTAAAATGATTACAAGCTTCCGAATTGGAAATAATAGTTTCAAAAAGTACATGTTCATATTGTTCACATTGAGCTCTGTGACCCGTTTCCCCTAGTTACAATACATTACAGCATTTTCTTGAGAGACACTTTTTGTCTTTTCTGTACAAGTAATTTTTCTAAGTACTGTAAAGGTCACAATCTGAGGGCATTTAGACAGTATAATGTATTAAGGAACACACACAGATGTGCCCCTACAGCAGCTGATGCAAGACATGGTTCATGAATATTATACGGAAGAGGATGAACTCTCATCATTATTGTATGCTTAACAGGGAACACTTTTCTACTTTAAAGAACTGCAACTTAACTAAAATTATATCTGGCTTATATTAGCTTATTTTTCTTACTGTGTGGGTGTGCTTTCCACTCCTTGGACTGCCTTGTACACTCCTTGGAGTATGTTTGTGGTTTGCAGCAACAAACCAGATACTGAACAACCCTTTTTTAAAACTCTTTTCAAGCAAGAGTTCACTCTGTTGCCTTGCAGTACTGCATGTGCAGCCAGTGAGAGTGTGGGGGTGGCACTGCTGTTTGGAGTGAAGGGGGCATTTTCATGTTTGAAAATGTAATGAAGCATCTCTACCTTGGTCGCAGTTGTCTTCGTCTTCCCCAAGCTTGCAGTCCTCCTGACCATCACAGAGCCATTTTAGCGAAATGCACAAGTTATTTAAGCACTGGAACTGATCCTTCGAGCAACGTGTTTCACAATCTTTCTGCAAACACAGAGAAAAACATGTTAATTTGTGAAATTAACTGAATAGAGACTGTACATAAGGGTACAATTTTGGAAGCGCTAGCTTCCAATGTACATTGAGCTTTATGGCCAGGCTTGGGGCATAAGTTAGCATCCTACACTGACTGTCTGTAGGCACTAAACCTTAATGGTCTTGAATAGAAAAGACTGCAGAGGGACCTGATAGACGTACTCAAAATTCTCAAGGGTACTGACAAGGTGAACCCGGAGGACTACTTCACAATAACCAGTGAAACACTAACCAGAAGGCATGAGTGGAAACTACTGTATGTGGAAATGCATTTAAAACTGACAACAGGAGGCATTTCTTTCACTAAATGGTTGTGTGGGTATGGAACAAGCTACAAGTCATGCGGTTGACGTCTATACCCATTTCAGTCAAGAAACTGCTGGATCAGATCAATTAATTACTAAATACCATGTGCCAGTTGGCCTCTCCTTATTTGTGGATTTTCTTATGTTCTTTTGACTCAGCTCCTCCAGTGTGGGCCGCAGGCAGCCTCAGGGCAGGATTCTGGGTATGGAGGCACACTAATGGCAGAATTCATCTAGAGTAGGTGATCAGTGGTCGGCCAGAATCTTTTGCCATGTGACTTGTGAGAGAGCATGCAGTGACATCCGGGAAATATTTCTTCTCCTCCAATTGGCACTTTCGGTCAGACACTGTGGAGCTCCTGGTGTGTCGAAAGATGAATGACTGTGCCAGGCAGGTGGGCCAGGGAACATGTCTGCAGATCCTCATTCTCCCTATACAGTAAAGAGGCTGTAGCTGTGGCTTTTTCTTAAATGGCTGGCGTTTTCAAGTTGAGTGGGTATATAATTAAAAATATAATGGAAAATTCTAATTTCTTAAAAAAATTGAATATCAGTGGTGGTTTATATAGTAATTTAAAACTATAGTTTGTAAGAAACAAAAAGATAGGCCTAATATTTGTATTATTACTTCATGTACATTATTCTAATGAAAAGATTCATGTTTACTGTGTTACTTACTGCATAATGTCCTAGAAGAATGTGTTGAAAAAGAAAAACATTAAACTTTGACATGTTTGTATTCTACAGCTTTCAGATGAACAGTCCCCTCCTGTGATCTTTCTCTGCAAAGATTAACGCATGTTTTTCACTCAGAATTGAAAAAATGCACATTCTGACTCACATGAGTAGCAAGAGCGAGTCCTGCCCCTCCATTGTACTGAGAAGCTTTTGTGGGCACAGTCGCATGGGAATAATTGTGTTCGTGGGCACCGTAATTATACACACATAAGAGTAACCTTACACAGCAGAGATGATAATAAATAATGTATTGGTTTGCTCTTCGGAACTTGTAGGTTGCTCTTTAAGTACATTCTCCACTGTATCCCTGAATTAGTCATCCTCATCCAATTAAGTTGTGAATTCAATTTGTTCTTGTATAGTGCAGTATTTCATTCTTGATTCCAGCTGTTTAACTAAAGTGTTTGTATGTGTCTATTGCTACACAGATAAATAAGTCATTTAAATTATTTTCCATTATTAAGAAAGTTCAGAGTCATGTGTTTCTTTTGGTGTTGAAGTCATCAGAAATGAAAGAAATGAAATTTACAAAAACATATTTTATAAGATTAAGACAAGATAAGCTCTTTTTAATTACAACAAAATATTTCAACATGCAAAAGAACACTTTGAAACTGAAAAGCAAACTTATATGATCATTTTTGCATACTTGAATTTTTTTTGGTGATGGAAAAAGATTTTGGTATTTAAATAGAACACAGGGTGTTTTCAGCTCTTGAGTTCTTGGTTCTGTTCCAGACTGAACCTGCTTTCTAAGTGGAATTTGCACATTATTCTCAAGTGTTTTTCCAATTGCTCAGGTTTTTCTGAAGATATGCAGAATAAGTCTGTTTCTGTGATAGACTGGATACAGTTGTGTCCATACCCTGTGCTCCAGGATTAAGGAGGTTTTTAATGACAGCTGGACAGACTATACCATTTTCTACTTACAATATAAATTACATTTTCTGGCAGTAACATACAGTACTGTAGGATTCAAAAAGGTTTATAAAGTACAGGCATTCTTCTAACTTGAAAACAGGGAGCAACAAAAACTATATTATTAATTCACCTGTGGCAAAGCAAGGCTGGGACTGGCTCATTTTAAATATTAGTCCATGCTGAATGGTAAAGAAAACAAACACCACATTTCAGCTATGGAGCATTCTTAATAAGCCTTTTTTGAGCCTTCATCTGAAGAAGGCTCCATGGCCAAAAAAGTGTCTCTTTTATTTTCTTCACCTTTCAACATGGAATGAATCTTCACCTGTTCCTTCACAGCCTACTCATGCTGAAGCAGCTACTGTACCTGCTCAAACGTCACTTTTAATATCTGCACGCCAATGTCAATTACCCTAAAATATACAGTAGCAGCAGTGGAAAGGATCATTATGACCATTCACTAACCTCATCAGAACTATCAGCACAGTCGTGATCCCCATCACACCGGAATCGTGCCGAAACACATTCCCCATTCGCACAGACAAAGTCTTTCGAATTGCAAGTCGGAGGTTCTAAGGAGAAAAAACCAAAGACAAAACAATATGAGCAATACAGTAAGGAAACACTTCCTAATCCTCAATAAATTGCAATTCATGGCCATATCACCCTGTTTTTTTTTTGTTGTTAGTGGGACTTACTGTTGGGTCTGCGTCTTTCTGCACTGAAATGACAAAAAGGCTCTCCCTGCTTGCCAGCTTTTCTTGATTATTGCCTTTTACACATCCGGACTCTATTGCTATGTGCATTATAAGCAGTGACATTTGTGGGTGATGGCTGCAGAGAAAACTTTATTAATTCCTGTATGCTTAGTCTCCAACCTGAGAAAAATAAAATCAGGAGACCTTCACTCTACTGTAAATTGGGAAGATTAAATCAAGACCTTTGTGTTGATAAGCAAGGTGACCAACTTTGCATATTTTCCTAATACTGCAGCTTGAAGTAATTATTAATTGGTGCATTGAAACAGAAGAGTTACACAGCTGACAGTTTCTAACCTCTTTTTATATCATAAGCTGGATTTTCTTACAATCTTTACAACCTAGGTTGCCACTTTTGCAAACAATATCAGAAATAAATAAGACTCTGCAATTATATTTATATTATATGAAATAATGTTCCTTATTTATGTAGTTTAATATTTCCTTCAGGAGCACAGCCAAGAAATATCATAAAAATAAATGGTACCAAATGTTTAATATTGATGGTTTAAGGTAAATATAAACTAAGAAGTTCCTTTAATTGTGAATGTACTTTTTACCATCATTTAAAAGCTTCCCAAATATTTCTCTTGACAGAGATAAAACATCTGGACAGTGCTCAAATCAATCATCTAGTGGGCTTTATTAGAAAAATTTCTATGTATCTAGAGATTAGTATCAGACTTCACCACTCAAAAGGCAATTTCTATTTCCTCACATTCCAGCCAGTGGTTATTTATGTTTTCAAAAGATCATGATTCAAAGAATCACCAGTCTAATCTTTGGTAAAAGGACAATTAAAGGGCACATTTAGAAATGTTCTTTCCTAAAATATAATCTAAAATTCTAAAACCATTTATTATCACAACAATGACACAAATGTGAAATGTTGCTAGTGTTTTAGTTATTACTTAACTCACTTTTATTAGGCAACTTAGAATTTAGATAAGCAAAAGAAAATTAAATTTAGTTTCTGTGATAAAGAGAGCTTGTCACATGCCTTTTATCTTTGGCATAAAAGGGGCATGGGGCTGAACCAGCTTAATTACACTGAGCAATCAGAAAGTCCCATTGCAAAGGCATTCAAAAACAGAACAAAGGAAGTACAGTACCTAAAGGGTGCTAATAAGGGAGCTAATAATTAATAAGATGACAATAGGTAGAGCTCCAATTCTAACCATACTGAGAAGATAATTGCTCATTTTGGGAGTAGTCTTAATGGAGTCAGCATTATTTTTTAAGAGCTGTGTCTCTGTTTTCAGTGGTTATAATACTCTGAATATGTAACAAAAAGTAACAAGTTGATGAGGTTATTAGGTCTTTGTACTCACAGTACATCTCAAATTAGACTAGAGGACTAAATGACACAATACCAGCAATGAAGATCCGAGGAATAGCAGTGAGAACATGGCATGGACATTTCTCACTGAAAACATCAGACTAATGACTGAGGGTCCTATCGGATGAAATGTACTGTAGGTGTGAGACTCCAGCTCTTCACTGCTTCACCACCTTGTGCTCTGATTTTGAACAGTCACTAAATGCCAGCAGTCCTTGTAGCTTATTCCTATGCCTCAGTGAAATCAAAGGGTTTAAAACTGGGGATAGATTACCTCTGTATTCATACAATGGATGATTGCAATGGAAATATACTATATACTGTAGCACAACAGCAAAACAAATACACTGACTAGACTGTTCTGTTTTTTTCTCTCCTTTTAGAAATCAATAAAATAAATATATTAACAACCATGAACCTATACAACTTCAAAATATACTGCCAAGGCCTAATAAGGTATTTATGAGTAATAGATTTGGTTATCTTTTCAGACATCCATACATGCTTTTTAAAGGAAACTTTTATTAGCTCAGCAACAGCCCAGCTGGCACAATCGTAAGTCTGATTGTAAGCAGTAAAGGCAACGGACTGGAAAAGAGTCAGTGAATCTTGTGAGGTGCCATGCAGAAAGGCCTGAATAAAGAAAAATGACTAAAAAAGGCTCTGAGTGCATGTTAACATCATGAAGAGAACAGAAGTGGTACCACACACCTTTATTATTTAATGTTCTTACACAAAGGGAATGCGGAACGACATACGCTGCCATAATTCTGAAGCTGATACCTGGCTTCTTTCAAGAAATGGCTGGATGAGATCTACTAAAACCCAATAAGACAGATGGGCTAAATAGCCACCTCGCAGTCATTACCTTTCTTATGTTTTTAATTTGAATTGGCATTCAGGTGCATGAGTGAACACAGGAGATTTAGCAAATTTCAGATTTCTAAGATTCTAATAGCCCTAATCTAAGAGATCCAAAGCTCATCCTGTGTGTTGCTGAACTCAAGGCTAATCATGATTCTAAGTAGTAAACCAGTATTTGCATTTCTGTGACAGCACAACCAATATACTTTTTACAAATGGACATCACCATAATGATCATGATTTCTTGTGTTCTTTCATCATCATGTGCTTTCCTGTCTGTTTTGATGGACAGAAGAAAACAAAACAAAAATACGGAAGAAAAGACAAGTTCTTACCGCAGTTCTCTTCATCTGAACCGTCTCCACAGTCTATCTGACCATCACACCTCCAGTGGTCTGGGATGCAGTTGTTATTCTTACAACAGAATTCATGAGGTCCGCACGTCTTCTCATCTTAGGGAGAAAAAAAACAAAAACATGTGTCCTTTCAAAGAATCTCTTAATAAAAGAACAAAACTATACATTTTCCAAAGTTTGTCAGTGACTTTTTATTGATTTAGAGACAAGTATTCACGACATTTGTCATTGTATTCTGAAATATGTTTTTAAGAAATTGTCTTTTTACATTAAAAGGAAAGCCTTTTGCCAGTGTGAACTGTCTTTACATTATAAATGTGAAACCAGAACACTGAACACCAAAATGATGCAGAAGCTACAGGTGACCCAAAGATTCAAGGAATGCCTATGCTTAAAAAACCTAGACAAATGTGTTAGAGCACAAACAAGAGGGTGAAAACTATAATAAGACTACAATAATACATTGGCAAAGGGCTTTACTCATACTGTATCAAAAACATCATCCCTGGATCAAGGAAACACTAAACACCGAGTCAAAGTGTGACCAAGAAAGTAAGATCAATCAATTGGAACGAGCAAGATGGAGGGTAGTAGCAATGGGCAAACAAATCGATGGGAGGCCTTCATTCAGAGGTGACTCAGTAAAGGTTTAATGCAACAATGACAATGCTCTCTTTACAATATCATAATTACCTTATCATAGTCTGAAGCTCAGACACATGCAAACATGTGCTTTATTTGATGATTTATACCACCATACTTTTGAAATAGCTATTTTTCTCTTTTGCCTATTTTATTTTAATCATCTTAAAATGACTGCACACAGTTGTACTGTATGTCCAGCAGTTATGCTCAGCTTTATTAAGCAGCCATTTCCAGCACTCGAAATCAGAAATGAAATAAAGTTTTAAAGCCCTGTCAGAAATGTTATCCAAGTGTCCTAAAAATAAATATATAATGCATTATTAATGGACATATCACAATGTCATGTTTGAGTGCTAATTCCTGGGTTTAATGGAGCATTATCAGAATTCTAATTGGATTCAAAGCTGCTGTAGAATATAAGGCTTTGTTTTTCACTGCAGGGTAAAATTCGCCTCTTGTACTTGAGAAACAGGCAGATGCTGTATGATGTACTTGTAATATCTACAGAAAGGTTTTTGCTGATGGGAAAATAGACAAATATGAATTATGAGAATCTCCTGAGAAGAAAAATGCTCATACAGAGGTAAAGGACTTTTTACTTTAAACATCTCAATTCATATTCAAATATACTGTATATAATGGATTATCTGTTTTATATACACAGACTGTACTGTGTATTTATTTTTTATACATAAATAGCATTAACTGTTTATGTATACAAATAGAGGCTGTGGGCCATTTAATATTTTTTGGTTTTATGTTTTTTGAATGGAAAACACAAGTTTGGGAAGGGAATTAAAATTATTCTAGATTGCTTCAAATATAATTTGAGTTTCTAATTTACCAGCTGCATAGCTGAACATAACTTTTTCAATCTTATTTTCATTGTGTTGCAAACTGTGAAAATATTGGCCACACTGCACCAGTCGCAATAAGGTCACACTGCCTTGTAGGATCTGCTGTTTTCTTTACTAATTAGAACAAACTTGCCCTTGCAAAACACGTTCATTACTGTGACCTACAAACACATTTCTAAGATGTCACAGGAGTGTAATTGCTACCCATGCATGAAAAAGAAACCGCATTTTTTTCTCACCTGTTATATACTTTCATTATAGTATAAAAACCTAAACACAAACCAATGAGATATGAGAGTTATATTTAAAGCTGTACTGGAGCAGTACAGTATGCAAGCATGTGAGATACTGTATAATCTTTCTCGTCCAGACACTGCATACTGTACGTGCTATGTATTATATATATATATTTTAATTTCTAAAGGAAGATTTTTTATTTAGTTTTCAAAGGTTGAAAAAATATACAAAACTTTCTTCAGTCCTCAAATTCCAAACATTAGGAACAACAAGTTGCGCACACCTAATGTAGCAGTAGCATAGCTGGGCATGAAAACTGCCCTATTATTTTGTTGTGCAAATTCAACAAGAGTGAAGGGAACAAATATTAAGAACTGGTTCAGAGGTTATACAACTGCCAGGAAATGGCTATGTTTCATTGATTAAGCTTTGTCTTCTCTGTACGTCTAAAGTACAAATGATCAATACTTCGCATTACATTTCCTCACAAACCAAGTGTGTCTCCTTGTATGCCAATATTCATTTATAAAATTAATTTAACCTGTTAACTGTAAGCTGGGACAGCAGTCTTAAACCTAGAGAAGAAAGAGAAATTTCCAAAACTTATTGAATTATTAAAAAATGACAAAAAACCTTGTTTTGATAACTTCCTGAAAACCAGGTTTCACTCTTCAAAATTGAAACACAATTTCTTTATAAATAAAAGGAATGGATGCATACATATTGCGTATGCGTTGCACCTTTGTGAAATCGCTGCAGTAGGTGCATCAAAAGATGTCTCAGTCAAGTCCACCTAAGATCATGTTTCACTGCAGCAGCTGGATAAATTATTCATGAAGGATAAATGAAAATATCCATTATGTCCCGGTATGACACTAATGAAATCTTTGGAAGTGACTTGGTGAAAAACAATATCTTGTTTCCATGTTTTGGCTCATTACATTTCCCATAGTGTTGCTAAATGTCACTTCAAGGGATTAATCTATTCCCATATAAAATGTATGTGTTAACTGGCATAATCAGAACACAGGTAGTAGGCTTTCTGAAGACCTGTTCAGCTAAGTTTTTAAACTTCACTTGTGACAACAACACATGCACAGAGAATTCTCACCCTGACCAAAGCTACTTCTCCTCTGTGCATTGTGTTGGAATTGCCTTATAATATACATCCTAGTGCCTATTAACATACATAATGAGAAGCACTTGCACAATGGAGTAATCGCAGTATTCACTACAGTATGTTGTGTTACAATCTCTTAAACTGTCCGCAGTGAAGTTGTGTTGCTAATTCAACTGAAACGACACTATTACATCACAATTTTCTAAAAACATGTAACACTTTTGTCATGATCAATTAAACAGACGATTTGTTCAATTGAGTATTTAGAGATCATTCAAGACTAAAATCTAAAGTTCTTCAGCCTTCAAGGAAGAGTCTTTAAAATAGGTGATCTAACACTAACAGACCCCCATTTTAAGTTCTGCTTAGTTCTCAGGGTATTGGTGTACTACTGTACTTTATTTGTTAACAAACAATATTTTATGAAAAGCAATGAATGAGAAATGTCTAAATATTGATAGACTTAATTCCATTTCATTCCAATATGTTTCACATTGGTTTAATAAACCAATTGAACAATTATATTTTACTTATATAAAGTAGTGCCATTCAATGTCATGCATCTTATGGTACTTTACAAAAATACATTAATAACAAAGAAAAGTAAAAAGTTTCAAGTTTTAAAAATGTTCACGGATTCAGAGTTTCTTAAGGAAACATGAAAAATTCCTCAGCTTTGGTGCACAGACAGAGAAGGCTCAGTCTCCCACAGTTTTCAACATGTTCTCTGGCAGTTTAGAGAACTGCACTGACTGAATGTAAGCTACAGTACAAAAAGTGTGTGAATCCATATGCAAAAGGTCCCTCAAATATGGCACAGTGAAAATTCACAATATAAAGCTTTACAGCAAGATCTTGAAATGAAATCCTATCTGTATTTTACAAACAACCAGAGTAGTGACTGCAGCATGACACTCCAAGCAGATTTAGATTATGTGTGGACAAAAGTTGATTTTTTCAGTCGGTATTTGGAGATCCCTGCTAGCAGGCGCTATGCTACTCAATTCTAGAAAAAAAGGAAGCAAATACAGCTTTCTCAGCATTAATCATAACCAAACAGGATCTGACTTGAGCAATGTTACATCAATGCAGAAGGATAATTAAACGGCATTCCAAATACAGTGTTGATAGCTTAGAGTAGGATCAGAAAGGACACCAATGTGTCTGACTGGAGCATTTGGAGTCAATTTAAAATGATCAAGTATGAACAAGTATGAATTTTAAATTTAATAATCTAATATTTAGAACCAACTAAAATACACTGTATTATCAGTTTATAGAACCCTCCCTAAAAGAAGCCCAAGATCAATGTCCTTGTGGAACAGATATACCCTTTAATAATCTTGAATTATTGGGGAAAGTATACAGTACATAGTACAGGCCTGGTTAGGGTCCAGTCTGAACCCTCAGAGATTTACTGTATGTTTTACTCAGCACATGCATTAGAAAGAAATATCCAGAAGAAAACCAGTCAAAAAGCAATAATCTCATTTTATTGTCTTTGTTCATTCTAAATTCTGAAGTTGTAGCACACACAGGTCTTCTCTAATACCACTTATATAATATATATATATATTATCCCTAATGTTTAATGATGAGCAAAAATAAAACTCAATTATTTATTTTAAACACAGGACCTGGGATGGTTTTTTTTTGCCTTCAAAAAAATGAAAACAAATAAAGAAAGGAAAAATGAATCTTTTATTTCCACTATCACATTTACTTACTGGCAATGGGAGATAGGGTATGTATATGCTGGTAAGGCAATAAAATGTGTATTTTTGCACACTTCTGGTGTGTACTTATGACAGGTTGACAAGAACGTATGTGATCTTCACTTCACTGATGGGCAGAAAGAAAAAGAACAAAAAGAAAAAAAATCAAGCAAATACAAGAGAGAGCTAAGAATTTCCCATAAGTCTCCGAGTAGTCAGAATTCACTGAACGACAGCTACCTCTGCCTATTAGATCAGCTTTTTCCATAGCTGGTCAGTTTGAAAACCTAAGGGGTCCTTTTATTTTGCTGGCAAAAATAGATGGAATTGTGTTGTCTGCGTCTGAAGTATTATGGTCAGTATAATGCCCTTGACTTGTTGGTTTGTTAGAAAAAAGTGTTACTGCTGTGAAAACAAACGTAATGGTTGAATTTATAGGATATTGGAGATCACCTGCGTTTGTGATACTTTGAGAAACTAATAAAAAAGTTTGCTTATGGTAATAAAAAGTGTAGCATCAGCTGCACAATTAAAGGTTAAATCACATATGAATCTAATGGCTTAAATAAGCTTAGCATACAATTTCTAAACATTTGACCGTTTGACCATTTGACCGTTTCATCCAAGAGATAAGTCATGTGAAGCCATATTTCTGAAGTGTTTGGTCTACAAATAAAATATAGATGGTAAACAACAGGACCCAACATAGACTCCTGAGGCACAATACTACCAGCATAGTTTAGGTTTTTAAACACTGACAGCACACAGATCTTAAACAGCACCAGAGTTAGCTGAAAACCTAATTACATCTTATTCCATGGGTCTGATGCAAAGAACAAGACACAAGACATAGACGTATAAAAAAAACATATCGAGACATATTGTATGATAAACAGAAAATTAATACATAATACAAATGTTAAAAGTGTACAAGAATAATGTTCAATTTATAAATATATCAAAGATTGCAAAAGTTACATTTGACAAACGCTTATCAAGATTAGCCATTAAAAGAGACAACAGAAGATTCATGATTACAGCACTGATTTGCTTTAAGCTATGTGTCAGTTTAGTTTTAATATGTTGTAAAATTAGATAATTGTTTAATACTAGGTGGTTGTGTAAGCTTGATGCTCTAACTGAAAACTGAAATTAACTTCGTAGTTGTAGAGTGAATATTTACAGTAGCAACATAAGACTAATATTTTTGGATTATATGTGAACAGAATTTTTAGTGTTGACAGCATTACTTTATCATTTGCAAAGGCATGTGTAATTAAGGAACTGCACTAATATAATATAGGACAAATACTGTAAGCTTGACTCCAAAAAATCTAGCTTGAGACATAGTGTACAGAATGAGGCCTAAAAATTTTAAAACCACAAATTACATTGGTAAAGGAAGTGAAATTACAACCTACATACAGTACCAATGGAGGGTGATATTTTCATGCAGTTTTCAATAAGAAGGACAGTTTTCTCTGTCAATCAAATATAAAACAAAAAATAAGTTATCAGTAAAAAAGTGAAGGGAAATGGGGGTGACTGCAGAGCTCACAAGGTACGATGTATCTGTTATCGACCGCCCTCCTGGGACTCGCAGGAGTATTCAAGTCCGCTCCACCAGGGGGCGATGTTCCTGCGAGGTGCTTTGGGTGCTGGGAACTTTCTATATGTACTGCTCATGCACTTGGAGGTGACTCAGAGGAGCAGGATCTTCAGATCCAAAGTCTACAGGTATGTGATTGGCACTGCATTAGGCTAGTAAGCACATGACTATATCAGAAAACTGCCTGTGTGCCCCCGGAAAAAATAGAACTATTGCTGCAGGCTCATCTTGACACAGACAGTTCTAATGCACTCAGAGCCTCCTACAAAATATCGTTACAGAAAATGTCCACGCTTGAAATAAAAAGTCAGCTTTTTATCAGATATAACCATGGCATAGTACAGCTGTATTTCCTAATTGTCTATTGAATTAAACCTGAATTTTATGCTCAGTGGCTTCACATACAGTAAACATTTAGAATCAAAATGCAAGATAACAAATGAGTAAGATTAATTCTGAAATAGGAGGAAAATATTATCTAAATTGCAGCAAGTCTGAAGATTAACAGTTAACTTGGTAGAAGCTGTACAAAAAATGTGACCGATTTCAACAGTAAATTAGGCACACTCTGTAATTTGCCATGCAAATTTTAAATTACTATTTAAGTTATTAAGTCATTCATTGTTATGATTAAATGCCATTAGACAAAACAAAACTATAAGGCATTAACCTGCCTCTTGAATTTAACAGTTCAGGGGGACTAAAATGCCACATGACATTCTGTAAATGAATTACCTGTGAACAATTACAAAAAGGTTTATATATGACATAAACTCGTAATGGATTTGGGGAATTAATCACCATCAAAAACAAACAAGCATTCAGTCAGGAGATGGGAGACAAATCAATTTGTAAGAAACTGACACTTTTTAATTATCAACAACCACAGTCAGTGCCCTCTCCTGCATTACTCAATAAGAAAGCTCTTGTTTCTGCACACTTGATACCCAATCAATTGCAAGCACTTCTGCTGCAGGCAAGGCTATCACTTGAAAACAAAAAAATATGATAGCTCTTAAAACATAAAACATTTATACAGTAAAATGACATACTGAAGATGTATTGCATAGAGTCAGGTATTTATATTTTATAAATACAGTATCGTATTAGTGAATACTTTAGTGTTAGGCACTGTTTGTTGTTCACTTATAATGTGTTATTAGCACCCCCTACGATATGGTATCACCAAACATTCCTTAGATTTCTAGAAATACAAAACAGATAAAACAGACATCTGGACAGCAATTGGAGATGGATTCTGACTAATTGTGTTGTGACAGGGGTGTCTTTCACAGAATTCATTCACTTGTTTATGTTGGCATCTGTTGCAGCAAAAATATCTGAATAGCAATTGTATGTCACTAATACATTTTTCTTCTGAATAGTAAATATATATTTTGTGGGTAAACAGATGGCATTTAAAAATATTCACTGATCTGTGGATATACATTTTATAATTAAACCAACAGCAAACTGGCAGAGCAGAAATATTCTGAAAATGTAATGTAATGTGAAGGGAAGCCCCCATTCTAAATAAAAAACAATATCCTTGACTTGAAAAGTAAAGATTTTAGCTATGAGTTACAATTGAAACTATAACCTTGCTAGTATTCAAAATCACGCGAAAGCTATTTGAAGAGATGGTTGTTAGCTTACACGTCATGTGTAGTTGAGGTGCTACCATCTCTGTTGGTTTTGAACCATATTTTTCACATTCATTGTAAAATGCATTGTTTCATTACCTGGGATCAAAACAGAACTTTACAGGATATTTGCCAATGTGCATCTTGTCATGAATTAAAAAAATCAATAATTGAAATAATGCTAAGAAACAGATGTTTTCCATTTGAAGGAAAAGTTTCATAAGTTAAACCTAACATACACTGTAAACACACTAATGCGCACCATTAAATCTTCCTTCACTGCCTTCACTGCATGCTTCACGGGTGGGGAAGGCATTTTACTTTCCATGGAGGCTCCCACCTGAAAATCCCTGGGTGTGAGACCAGTCTGCAACATGTTAAAATGCACTCACACACAGTGAAGGCTGCAGTGTGCTACAGTACACTGAGAAACACAGTTCTGAAGTGTTACTCCAAACACATCCAGGTCAAGTTGATCGTCATCTGATTTTCATCGTTTTGGCCCAGTGAGGATCTCCGAGTTCGGAGCTGTGCGGGAACTATTTGACATTATTTTATTACAAGGGCACCGCAGCCTGGGAAAGAGGTGGCAGACACTCGTGGATGTGCAAGGAACTGTGCTGAACAACAGAACAGTCTTCCCCATCTGTAAGGCTGACATTATAGATAATTCAGCAATTCACTTGATTTACATGCATTCTCTTCTACAGTATATACAGCATACAGTAACTGTGTGTTAACAGAATTTGTTGAATTTTGTTTGAAAAATTATACAATTTTATAAACACCACTTACAGACTGCACTGTACTTCTGCTGAATGGATATTCATGAGTGACAGAACGCATATTACAAAATAAAGAAATTCAGCATACAGTACATATGATACCAAGAAGTGCCTAAAAAGATTAACCTATTTCTTTCTATTGTCCATTCAATCCATTTATTGTAGACTGGGCAGTTTGGAGTAGGGAAAATAAGAACATAGGTATAATTTAAAAAAATTGTAAATAGTTAAACTAATGTCTAAATTAGAATATGCATGTATGCATGTACTGTATGCATATATTATAGGAAATGTACGTTATAGGAAAAAGGTGAAACTGAAACTAAAATACATTTAATCAGATTACGCATATACTGTACTTTAATGTCTCTAGATAAAATTCACGGACCTGACATTCCACAGATATTTACTCTAGAATGTCAGTATTAAAAGCAATGACTGACATTAAAATGCTAAGGTCACTGCAGTAGCCAGACCTACATATGTAAGAGGAAAGACAATGGGAAAGATGTGTTAAGCTAATTCACTAGGTGCTGGGAGTAATATATTTTTTTAGGTATATACAGTACCTTGCCCCAATAAGAGACCACTGATGTCCCCAGTTTCAAAGGCTCAACAAACATAATGGTGTAATTTGTTAAAGGGCAGAAAGATTGCTGCATTAACACCTTGAACTAAATGTGGTGTCTATAATGTGTTTACCAGCACATACAGAGATAAATGCTGTACTTCTCAATAGGGCACTCTGCCCATATGGCTTCACATTTGTCTGTTGGCACCTGATAAAATGACAAACACAGGGCAATCACCAGGTAACATGCAGTCCAATAATTAAAGGTTATGAAACCACTCCCAGCCTTTTCCCTGCATTTCTGAATAAATTATAAAAGAGCAGCTTGCTGTCCCACTGGTACCAGGGAACAGATTGTTGGTGGAGGACTGTGTTTAGTGAACTTCAGGTTCTCTGCGCTTGTATTGGCACAAGTCCGCTTACCACAACTGGCCTCATCGGAGCCATCAGCACAATCAGGATCCTCGTCGCAGACCCACAGCCTGGAGATGCAGTGCTTTGTGGTCTTGCACTGAAACTGCTCAGGCGAACAAGTGTTTTCCGCTGATGGGCAGTATTCAGATTCAGACCAGCAGCAAATAAGGGAACAGAATGCAAAGGAAACCAATATGATGTGATATTAAACGACAGAACATGTATTTCAGAATTGAACATTTCATGTGAGGCTTTTTTAATCAAAAACACATAAAATAAATGAAAATTATATTATATCTCACATACAATGCTAAATCATTAATAAGAAATGAAAATATTAAAACTTTATTAATGAGCAGTCATTTTAGCAATATGTATTTTATTATTTTCATGTACTCTTATAGTACAAATCAATTAATGAGTGATTGTATTTTCATTTCTGAAATGCATTACTTTTCTTTGCAATTGCTCGGAAGACTTGGCCAAATAGGAAAATGTCCATACTTTCTGTAGAATTTTTTTTTAATGTACTGTTATGTTGTAAGCTTTAATGAAAATCTATAATTAAGATCCTTAGTAGAATCTCCCATCTTTGGTGCAGTACAACTATTACATAAACTACTGGTGTACATAAACTACTGCTGCATTTGGTCCTGTGTCATAGTCTAATCTGCACCCCTGGCTAATTCTCACTGCTGTGCATTTTAACCTGGCACATACTCATCCCCTAGTGACAGTTAGCCTAGGCAAAGCATCACCCCTTTAGGACAACTGGAATCCCAGGTGAGATCTCACCCCACACTGAACAGCACACTCTGTGCAAACAGCCACAGGCTGCGTCTCACACTGGAGCATGTGCTTCACATGTTTATGGAAATGAACCTACTGGGGTAAATTTGCCAAGGCTTTAAATCTCAGGTGCTGAGCATTAGCAGAGGGGTGAGAAGGAGCCAGGCATGAAGAGTAAACAGAAATTTGTTTTAATACTTAATTTTTTAATCTTTGCACTTTTTGCACCAAAATATACTTTTAATCGTTATTAACACGAGTCTGTCCCTTGAGCATCTGTCTAAATAACACTTTATGTCACATATCACCTCAACATGTCAGCAATACAGAGGGACTGAGAATTTCATTTAGCTGAACAATAGGGAGAGAAAAATTCTTCAGTATTAAACTCATCAGTATTACAGCAGACAGATTAAAGAAAACCAAACCTTTCATAAACTCTTCTGATCTGCTTTGTACCAAAGATTCAGTGGCAAAGTTTAAAATCTAATATATGTCACCCTTTTACTTTAAAAGAATGAGCTCCAATCTACTGACCCGTGAAACAGGTTTAGTATTCTCAGTTTAGGCCCTTACAGCTTTCAGTCACATACTGTAGTATGTGTGTGTTGTCCATTTTTTTTCTATTAAACAAACTGGCAAGGTTTATAAAAAGAAGAAAGCCTGTCTATCAGGCACTCAGCTAATCTCCTTAAGATTAATGAGAAACAGAAAAAACGGAAAGGGAAAAGATCTCTTACGACAATCTGTTTCATCCTCCCCATCTCCACAGTCATCCTGTCCATTGCATCGTAGATTTAAGGGGATGCACTTCTGTTTCTGTGTACATTTAAACTGACCCGAGAGACACATGTAAGTATCTGAAAATAAAAGATAGCATATTGATGTTAAAATAAAAAATGAAGCAACATTGTTTTGTTTACTTCAAATAAATTAATATAACTTGATGAATCAGGAACAGTAAAGATGATATAAAAATGGGACTTTATGCCAGTCATTATTTCAGTCTTTGTTTTAGATTTTAGAAGTTAAAAAAGAAGCTTGATTTTTGGGCAATGCTTTAACACTTTAGCAGCAGCCATATCACCCTGCAACTCACAACTGCCAACTCCTCGAAGCTCAGCAGGTGTGAGTCTGGTCAGTACCTTGATGGGAGACCTCCTGGGAAAAACTAAGGCTGCTGTTGGAAGAGGTGTTAGTGGGGCCAGCAGGCTGTGCTCACCCTGTGGTCCATGTGTGTCTTAATGCCCCAGTATAGTGACGGGGACACTATACTGAAAACAGGCTCCGTCCTTCGGATGAGATGTGAAACCGAGGTCTTGACTCTCTGTGGTCCTTAAAAATCTCAGGGCGTTTCTCGAAAAGAGTAGGGGTGTAACCCTGGAGTCCTGGACAAATTTCCCATTGGCCCTTACCAATCATGGCCTCCTAATAATCCCCATCTATGAATTGGCTCTCCTCCCCACTAATAGCTGATGTCTGCCGTCGCATCATCCAGGTGGATGCTGCACATAGGTGGTGGTAGAGAGGAGTCCCCATTACCTGTAAAGTGCTTTGTGTGGAGTATGCAGAAAAGCGCTATATAAGTATAAGCAATTATTATTATTATTATTATTATTATTATTATTATTATTATTATTATTATTATTATTATTATTACATTCATTTAACAAATTCACAACATCCAGTACAAGTGGCAGTTCTGGATAGCTGTGTTGGGGGTGAAACAGACTGTATCAAAAGGTCATACAAATGTTATGTATTACAACTATTTGCTCATCATCTAAGTTTTTAGAGGCGATATAGATGGACACCGCTTCTCACAAAAATAGGGATGTACATCCCTCCATTATTAACAAGTAATTTATTCATGGTAAGAGTCGTACAGTAGCACCAAAAAGGTCACCATGGACCAATAGTGCATCAAAGATAATCCTCATGACATTGAGATTACAGAAATCTACAGCTTTTTATGGACTACTGTATGCCTGTTTTTTTTTTTTTTTTTTGATGCAGTGGCCCACGCTAATTTATGCTACTGTCTCTTTTATCCAAAGAGACTTTCATTTGCACCCATCTGTACTGCTAGGCATTATGCTGGAGCAAATCAGGTGAAGCACCTTGCAAAAGAGTACAACAGCACTGTCCCATCTAGGCATTGAACCCACATCCTATGCATTATCATATCCACTAACACTGCCCTATATGCTCTCTAGCTATTCATTTAGCAATATCCACCTCTGCATTCTTTACCAGGGAGAAAGTTACACAGTAACATGTACATTTAAACCAGCAATCTGAAGAAGAAAGAAGGTTATTATAAAATCAGGAAAATCATGTTGAACATAGCTGAAAACAAGCTGCAATCAGTCAGGTAGATAATCTGTACAGAAAGAGATGACATTTTAAAAAATGCGAGCATTGCTTCTTACCACAATTGGCTTCATCAGAATTATCCCCACAGTCATTCTCTCCGTCACATATAAAAGGAGGAAGGGCACAGAGCCCAGTTCCACACTGGAAGCGCCCAGGCTGACATATAAATTCAGCTGTAAAAATGAAACTGACATTAACCCCAGTTGACTTTATAACCATCTCCATCTGATGTGTGAGTCACTTTCAGTGGAAAACAATGTAAGAGTAGAGAACTAGTTCCCTGTAGCATGTGTGTGATGTGGGCTTGGTTTACATGTGTTTTACGTAGTAATGTTACTTATAGTTAGATGAAAGATCACAGCTGTACACAACACCTTATGAATCACTAGGTGGCGATTGCATTCCAAAAATGTGATCTCTGATCTTCCATCTATCTTTGCTATAAAATGAATAGACATTTTAACTAGTGGGTAAGCATGTACTGTACACATGCGTGTACAGTATTTTAAAAACTAAATAGAATAGATGAATAAACAAAGTATTGGTAGTTCATTTAGACAAGTGTCCAGGATTCTTATTTTTAGAACAATTTAGCACCATCAAACAGGAAGTAACGTTCTTGCAATATACTCGAGTGCTTGTTTAGGCCCTAAAGAATTTGCTTTGTCAAAGACATCATATCTGTTTTTTTATTTTCCTTCCACAACAAATTAGGATTAAGTCATTTGACATAGGCCTTTCCAACTTTAGTAATGCTTAATAATAAGATTCCTTCTGAAAGAATAGAAATTAGAAATGAGAGGTAATCCAAACATACACTAAAATTGACATTATTCATAATCATAGTTCCTTGCGTTTGTGTACGGGTGAGCAGGTGACACATGGCAGCCGTTCTTTGCCAGCAGCCAGGCTTTCCCAGTTTGAGAGACTCTGAAAAGGGCCGACATACCGAGTACAATATTTTCAGGTGCCAGCTCAGGTATGCCTGACAGGACTTGCGGACCAGCTGTGGAGGGTTACTCATTTTGATATTTTAAAGTTTCAAAGAGCATATGAAAGCAAAAGAGCATGTGGAGCCTATGGTTGTGTTTTAGAATTCATATTTATGGTACTATCTTTTAAAAGCACAGTTGCCATGTTTATGTCATACTAAATAGTTAGAACTGCATTAAACAATTATGTAACTATGCTTTCTGATATATACAATATACTTGATTTGTTCTAAAATAATAATAAAATGCTTCAAAACTGTATTTCCTTTTTTTGTTCTGATGAGTCACTTTTTGGCACACTTCAGAGATCTGGCCATTTGATTAAAAATCTTTCCCACTAAACTAATACAGCACAGTGACCCAAAATGATCTTTTTTAATCAAACTTTAAAAAATAAGTAATTACAGTATGACCCTTCTTTTAACTTTGAGCAAGGAGCTCCTGCTAATTAGACTGAGAAAAAAAATAGTCTTCTGTGATATATGATATATCTACAGTATCAATCATATATGATACATGTGTAGATATGACTATCTAAATTACTTCATACAACATTCATATACTTTCTTTGGAGATTCCATCTATTTTCATCTATCAGTTCATCTACCTTGCCCCACGAATGGATATAGTATATAAAGTTACACAGAGTTACTCACGACAGTCCTCTGGCTCATCTGACCCATCGCCACAGTCATCCACTGTATCGCACTTCCACCAAAAGGGAATGCATTCATCAGTCCCACAACGAAACTATACACCAACAAACCACAGTAAAACACGATTGTAATCATATCAAAGCATATATTTCACAAAACCCATTGCTGTGCAGAGACTTTTTTTCAACAAAAGAAATAAAAGCAGGGGAACCACAGGCTTATTTACAGGTATAAATCTTCAATCAAACATCTGCTTGATCAAACAAGGCCACAAAAACTGCTTTTATTTGATAATAAATAACATCACTTTGCATCTTCATCCTCCTAAAACCAGGTAATAAGAATGCACTGGTCTGGATATCATAGAAGACTATAAGCAATTGAAAATGATGGAAATGTTCTGACACAAACCTGACTGGCTGTACAGTTGGATAAGCAGGTCCTGTTATCAGCAGCAAGATAGAAATTTGTGGGACAGGCACATTTATAACCTCCGCTGGGAGACAGCAAACACAAGTGACTGCATCCTCCATTTGTTACTTGACACGGGTGTTTAGGCACTGTACATTTGGATGGAAAAAATAATAATTTTAGCCTAGTGCTTTAATGTTACCTTAAATACAGTATAAGTTTTAAAATGATATTTATTGGTATACAGTAATCTTCCCATAGCTATTTTTAGATGAGACTGAATTCTACCTGTTGTTCAGCTCTGAAATTTGAACTAATAGAATAGAAAGGCGATTACCATCAGGCTGCCTGAAGGGATGGTACACCTGTATGTCTGTTATAGCTTGCCAAGAGCTCAGCAGCGATATGCTCTCCGCTCCCGAGGTCTTGTGCGCTCGGTGGAGAGATTTGGATTTCCCATCTGTCCAATAGACGTAGTCTTCAAACAGTGTTAGCCCCATCACCCCTTGAATGTCTTGATTAGGAACTGTAATAGGAGGCAGCAAGATTAATCATCAGCTCTGGAAAAAAGCCAGATGGAATATTCAATACTGCACGGGCCAACAGATACAGCACACGTTGTCTTCTGAATAACTGCTGTGATGACCTGTCAGGCCCCGGAGGTTCTTTATTACTGGTTAGGGGAATTTAAGACTGAAAGCTAGAGTCCTACTTGTGGGGTGAAGCCAAGCTCAGAACCAGAAAGCACAGAATTATTGCTAATGAGAAGCTGTTCTTGGAACCAGATAAACAAAATGCTTACAATGTAAAAGTGAAACAATGCTTTGAATTTCAATGTCTTTTAATTTCATTCTGAGGCAATTGGTAGATTTGCTTATTATACATAAGGGTCCTATTTGTTACAAAAGCAGGATGGGATATAAAAATGCTAATGACTGTTATTAAAAAAAATCATAGTGAGAGAAACATTTAATTTATTCTCTACACAAATGAGCTGCATGGCAGGAAAAGACAGAAAGAGTCAATTAGCATCATTGCCAGTCTCACTGTTTGTAGAAAACTCAGTGTGACTCAAAGCAGAAGTAATTTAATAGAACTTTCTGAAGTTAATGTTTTTGTATGGCTTGCTTTTAGCAAGATTAACGGCAAAAATCAAGGTCTGAATTATGTTATTTTATAGCTGGTAGTCAAATGTTTTAAATCAATAATTGTAACAAATAGATAACATATTAATTCTGTGTCACTTTAAGATGGCTGAAAAATATTACTCATAAACAGGGAAAGAAAATCTGAGGAAGTGTTGTTGTCCTGGTGTATAAGACCTAGGTACTTCACATTACTGAAAAAAAGACAGATCATTAAAAATATCACTGAAGCATTTTTACATGAAAAATGTATATACAGTATGTTATTTTACTGCAGTACCATGACATAATATGAATCTGGACTGTTTCTTCAGTTTTTAGTATTAGTCATTTTTTAAGTTACAGCGAATTATTTTTTCTCTTTCTTCCACTCAGTCAATGTTTATTTCAGCTATTGTTACTATTACCATGAGCTAAATATATGAATTATTATTACATTTAAGCAAGTGACGATGACCTCAACAAGTTCAAGGTAATAACATCATACTGTATAATAAGCGCTGTGCTGTGCAGTGCCAAGGAGCGCTTAATGAGAATGTACTGTCTGAATATCACCAGTCTGAACAGGTCAGTTATCACAACTGATGCTACTGTAAATGAAAACTTTTTGAAGATAATTGGTAATATGTTATACGTTATGTTATATGCTACAGTATATATTAGCTGTCCCAAAATGAGAAAGAACATACAGAACAGGACTCAGTCAGCAAGGACAAATAACTGGTCTGTCTCTTGTTAAATTTAGTAAGGAGAAAAACACTGCTGGTATTGACAAGCTGTGCTTGACCATTGTACAACTTCTGCCTTGCTGAGAGTACGGTCATACAACACTATTCAAGTAACTTCATGAGTTAATCCTTAAACAAACCCTTAGTTACCATCTCATAAGAAGTTTGCTGTATACTGTCTATGATGCCACTTTAATCATGTTTTCTGATGTGACAGGTTAATTTAGTAGCTGCGAATGTAATGTCTTAATTATGAAAAAGCAACACATTTATTACAGAATGAAACATAAAATACTTATACAATCAAAATCTATCTCAATAGAAGGTTATTGATCATTATAACGGTTTAATTACTCCCAATCACATTCTAATAATACTACTGTATATCAATAGATTCCATAAGCCCTAAGAGTTACCATTATAGCTGACTGAAAACAAAGCTGCTGATTTAAATGACATAAAGTTAAAGCAATGCACTGTGACATCCAGGAAGAAAATATATTTGTGAATTAAAGTATAATGTATTAAAGTATAATACCATGCTAAAGATTTCTAAGACATTATAACTTCATTTTAGTACTGTTCATATAATTTATCTCACTTGTAACATGACCTGTCATAAAAGTTGGACAGAGAGAACTGATTTGTTCCCTGAAAAAAACTGTGCTTGACAGATAATCTTTGATTTTATTTTGGCACTGAACAAGATTGTGCTGACATGAATGTTCTTGATTGTGTTACACAGAAACAGATATTGTGGAATCTTAGCTCTGTACTGACTGAAGTGTAGCTCAGAGGTATTGGCTATACATGGAGCCCACCACCTCTATTGCATATGATCAAGCAGTTATTGTGGAGCCAAACTTTACAAAAGCTGAAAATTAAAAGATGAGATTGTCAGTTCCTCAAATTTCAAGAAAGAAAATCACATTACTGGTGAAAAAAGGGAAAGACAGACACTCCCAAGAAAGATAAAATCCCTAAAGGAAAGCAAGTCTAATGAATACCAAATCTAGCTGAATTTTTAAAGATAAATTAATCTTTCTTTACAGCTCAGTCTAACCGTAATAAAACAGACTGAGCTGTAAGGGACAATATCATCCATCATTTGAGGCTATACTGCAGAACATTTTGAAACAGATACAGTAGGCCCAATTAAGGCCCATGGTAATTTTAACAGGAAAAAAAGAGGAAACATACAGCCTTGGAAAGTTTTATGAAATGCATGGTAGAAAAAATACCCAGACACTTACAGTCATGTGAAAAAGAAAGTACACCCTCTTTCAATTCTATTGTTTAATATATCAAGACATAACAAAAAAATAATCTGGTCCTTGCCAGGTCCTAAATTAGATAAATCTAACCTCAGGTGACAAACAACACATAACAGATTCCACTATGTCAGTATTTATTTAACAAAAAATAAGCCAACATGCAGAAGCCATGTGTGAAAAACTAAGTACACCCCGTGATTCAGTAGCTTATAGAACTTGAAAAACTTGAAATAATCATTTTCTGTATGGGTTTATCAGACTCTCACATTATTTTGGTGGAATTTTCTGCATCTCTTCTTTACAACATTGCTTCAGCTCATTGATGTTTGAGGGCATTCGTCTATGCACAGCTCTCCTAAGGTCCCGCCATAGCATCTCAATGGGGTTGAGGTCTGGACTTTGACTTGGCCATTCCAACACCTTGATTCTTTTCTTTTGCAGCCATTCAGTTGTAGATTTGCTGGTGTATCAATTATATATGATTGTCCTGCTGAATGACCCAATTTTGGCCAAACTTTGGCTGTTGGACAGATGGCCTCACATTTGTCTCTAGAATACAAGGTATTTCTCTAGAATTTGGTATAAAGAGGAGTTCATGGTTGACTCGATGACTGCAAGGTGCCCAGGTCCTGTGGCTGCAAAACAAGTCCGAATCATCACCCCTCCACCACCGTGCTTGACGGTTGGTATGAAGTGTTTGTTGTGCTACGCTGTGTTTGGTTTTCGCCAAACATGGCGTTGTGCATAATGACCAAACATCTCCACTTTGGTCTCATTTGTCCAAAAGACATTGTTCCAGACATCTTTGGTTTGTTCAGATGCAACTTTGCAAACCTAAGCTGGGCTGGCATGTTCTTTTTGGAGAGAAGGGTCTTTCTCCTGGCTACCCTTCCTTGAAAGCCATACTTGCTCAGTCTTTTTCTGATGGTTCATACTGTCAAGAACTTTAACATTTAACATGTTAACCAAGACCTGTAGATCCCTAGATGTAGCTCTTGGGTTCTTTGCAATTTCTCTGAGCATTATACAGTCTGACTTTGGGGTGAATTTGCTGGGACACCCACTCCTGGGAAGATTGGCAACTGTCTTGAATGTTCTCCATTTGTAAATAATCCTTCTCACTGTAGAATGATGAATTTTAAATTGTTTGGAAATGGCCTTATAAACCTTCCCAGATTGATGGGCAGCAACAATTGCATCTCTGAGTTCATTGCTGATGTCTTTTCTCCTTGGCATGGCGTTAACACACACCTGAATGCTCCAGACCACCAAACTGCCAAAAGTT